>NC_064627.1:1096347912-1096654868 GCF_023864275.1 Schistocerca cancellata
TTTTTATTAATTATCAAGAAACTATTGAAAAATTTGTGATGGTGACGTCATGTAACATGGTGGGCTGTTAATGTATCGAGTCGCAGTTATTACGACATCAGTCTAGTCTAGTGATTATAAGCCACTCCTAAAGTAAAGAAAGTCTGTGGTAAACAAGGAAAAATATTTGCGACCTTTGCAGATTAGTGGATGCGGGCCATTACTTTAAGTTGAGTGTAGCTTATTACTTTCACTCATTATCAAAAATAGTCACTCAGTCACGGTGTTAATGAACATCACTGATTTGTACGCCTATAGCGTCCCCATTGTCATTGCGCATAGGTTGGCATTTATGTCAACGACGACAGTTACCGAAAGGCGACAAACGCCCAGTTCTCAGAACCAGACAATAAAAAATAAGTTTTACGAAATAATTTTACAGACTACGCAGAACTTTAAAATATATGAATAAAACAACTTCCTTATCTTGATTACATTCCCTTGCTGCACACCATTTTTTCGCCAGTATACGATTTTAGGACTACTCTTCGCTTGCCATATCTAGGATAAACTTTCGCTGTGTCTTCATCCAGAAGAAATACTGTTATTAGTTGAAATAACATACCACATGTAACATCAGAATCCATAAGGATCACACGCAGTATTTATATTTAAATCAGATTCACTATGTTTATTTTATATTGTTTCTTCGAAATAGGTTTTTTTTTAATTTTACAGTATTACCTACATGTAACGATAGTTAGGAGAACAATAACAAGTTCTCTTATAATGTGACGTATTTATTATAAAAATATTATTTCCACACACATATGGCAAGAAACAAACAAATAAATCAATGTGAAGGATGAGCTTGCATATTTTTTACAAGATTTTGAATTCTTGGCTGAATAGTAGAAACTGCGCAACGTAAATCATTGGCAATACTGAGTTTGCTTCTAAGCTTATTTTTTATCGCCACTACCACTGAAAATGCTCTTTCGCACAAATAAGTGCTTGAAAATGGTAAATACAGTTTCAGCACTTGTTCTGCTGTGTTGGGATACAACGTGAGATATTTCACCCAAAATAAAGGCTTATCCATCCTCTCAAAGTCATACTTCGCTGCAGAATCATTTTTAATTTCTAAGACTTCATCTTGTAGTCTGTCTGGTCACACATCCACGTCAACGTGAAATGGATCCGTCGCTAACCTATAAAAAAGTTTATCATCACAACTGTTAGGGAAGTATCGTTCGAATTCATCAATGAGGTGCTGCAAATGGTTCGATATTTTATTCTTAGTATCAGTATCCTTAAAATCGATGTGAAATCGGGCTTCTTCCAGGATTCCCGACAATCTGGGAAAGCAGGAATAATTGCAGGCTAAAATTTTACGTTTCCATAATTGCAACTTATCAGTAAACGCTTTGATGGCATCCCGATGAAAAATTATGTTTGACTCTCCACCGTGTAATTTCAAATTCAATGTGTTTAAAGATTCGAAAATATCTGACAGATAAGCCAATGCAACATGAACATCGGGCTTTCTAAATTCCACATACAATTCAGTTTGTTTGTTATTTTCCAAAAACTGCGTCACTTCGTCTCGAAGTTCAAATAATCTTCCTAGCATATTTCCTTTTGAGAGCCAGCGTATTTCTGTATGAAATAAAAGTGTTTTATACTCTGCTCACAAGTCTTCACAAAGAGCCGTAAATAACCTGGAATTTAACGCACTCTTTTTAATATCATTCACGATTTTGATGCAGAATTTCAAGACATCATTGAGTTCCTTTGGAAGTGTCTTAGCTGCCAATGCTTGACGGTGTATTACACAGTGGATAGCAGTAACACTAGGGTTTTTTCCTCTGGCCATCTGCACGAATCCTGAGTGACATCCTAGCATTGATGGGGCGCCGTCTATCAGTTTCTGCCATGATAACTCATTTTTACAAAAGAATTCAGAGACGGCTGCCATTATATGAATTGCTTTTGAAGTTGTTTTTAACTCTGTAGAAAACAGCAACTCTTCTTTAATTGCTTCATTTTCTATATAGCGAACGAAAGCTAGCAGTTGGCAACAATTCGCAACGTCGGTACTCTCGTCTAACTGTATTGTGAAAAACTGTGATTGTTTGACGGCCGTAACTAATTGATTTTGTATGTCTTCGGCCATATCATCAATCCGACGTTTCACAGTATTGTCAGAAAGCGGTATTTGTGAAAGTTTTTGTTTACTTTCTGACCCAAGAACAATATCAGCAGCTTGCAACAAACAGGGTTTGACTAGTGTCTCTCTGGTCCTTGAAATAAGTAGCGATAACTCATACGAGGCTTCCAGTACCTTTTCTGATG
Source organism: Schistocerca cancellata (assembly GCF_023864275.1). Classification (NCBI taxonomy): domain Eukaryota; kingdom Metazoa; phylum Arthropoda; class Insecta; order Orthoptera; family Acrididae; genus Schistocerca; species Schistocerca cancellata. The sequence goes on from NC_064627.1 coordinate 1,096,350,247, forward strand.
TCTGAGCGAAGGATCCAGCCGTGTCCAATTTCATCCGTTTCAAATTATCACATTTTGCAGCAAAAAATTCCTTCGGCTTCTCATTCAATGCACCATGCTTTGCCCACAAATGGCGTTCCAGACGAGAAGGTCTCATGGAATCATTGCTCAATACCTCATAGGAAACAACACATTGCGGCTGGTCAACACCATTTTTTGTATAGAAGCAAAACCGTATTTGATATAATCATCATTAAATTTACGTTTTTCACGACACTCACGGTGAAGTAAAAAGAAAGTAAGAAGTTAACAGTATAATTTCGCACTAAAACTGATTTTACTGAGGCACAACTGTGAAAGATTGAACGCGATTTCAGCAAAATCCAATACATCAGATGTGTCAACATCTGCAAGCAACCAACTGAAATAAAAGAAAGCTACTGTCATCTGTCGGCACCTCAGATGACTGCCTGTGAGGAGTGGGGCGAAGAACGGGGAAGCCCAGCCGCAGCGAAGGTAGTCAGTGCCCTGTCTGTCTGTGACCTGGTGGCCGAGCAGGGCTCTTGCTGGGAGAAATGGGCTCTTCCAAGATTAGGGCGGAAACAGCCCACAGGCACCCTAAGAATTTGCTACCTGTTCTGAGGTGCTGTCCTGAGCAGTGCAACCTGGGGTTTTATGCGAAAATCGTTTTCGTGCCCCTATCTTTCGTTACTTATAAACGAAACGTTATAAGTTTTGAGATAACATCAATGAATTGGTTGTCAAATTTCACAGTAATTAAGTAAGGTCATGGATACACCTCACACATCGCTGGAAACTGTGCACAGTGCCAAGCACCTATCTCTGTACTCGTACCAAAAGAAGCCATTGTCGCAGCAAAGAACGTACACTAATTTCAAACGAAATTATGCCGTCTTTCAAAAAGACAGAAGAAAAACAACTGTTTTGACAGATAATTAATCCGAATGAAAGGGCTGTGGTACTGACCGCTCGAAAAAAAAAATAGCCTCACTAATGGACTTCACTGTCTACCTAGCTAGGTTACGTTTCATTGTTAGCACTCACGACAATGTTTCCAGAACGACGTGAAGTACTCTGCTCAGAACGAACACTTGTACTAATTTCGCATTCACGCCGTTCACATTTTTCTGGTGACAGAGGGCATAACCCTGGCGTCCAAATTACGGACCCACCAGTTCATTTGAAGCGTATACAGTCTGTTAAAGTCACTGTAATCGCATCACATAGGGATCCGCGGGTTGACAGGCTAATAAAACGGCATTTTTGCAGTTACGCAGTATAAGTGATTATTACTCTGATGAACATCGCCTACTACGGCTAAAAGTTATAACATGATTACGTTCAGTTCGTGTGTACAAATGTACGGATTAATTTATACCTGACTTTTCTGTTTTCCAATTGTCAGAAGTAAGTTGTTTACAAATCTGATATATTAGAATTAACGCATATCGCCTTCGTAATTTTGATAGTTTCTGTGTGTGACATTCTAAACGTGACATTCTAAATGTGATCTTCAAAAGCTGTATGTTCTGGGATAGGTTATTGAGATAGGATTGCGGGAAGTGGGACGCCAAACGATTGCATTTAGCAGCATAATCTATCATTAATACCTGCACATTCATTTTTATTAAAATATCGATATTAAAAAGAAATATTAGGTTTATACCGATAACTCCACCCACCCGCGCCCCCCTTGCAACATAATCACCCCCCCCCCCCCCCCTAGGGGGTCCCACCCACCAGTTTGTGATCCTCTGCGTTACAGGCATGCGGATAAGATGCCTGTCATCTCGACTGCTAGTGATACGAGGATTTTGGGATCCAGCACGGCGTTCCGTATTACCCTCCTGAACCCACCGATTCCATATTCTGCTAACAGTCATTGGATCTCGACCAACGTGAGTAGCAATGTCGCGATACGATAAACCGCAATCGCGATAGGCTACAATCCGACCTTTATCTAAGTCGTAAACGTGATGGTACGCATTTCTCCTCCTTACACGAGGCATCACAACAACGTTTTACCAGGCAACGCCGGTCAACTGCTGTTTGTGTATGAGAAATCGGTTGGAAACTTTCTTCATGTCAGCACATTGTAGGTGTCGCCACCGGCGCCAACCTTGTGTGAATGCTCTGAAAAGCTAATCATTTGCATATCACAGCATCTTCTTCCTGTCTGTTAAACTTCGCGTCTGTAGCACATCATCTTCGTGGTGTAGCAATTTTAATGGCCAGTAGTGTAGAATACTATGTTAGGTGAGAACGGGAGCATTTTATGCTTTCCGTCTGGTCACCTAAGAAGAATGCGGTAGTGCTGGAGTTTTGCCGAAATTATTTCATCCTCTTTAAAAATTAAATGAAATTCCAAGCTATATTGTTTCTCTCCTCGTCTCTTTTTACGCCCGAACTGCAACTGCTCACATCGTTGCAGTTTAGTTGGATCAGCTGGCTGGCCAATGCTGTCCAAGTTAGATACGCCGGTAAAGCTGTTGTCCCGCATTATCGCTCAGTATATGTGCGTAATAAAACCACAAGCCGCGCGGAGTGGCCGCGCAATTTGAGACGCCATGTCACGGACTGCGCGGCCCCTTCCACCGGAGGTTCGAGTCCTGTTTCGGGCATGGGCGTGTGTGCTGTTCTTAGCATAAGTTAGTTTAAGTCAGTTTAAGTAGTGTGTAAGTGTAGGGACCGGTGACCTCAGAAGTTTGGTCCCTTACGAATTCACACACACACACACACACACACACACAATAACAGCACAAACGTATCCTTAAGAATGTACTTGACTGTACTGGACACAGCTGGGCTTCCGCTTTATGTGAAACGAAATCCAGCGAGATTCAAGCAAACGCGGAAGAGGCGATGGTGTAATGTTAACATAAGGTTTATTCTTAAGACGAACACAGCACAGGAAATGAATTACTGGCGGAAGTGCAGCTGTGAGGAAGGGTCCTGATTCGTGTTTGGGCAGCTCAGTCGGAAGAGCAAAGGTCCCAAGTTCGAGTCTCGGTCCACTAATTGTTTTAATCTGCCAGGAAGGCTTATTTCTCTACCGTTCCCCTCCAGAACTGCGTGAGAGAAAAACGAGAGCTTAAATATTACCATACGAGCCCTGAGTGCTCTTATTTTATTACGGTTATCATTATTCCCTACGTAGGGGGGCGCCAACAAAATATTTTCACACTCTCAAGAAAAAGTTGTTGATTGAAACTTCACGACAAGATCTTATCGCAACGAAAAACGCCTTCGTTTTAATGACTGTCACGCCATTTCACGTATCATGTCCCTAGCACTCTCTCCCCTATTTCGCGGTAACACAAAACGAGATGCTCTTCTTTGAACTTTTTCGGTGTCCGCCTTCAGTCCCCTCTGGTGCGGATCCCTCACCACGCAGCAATACTCCGGAATAAGGAGGATAATGTGGTGTAAGCAGTCTCTTTAGCAGACCTGTTGCACCTTCTAAGTTTTCTACCAGTAAACCGCAGTCTCGGACTAGCTAGTCCCGGCATGATATGTGTGAGCGTTCCAAATTAAATTATTCGTAATTCTAATACCTAAGTATTTCTTTGAACTTACAGCCTTTAGCCGGCCGCGGTGGCCGTGCGGTTCTAGGCACTTCAGTCCGGAACCGCGTGAGTGCTACGGTCGCAGGTTCAAATCCTGCCCCGGGCATGGATGTGTTTGATGTCCTTAGGTTAGTTAGGTTTAAGTAGTTCTAAGTTCTAGGGGACTGATGTCCTCAGATGTTGAGTCCTATAGTGCTCAGAGCCATTTGAACCATTTACAGCCTTTAGGTTTGTGTGATTTATCGTGTAACTCAATTTTAGCGCTTTTCTTTTAGTACTAAAGTGGATCACTTCACACTTTTCATCATTTAGAGTGTAAGTAGGCTGTTTAGGTTTTTCTTATTGGTAACGCCACGTAGCGCTCTGTATGAAAATCACTGGCTGTGCTGTGTGCAGTCTGTGGCTAGTTTGCATTGTTGTCTGCCATTGTAGTGTTGGGCAGCTGGATGTGAACAGCGCGTAGCGTTGCGCAGTTGGAGGTGAGCCGCCAGCAGTGGTGGATGTGGGGAGAGAGATGGCGGAGTTTTGAAATTTCTAAGACTGGATGTCATGAACTGACTGTTAAGGTAGATACATTGTTTGTTCTCTATTAACATCTTTCAATTGCTAACTATGCCTATCAGTAGTTAGTGCCTTCCGTAGTTTGAATCTTTTATTTAGCTGGCAGTAGTGGCGCTCGCTGTATTGCAGTAATACGAATAATGAAGATTTTTGTGAGGTAAGTGATTTGTGAAAGGTATAGGTTAATGTTAGTCAGTGCCATTCTTTTGTAGGGATTTTTGAAAGTCAGATTGCGTTGCGCTAAAAATATTGTGTGTCAGTTTAAGCACAGTCGTGTATAATTGTTCTAAGGGGACGTTTCAAGAGTTAATTGCCACTTTTCGCAGCATATAGATATCTTGTTTAAATCATTTCGCAATTGGTTTTGATCTTCTGATGGAAGATGACTGCATCATATGCAAACAATCTAAGGGGATTGCTTAGAATGTCTCTGTTATAACTAGGAATAACACAATAAATGGTTCAAATAGCTCTGAGCACTATGGGACTTAACATCTGAGGTCATTAGTCCCCTAGAACTTAGAACTACTTAAACCTAAGTAACCTAAGGACATCACACACATCCATGCACGAGGCAGGATTCGAACCTGTGACTGTAGCGGTCGCGCGGTTCCAGACTGAAGCGCCTAGAGCCACTCGGCCACAACGGCCGGCAACACAATAAATATATCATCGTTATATGGTTTATTGACACAACACTGATACAAATAATGCTGTTACCAAGCGCCAAGTTGTAGATGAACACTTTATGGAGTACTATATAAATTGATGGTGATTATACCAACGTCCAGGAAGTGCAAGTAAAATGCAGAATTCCGGCGGAAATCACAAGTCAGTTGACTTACTAAACCTAGTGAACGATTCAAATGGTTCAAATGGCTCTGAGCACTATCGGACTCAACATCTTAGGTCATAAGTCGCCTAGAACTTAGAACTACTTAAACCTAACTAACCTAAGGACATCACACACACCCATGCCCGAGGCAGGATTCGAACCTGCGACCGTAGCAGCCTCGCGGTTCCGGACTGCAGCGCCAGAACCGCACGGCCACCGTGGCCGGCAGCCTAGTGAACGTTGAAGTGCAAGTTCCAGTATATCATTCGAATTCTAAGTCCAGAGCGCAGCCAAATCAACGTCGAACAGCAGGTCCACAGCAGCGTAGCACTTCCGAGCAGTGGAGTAGAAACGTAGCACGATGAGAACTGGCTTGTAGACATCTGGAGCGGCGTTAAATAAGGCTCCGTGGTTAACGGAGCCGGCGTCTGGAGTTGCTTTATATCATGGGCGGCCAACCGCTGAGTGTTACGGATGTCCAATCCTTGTGTTTTAAAGCGCGCGAGCGAGCGAAAGCGGCCTGCGATGCTGGCAGCGAGCCGCACACGGACAAGTGCGGCCAGCGATGCGTTTCTCGGCCGCTCGTAATGGAGCGCGCCGCTGCTCTGTGCGGAGATTTTAAGTGGTGGATACCCCTTGGGGGAGCGGGCAAGCATCTGATGCGAATGAACGCCACTTCCGCAGTGTCCTCCTCTGAGTCCTCAGCGGTGTTGGTGACTCGGGGCACAGGAGCATACGGACGAAAACGCCCCGGCTGGGGGCGAAGATTGTGTGGCGTGGACCTCGGCAGTGGGGCCAGTGGAGCAGGAGGATCCAGCGGCATGCCTTCATCTTCATCCGGAATTACTCGTGGTTGGTGATCGGGAGACATCTCATAGTCCGGGAAGAACAGCCTCTGGGGCTGGGCAGCGTCTAGGGTACGTCACTCTTGTTGGGGCGTGGTGGTGGTCAGCTGGAAAAATCTGTTGGGAAACTAGTTGAGGACGAAGTTGATTGGCATGTCGCAGAACCTCCCAGTCTGGAAGCTGCACCCGAAAGACGTTTCAGCCCCAGTGCTCGATGACTGTTCACATAATCTAGGCTTGTTGGCGGCCAAATCATTTCGCCCACACCGAGGTCTCAGGGCAGAACTTGGAACCAGGCAGTGATGCTACTGGCCGTCGTGTCAGCATAAGCAGGCTCAAGAGGGCCAGGGCCGCCGTCTATGGAGAAGTTCTGCAGGTCTTTTGTCTCCCATGGGTGTGGACCTGTAACTGCTCAAAAGAAAGTTAGTGATCCATCAGTGGAATGATCCTTGACCTGTAACTGCTCAAAATAAAGTTGGTGACCACCAGTGGAATGATCTTCGAGGCATTTCTTCATCTGAGTTTTGAAAGTGCCGATCATCTTCTCGGCTTCTCCATTCGATTGTGGATGGAAGGGGGGGATTGGAATATAGTGAATCCTGTGCTGAGTACAGAAACCACAAAAATCCTCTCTACAGAATTGTGGACTGTTTCCATTACAAGCACTTCTGGCAGACCTTCAATTGCAAAAAAAATTTCTAAGGCTGTGATGGTGTTGGTGGTTGATGTGACATGGCATCGGGCAGTGTACAGAAATGAGGAGTAAGCATCAACTACTATCAAGAACATGGCGTTGAACACAGGCCTGACAAAATCAATGTTTACCTGCTCCCAAGGGCGAGCACATGGTGGACAAGAAGCAAATGAATATTGTGGGACTCCCTGCCGACTTTGCTAGGACAGGCATGTTTGGGTGAGTCGTTCAATCTCCTGGTTCATGCCCGGTCAGTAAGTGAACCTGCGAGCCAGGAGTTTAGTTTGGGATACTCCTCAGTGACCTTGGTGAAATAATTGCAGGACGTGCCGATGTAAAGAATACTTTTGGGTGTTCCTCATCAGAAGTGGGTAGAATGACTCCATCGATCAACATGAGCTGATGGTGGGCATTAAAGAACTAACGGAATGCCGTGGGAGCCTTGGGAGGTTGTCGTTCGAGCCATCCATGAAGTACGTGACTCCGAACTTTTATGAGTACCTCGTTGCTACTGGTCATGTCTGCGACCCGGCAGCTGGTAATGGGAAAAAAATCTACGGTCGCTTCTGCTTCTTCATCGATGTGAAAACACAGAATTTCTTCTTTGCTGAACTTTGGATCAGGTCCTCATGGAAGGCGGGAGAGGGCTTCAGCATTGGCATGCTCTATTGTGTTGCGGAACTGAAACTCATACGGGTAGAGCGTCAAAAATAAAGTCCATCGCTGGAGGCCGTGAGCAATCCTGTCTGGAATCTTCGCTGCTTGACTGAATAAGATCAGTGTTTAATGGTCTGTGACGAGGTGAAACATTGTGCCATAAACAGAAACGTGGAGTTTCTTTAGTGCGAAGATGATAATCAGTGCTTCATTTTCTATTTGGGAGTACCTGCATTGGGTGTCAGTCAATGTTTTCGATGCACAGGCCACAGGGTGCGCAGAGCCACCCGTCTCCCTGTGTGCCAGGACCGCTCTGACGCCTGTATCAGATGTGTCCGTTGCAATAACTATCTGCTTTGTGACTTCATAGGCTTTCCCGGCGTAATGAGTCTTGAAAGTCTCTTTGGGTTTGTTGCCGGATCCTAAAATTAACTCGGTTCGATATTTCGGCGATCCAATTTGTCGCCATCTGCAGGAGAACGCTGCTTCTGCTGATGAGTCCCGCTGAGAACTGACGCCAGGCTTTTCTTTTTTCTTTTTTTCTTTATTGTAATTTTTATCACCTTACACAAGGCGGGCTGTCAGCAGCTGAGTACGCCGCTCTTCAGCCTTGAGATTTACAATAAGTAAGAAATACAGGGGACACAGAGAATACAATCAAAAATGGTGGGCAAAACAATGTAGACACCAAAAAACAAAAAAACACGGAGCCGTTCACGCCTGACGAGAAAACAGCACTGACACTAGTGGACACGGCGTACAAAACAGGGATGATGGCGATGGTACACGTGAACAGTGGCGGCGTTTCGGCGAACAAACACTAAACACAAACGAAGGCACACACACGAGACACGAATGGCGATGACCTCCGGCGCGCGAATGTTCACTGAATGTGTGCGAGTCCGGGGACCTGCCAAGAAAGGAGGAGGAGGAAGGGGAGTGGGAGAGGGAGAGGGGAGAGCAGAGATGCCATGGGCAGGGGAGAGTGGGGGAGGGAGAAAGGGGGAGGGGAAGCCCGGGGGAAGAGGGGTGGAGGACGGGGGACGGGGGAAAAAGGAAAGAGAAGGGAGGGAGGGTGCCTAAAGGAAAGGAAACAGGGAGTGGGGGGGAGGATCAAAGTTGATAGGAGGGGTAAATGGAAGGGAGGAGGACATCATCAGGGAGGGGGAGCTGGCGGAAGCCACCTCGGGAGAGGGTAAGGAGGGTGGAGAGATGGAGAGACCGGGTGGGTCGTGGGAATACAGGTGCGGCAGCGGGCGGGGGTGGGAGAGGAGTGGGGAGACCAGCGGGTGAGGAGGATCGAGTTTGCGGGAGGTGTACAGGATCCGTATCTTTTCAAGGAAGAGGAGAAGATGGGGGAAGGGGATGAGATCGTAGAGGATCCGCGTGGGGGAGGGGAGACGGATGCGATAGGCGAGGCGGAGACGCCAGGCTGCAAATCGACGTCCTATATAGGCCACCGTACAGTACAAGGCGCATGCGCCGTCCATCACGGCTGCTGCCCCAAGAGTGGGCAGGTGGCGCCGCCCTTAGTAGAAGACTGGCGGCAACGATATACCGCACTCAGGGCCGCACCAAAGAACGTTCTGTTTTGATGCGGGATAGTATAAGATTCCACGTCCTGCTAAGAGGAAACCCATTGTCTGTGTTAATTAAATTATCTGCCAACCTAATTTCAATTGCCTCTTTATAGACACTGTTCCAAACACCGTAAGTGTTGGCAACTATTACAGTTTCGTCAAATTTCATACCGTGTCCCTCATTTAAGCAGTGTTCTGCTACTGCCGATTTTTTCAGCTTTTATAGCCTCGTATGACGGCGATGTTCCACACACCTGTTATGAACTGTGCGAATCGATCGGCCGATGTAAGCCTTCCCGCATTGACACGGAATTTTGTATACACCGGGTTTCCTAAGCCCCAAATCATCTTTCACAGAGTCGAGTAGACAAGAACTATCTGCTTTGTTGGATCAAAGCGTGCCAGACACGGGGCCGTCAATAACTGGGATTTCAATCTACGGAAGGTGCGCTCGCAAGCTGGTGTCCACTGGAAAGGCATCCCTTTTTTGCATAGCTAGGATAAGGGGGCGGATTCTGTTGCTGCTGCAGGTAGTAACTGCCAGTAATACGATACCTTCTCCAGAAAGAAACGAAGCTGCTTAAGCGTTGATGGTCTGGGAAGCCTGATTATGGCTTCGATATGTTTATCCAGAGGACGAATGCCCGAGCTGGAAATGGCTAAAAACAACAATCTTTTTCTATTTTTCATTTTAGGCCAGCTTCCTTAAGACACTGAATAAAGATTTCAGATTGCGAAGGTGTTCCTCCATGGTTCTCCCTGTTACAATGATGTCGCCTAAATAGTTAATGCACCCATCCACTATGAGTGCCAATTATTCCAAAAACCATTTGAAAATTGCGGGGGCACAAGTTCTCATCGGAATCACTGTTAACGACTAAGAAGGCAATGTGTCAGGTGACATTATGATATATCATTGGCAGTTCGACTTGACCACGTACTGGGATGGTATGTTTATTATACGCTATTAGATGTCTCTTTGTTTCTTGCAAGGGAGGAGCTCCAAGTTTCACATAGGTGCCGTACTTCAGAATGCTCACGGCTGTGCCAGTGTGTGCTTGTAATTGAACTGGTTTCTCTGCAATTTGCACTTCTGCCAAAAGCTTATTCAAGTCTTTTGATGGTCTATAGTAACTACCAGATTAACATCCATCTGTTGAGCAGGAGGATATCTTGCCTGACGGGACTTACGACATACAAGAGTCAAATGGCCATTGGCAGAACAGTTCTGGTAAAAGGCCCATCTTCACGTTGATGTACACTCCTGGAAATGGAAAAAAGAACACATTGACACAGGTGTGTCAGACCCACCATACTTGCTCCGGACACTGCGAGAGGGCTGTACAAGCAATGATCACACGCACGGCACAGCGGACACACCAGGAACCGCGGTGTTGGCCGTCGAATGGCGCTAGCTGCGCAGCATTTGTGCACCGCCGCCGTCAGTGTCAGCCACTTTGCCGTGGCATACGGAGCTCCATCGCAGTCTTTAACACTGGTAGCATGCCGCGACAGCGAGGACGTGAACCGTATGTGCAGTTGACGGACTTTGAGCGAGGGCGTATAGTGGGCATGCGGGAGGCCGAGTGGACATACCGCCGAATTGCTCAACACGTGGGGCGTGAGGTCTCCACAATACATCGATGTTGTCGCCAGTGGTCGGCGGAAGGTGCACGTGCCCGTCGACCTGGGACCGGACCGCAGCGACGCACGGATGCACGCCAAGACCGTAGGATCCTACGCAGTGCCGTAGGGGACCGCACCGCCACTTCCCAGCAAATTAGGGACACTGTTGCTCCTGGGGTATCGGCGAGGACCATTCGCAACCGTCTCCATGAAGCTGGGCTACGGTCCCGCACACCGTTAGGCCGTCTTCCGCTCACGCCCCAACATCGTGCAGCCCGCCTCCAGTGGTGTCGCGACAGGCGTGAATGGAGGGACGAATGGAGACGTGTCGTCTTCAGCGATGAGAGTCGCTTCTGCCTTGGTGCCAATGATGGTCGTATGCGTGTTTGGCGCCGTGCAGGTGAGCGCCCCAAACAGGACTGCATACGACCGAGGTACACAGGGCCAACACCCGGCATCGTGGTGTGGGGAGCGATCTCCTACACTGGCCGTACACCACTGGTGATCGTCGAGGGGACACTGAATAGTGCACGGTACATCCAAACCGTCATCGAACCCATCGTTCTACCATTCCTAGACCGGCAAGGGAACTTGCTGTTCCAACAGGACAATGCACGTCCGCATGTATCCCGTGCCACCGAACGTGCTCTAGAAGGTGTAAGTCAACTACCCTGGCCAGCAAGATCTCCGAATCTGTCCCCCATTGAGCATGTTTGGGACTGGATGAAGCGTCGTCTCACGCGGTCTGCACGTCCAGCACGAACGCTGGTCCAACTGAGGCGCCAGGTGGAAATGGCATGGCAAGCCGTTCCACAGGACTACATCCAGCATCTCTACGATCGTCTCCATGGGAGAATAGCAGCCTGCATTGCTTCGAAAGGTGGATATACACTGTACTAGTGCCGACATTGTGCATGCTCTGTTGCCTGTGTCTATGTGCCTGTGGTTCTGTCAGTGTGATCATGTGATGTATCTGGCCCCAGGAATGTGTCAATAAAGTTTCCCCTTCCTGGGACAATGAATTCACGGTGTTCTTATTTCAATTTCCAGGAGTGTATTTTAAAACAATCTGGACATGACGGCAATCGTTTTGGTACCCATGACCGGTTTGATTAGCTCGAATAGGGTGCAGGGTGTTGTTGGTTAATGGTACGGCATACCGCCTGTACAGTTGCTACATCCAAATCGCCACTAGCGTCGCCATTGGCTGCTGGCTCGGATGTGTTTACATCAACGGCTGCTATGTCGAAACAGGACTCCAGTTCCTTGCCTGCCGCACGGGTCACTTCGAAGCTTTGTGCTAAGTCCAAAACTTTGTCTAATGGCAGGCCTTTGAGTTGAAGTGCATCGGATGATCATGTGGCTGATCATTTCTTCTGCATTTGATTCCTTTTAGGGGTAGCATAATGACATTTTCGCCCTAAACCTTGCAATTCTACGGCCCATTCTCTATTAGTCTTGTTTGGCTGTTGCTTGCATTGGTAAAATGCTACCCGGGAGGAAATAACATGGATATACCGCTGGTATATCTACATCCATACTCCGCAAGCCACCTGACGGTGTGTGGAAATGCTCCAGTAATCTTGACTCGTAGCTTCCCAATCCTCTAAAGCCTCATCAAAGGGAAGAAAAGTCGCCACCTGCTGTGTTGCTTGCGCCTGCAGTAAGCTTTGAAGAAATGGTTGGAGGTTGTTCAGTAGCAGCTTCTGGTTCTCACACTGCTGATGAATAAGCTGCGAGGGTAGAGCTTCCAATGCAGATGGTTGCTGCCTCTTCGACATTTTATTGTGTTATAACTAGGAATAACGCAATAAATATATCATCATTGTACGATTTATTGACACAATACAAATAATTATGTTAACAAGCGCCAAGTTGTAGATGAACACATTACGGAAAATTATACACTGAAGCGCCAAAGAAGCTGGTGTAGACATGCGTATTCAGATACAGAGATATGTCAACAGGCAGAATACGGCACTGCGATCGGCAACGCCTATATAAGACAACAAGTGTCTGGCACAGTTGTCAGATCGGTTACTGCTGCTACAGTGGCAGGTTAGCAAGATATAAGTGAGTTTGAACGTGGTGTTATAGTCGGCCCACGAGCGATAGGACACAGAATCTCCGAGACAACGATGAAGTGGGAATTTTCCCGTACGAACATTTCAGGAGTGTACCGCGAATATTAGGAACCCGGTAAAACAATAAATTTTCGAGATCGCTGCTGCCGGAAAAAGCTACTGCAAGAGGAGAATCGTTCAACGAGACAGAAGTGCAACCTTTCCTCAAACTGCTGCAGATTTCAATGCTGGGCCGTCAACAATTGTCAGCGTGCGAACCATTCAACCATCATCGATATGGGCTTTTGGAGCCGAAGGCCCACTCGTGTGCCCTTGATGACTGCACGACACAAAGCTTTACGCCTCGCCTGGGCCCGTCAGTATCGACAGTGGATTGTTAATGATTGGAAACATGTTGCCTGGTCAGACGAGTCTCGTTTCAAATTGTATCAAGCGGATGGACGTGCACAGGTATGAAAACAATCTCATGAATTCATGCACTCTGCATGTCAGCAGGGGACTGTTCAAGGTGGTGGAGGCTCTGTAATGGTGTGGGGGCGTGTGCAGTTGGAATGATATGAGACCCCTGATACGTCTAGACACGACTCTGATGGGTGACATCCTGTCTGATCGCTTACCTCTTTTCCTGTCCATTGTGCATTCCGACGGACTTGGGCAATTCTAGCAAGACAATGCGAACCCCACACGTTCAGAAGCACTTCCGCTGGCCACCAGTCTCCCCAGACATGAACATTATTGAGCATATCTGGGATACCTTGCAACGTGCTGCTCAGAAGAGATCTCGACCCCCTCGGATCTTACGGATTGACGGACAGCCCTGCACGATTCATGGTGTCAGTTCCCTCCAGCACTACTTCAGGCATTAGTGGAGTCCATGCCACGTCCTGTTGCGGCACTTCAGCGTGCTCGCAGGGGGCCCTACACAATATTATGCAGGTGCACCAATTTTTTTTTTATCTCTTCAGTGTATAAACTGATGGTGGTTATACCATCGGCCAACAAATGCAAGTAAAATGCAGAATTCCGGCGGAAATCACAAGTCCATTGACATACATACTAAGTATAGCGAACGTCGAAGTCCAAGTTCCAGTATAGCATTCGGATTCTAACTCAAGTGCGCTGCCGAATGAACATCGAACAGTAGGTCAACCGCAGCGTAGCACTTCCGAGTAGAGATGGGGGATCCGCTCTTGAAGTGATTCATAGAGTTGAATCTTTCAAAGGAGTGAACAATCAGTGATTCAGAAAAAAAGAACGGTAGCTCCAAACGTTTCCAACGGCAGAGAGAGAGAGAGAGAGAGAGAGAGAGAGAGACGGAGCATATCAGCAGTGCCTCTGCTGGTCACAGCACAGTGCACGCCACACAACACAGCCAGCGCCGGCCTCTGCTCTGCTTCTACCTTGGCTGCCTGCATTGTGCAGTGCCCCATAGGATTTTGTGTTTCACATATGTCGTGCCGTCTCTGTGCGTCGTCTGCTGCGTGCAGTGTCTGCCGCAGTTTAACTTCGCATCGCACTCTGTCGGCGATCGTTTCAGTTGCACGTCCTGCCCTCTGGGCAGTTGATGCGAGCAACAGGACAGAGAGCCACCTAGCGGATAACATAGGAACTACTTGCAACAACCTGCTCGCAAGGGAACGGACGATTTGTCTCGGAGCGGGTGAGTTCACCGCTCCCCCCACCCTCGGAACTCGCCCGCTCAACGCTCACCCCACCGTTCTCGACTCTAGCCAGAGCGTTGAGCAAAGCAACTCAGGTGTCACTCTGGTCTCTGCGGTCTTAGCTCATGCAGTAATACAGCTCGCGGCTCGACCTGCTCGACTCAGTGCTTCTGCATCGGAGTTTGTCTCTACTTGATATTGTTCTTCGTAGTAATACCGCTATGTATATTACATTATTATGTTATGTATACATCATTTGTTTTTATTTTATTTTTATTTGTTTAAACTGATCAGATTAGGTTCCTGACGACTCCTCTTACTATAGGATTTTTATTATGGACACTCGAATTTACGCTTTAATTACGAGCGAACCGATAAACGTATCGCAAAATGTGATACACCAATATTTTCCTTGTTTTATTCTGCGTAAGGCTATATGCAGCACCTTCGTTTTACAGTCAAATTTATATTTTTTTTCTTATTCTGGTACGGATTTTGCGATTTTAGGCGTCTTCGGAAGGAAACGTTCACTTTAAAAATATATGGCTTGCGATGTATTTGTATGAGGTTAATGAAATTTTAATACATTATAGCCAAATATATTGTTAATGTAAATCTCAAGTTACAACATTTTCCGAACACCCAAAAAACCACGATAGTGCAAAATAAATCAATAATCAAAAACTTTGTCATATCGTGGAAATTTCAATAAACAATACAAAATTCTTACTCAATATCTGTGTTACTTCAAAATAGGATCAAATAAGATCAAAATACAGGTATAGTACTGGAATAAACCAAGTTTAAAGGGCAATGTGCCTTCCATTTATTTTCTATTGTAAATGAGTGGTGAGTCATGAAAAAGAGCTAATTCATTTCAGGGAGTGAACAGTTCTGATCCGATCTCTGAAAAGAACAGTTTTGCCCATCTCTACTTCCGAGTTGTAGAGTAGAAACATAGCAAGATGCGAACTGGCTTGTGGACCTTTTTTTTTTCCTTTAGTGAATTTCAATTCCCCCCGAAGGGGGTGGGCTGGCAGCAGCTTAGCATGCCGCTCTTCAGCCTACAGATTTTGTGAAAAAGTTCTAGAGAATAAATAGTTAAAAACAGGCGATAAAATCGGAGACTTAAAGAGTAACATGGCGAAAAGAAATCGTGGAACTTAAAACAAACAACAGAGGGATGATGATGCTAATAAAATACATACGAAGCAGACAGGGAAAACAATAGACAGACAATTAAAAAACACGGCGACAGTCTGGATTCTGTTCGCAAAAGACATAAAATTCACACCAAGCGACAGCATGGTTTCTGTTCGCAACACGAGAAAGACGAACAACACTGAATAGTCACTGGAACACTGCACTAAAAAGTTGGCAAAGGTGACATACCACAGTCGAGAGCAGGTGGGGGGAAACTGGACAGAAGATGGGAAAACAAAAAAAGGGGGCAAAGGAGAGTAAAAGCGAAGGGGGAAACCGGGAAAGGAGCTGATGGAGGATGAGGACCCATAAGAGGGGTGGGGGGCAGACGCGACAGGGAGTGGGGTAGGCAGAGGAGGGGAATACAAAAGGACTTGGGGGGGAGAAGGGAGGTAGGGAGAGGTTTAGTGGGGAGAAAACAGGACGGAAGGGGGGGAAGAGGGAGCCCAGGGAAAGGATAGAGGAAAGGAGGTGGAGGGAGGATCAGAGTTGATAGGAAGGATAAATGGAGGGAGAGAGGGCATCGCCCGGGAGGGGGAGTTGACGGAAGCCACCTTGGGAAAGGAGATGGAGGGTGTAGAGATGGAGGGTAGGGGGGACACAACGGTGAAGACGCGGCAGGGGGCGGGGATGGGAGAGGAGAGGAGCAACCAGGGGGTGAGGGGGTTCAAGACGGCGGGAGGTGTAGAGGATGCGGATATGTTCGAGGAATAGGAGCAGATGGGGGAAAGGAATGAGATCATAGAGGATCCGCGTGGGGGACGGGAGGCGGATACGGAAGGCGAAGCGGAGTGCATGACGCTCAAGGATCTGGAGGGACTTGGCTTGTGGACGTCAGTGGCGACGTTAAATAAGGCTCCGCGGTTAGTGGAGCCGGCGGCTGTGTATTCTAGGCGGCCAACCGCTGAGTGTTATGGGTGGCCGGCTGGCCAATCGCTGTGTTTTGGAGCGCAAAGGTAGCCTGCGTTGTTAACAGCGGGCCGCGCACGAAGTGCGGCCAGTGATACGTTTCTCGGCCGCGCGTTAATGCAGCGCGCGGCTGCTCGGTGCGGAGATGTAACAGTGGTGGATACCACAGTCTCCCATATCGTTTTTGTAGGTCAGCAACTGCTGAAGGCCTAAACACTACCTTGGGGAACGCCAGATATTACTTCTGTTTTACTCAAGCCGGCGGCGGTGGCCTAGTGGTTCTAAGCGCTTCAGTCCGGAACCGCGCGGCTGCTACTGTCGCAGCTTCGAATCCTGCCTCCGGCATGGATGTGTGTGATGTCCTTAGGTTAGTTGGGTTTAAGTAGTTCTAAGTTCTAGGGGACTGGTGACCACAGATGTTAAGTCCCATAGTGCTCAGAGCCATTTGTTTTACTCAGTGACATTCCGTCCGCTACTACGAATCCAATTGCAGAACTGTGGCGATACTCCATAGACATGCAATCTGACAGGAAGTCGCTTGTGAAGAATGGTGTCGAAAGCCCTCTGGAAACTTAAAAATATTGAATCACTTTGACATTCCCTGTCGATGGGACTCATTACTTCGTGAGACGAATCCGTGCTGGATATTTGTCAATAAATATTTTTCTTTGAGGTAATTCGTAATCTTCGAACACAGCATATGTTCTAAAATTCTATTGCAAATCGACGATAGTGATATGGGTCTGTAATTCAACGAATGTTTGCTATTTCCTTTCTTGGGTATTGGTGTGACTTGCGCAACTTTCCGGTCTTTAGGTACAGATCTTTCGAAGAGCAAGCGGTTGTATACGATTGCTAAGTACGGAGCTATTGAACCATCGTAATCTGAAAGGAACCTGACTCGTATACAATCAGGACCGGAGGCCTTGGGTTTATTAAGAGGTTTAAGCTGCCTCGCTGTACCGGACATATCTTCTTCTAAGTTACTCACTTTGGCTGTTGTTCTAGATTCGAACGCTGGAGTATTTCCTTCGTCTTCTTTGGTTAAGGAGTTTCGGAAAACCGTGTTTGGTAACTCTGTCATCAGTGATATCACCATTGTTATCGCGCAGGTACTGATTGCGTCTTGCCGCTGGTGTTCAAAACACGGGCCGGCCAGTGTGGCCGAGCGGTTCTAGGCGCTTCAGTCAAGAGGCGCGCGACCGCTACGTTCGCAGGTTCGAATCCTGCCTCGGGCATGGATGTGTGTGACGTCCTTAGGTTAGTTAGGTTGAAGTAGTTTTAAGTTCTAGGGGACTGATGACCTCAGATGTTAAGTTCCATAGTACTCAGAGCAATTTGAGCCATTTTGCAAAACACGGATGTAACTAATTCTGAAATGAAGAGGGCAAATGCACAACGTTGTAGGTGCTTTTTCTTCGCAAAACACGTTTTCAGTGCTAGTGTATTCTCGGTACTTCTTTGCATGCTCATAGTCGTGATTCAGGTGTCAAACCATGGAGAAAGTCCTTCAAACACGCGTTAGTACAAGGCGGACGTTCTTTATGTCAAGCCCTGTTTCACTATGGAGCTCCAAAATTTAAAAGATACCCTATGAGGCTTGGTTTTCTTTGACTGCTGTTCCACTATTTAAAAATTTGATACTCTATTTCGGTACTTTTATTATCACAAATGATACGCAGTGCCTCAATATTGATGCCATTTGGAACAAAACCTTTCTTACTGCTATTTCGTCGAAAACGCATATTTGAGACCGTGGCTGCTTATAAAATACAATTTTATACCTGCAAAGAATAATGGTGTTTATTTACACACGCAGCTCCGTTACTGGTTTCGAAAAGTTTGTATTGCATTGGTTGTTGTTACATTAGTTGTTGAAAAAGACCACAGCCAACAACTAATGTAAAAAACAACAAACGTAATATGAAGATGAACAGCCATCTGAAGATGTATCTGTCAGTTCGAAACCGTAATCGCACTGTATGTGTAAATGAACACCATTATTAACAGTGGCTGTCTGCTGCTTTCTTCTTTGCGAGAATCGGTATGTGAAAACTTTCGTATTGGCACCAATCAGTTTTCTGGTATGTCACTTAGAGCATTCTTAATAAAGTATTTATTTTCTAATTTGACTCATTACTTTTTACGGGGATGCTGTGAGCAGCACAAGTCTGTGATATGAAAATACCTTCTCAGCTCATTAGATAAAAATCTGTTGTGTACAAACAGATATACACTACTGGCCACTAAAATTGCTACACCAAGAAAAAATGCAGATGATAAACGGATATTCATTGGACAAATATATTAAACTAGAACTGACATGTGATTACATTTTCACGCAATTTGGGTGCATAGATCCTGAGAAATCTGTACCTAGAACAACCACCTCAGGCCATAATAACGGCCTTGATACGCCTGGGCATTGAGTCAAACAGAGCTTGGATGGCGTGTACAGGTACAGCTGCCCATGCAGCTTCAACACGACACCACAGTTCATCAAGAGTAGTGACTGGCGTATTGTGACGAGCCAGTTGCTCGGCTACCATTCACCAGACGTTTTCAATTGGTGAGAGATCTGGAGAATGTGCTGGCCAGGGCAGCAGTCGAACATATTCTGTATCCAGAAAGGCCCGTACAGGACCTGCAACATGCGGTCGTGCATTATTCTGCTGAAATTTAGAGTTTCGCAGGGATCAAATGAAGGGTAGAGCCACGGGTCGTAACACATCTGAAAATAACGGCCACAGTTCAAAGTGCCGTCAGTGCGAACAAGAGGTGACCGAGACGTGTAACCAATGGCACCCCATATCATCACGCCGGGTGATCCGCCAGTACGGCGATGAGGAATACACGCTTCCAATGTGCGTTCACCGCGATGTCGCCAAACACGGATGCGACCATCATGATGCTGTAAACAGAACCTGGATTCATCCGAAAAAATGACGTTTTTCCATTCGTGCACCCAGGTTCGTCGTTGAGTACACCATCGCAGGCGCTTCTGCCTGTGATACAGCGTCAAGGGTAATCGCAGCCACGGTCTCCGAGCTGATAGTCCATGCTGCTACAAACGTCGTCGAACTGTTCGTGCAGATGGTAGTTGTCTTGCAAACGTCCCCATCTGTTGACTCAGGGATCGAGACGTGGCTGCACGATCCGTTAGAGCCATGCGGATAAGATTCCTGTTATCTCGACTGCTAGTGATACGAGGCCGTTGGGATCCAGCACGGCGTTCCGTATTACCCTCCTGAACCCACCGATTCCATATTCTGCTAACAGTCATTGGATCTCGACCAACGCGAGCAGGAATGTCGGGATACGATAAACCGCAATCGCGATAGGCTACAATCCGATCCTTATCAAAGTCGGAAACGTGATGGTACGCATTTCTCCTCCTTACACGAGGCATCACAACAATGTTTCACCAGGCAACGCCGGTCAACTGCTGTTTGTGTATGAGAAATCGGTTGGAAACATCCCTCATGTCAGCACGTTGTAGGTGTCGCCACCGGCGCCAACCTTGTGTGAATGCTCTGAAAAGCTAATCATTTGCATTTCACAGCATCTTCTTCCTGTCGGTTAAATTTCGCGTCTTTAGCACGTCATATTCGTGGTGTAGCAATTTTAATGGCCATTAGTGTACAGTTTTTTTTTATTATTCTCCCGGAAAGTGTCACTTTTGGCCTTACAACGTTTTCTATTTCCACTCTTCAATTTTTAATGGAAGTGCGTTATTTACAGGGTCCCTTTTCAACAACGCTACCTACTGCTGTAAATTTCGTATCAGTTCTCAAAAACAGCATTTGGTGACTCTTTCCCAGCTTCACTCCGTAGGTAGCTCGTGCGGTGGACTTGCGATTGCTGCATATTCCATTGTGAAACAAATAAACCTGACAGCGCAACTCGACATTCACTACTTACTGTAAAGGTTACTCCAGAACAGGACTCAGTACTGTTAATGATATATCTATTAAGTTGGCAGTGGTCAGACACGCAAGCTGTCCATAGCCTTCCGACAAACGCTGACTTCCAGGAATAAGGAGCTTTGCCGTCAGGAAAAGCTCAATGAAAAGCAACTAAATTATATCATAAGCCTTCCGAAACTGTTAGCAACAATCAAATATACTTTGTTCTTATAGTATGCTTTGTACTCAAGGTGCCCTCTGTTATTTTTTTAGGTTCAAAATGGCTCTGAGCACTATGGGACTAAACTTCTGAGGTCATGAGTCCCCTAGAACTTAGAACTAACCTAAGGACATCACACACATCCATGCCCGAGGCAGGATTCGAACCTGCGACCGTAGCAGCAGCGCGAATCGGGACTGAAGCGCCTAGAACCGCTCAGCCACAGCGGCCGGCTATATTTTTTTTGTTTTTTTTTTTTAGGTCTGCTCGAGCACTGACTGTATTGAATGTGTTCTCGACGCTTCAGTTTTGCGATACAACCAGACATACAAGTTCCCCAAAATCTGTACAGTACGGCCCAGTGGCGGATTTCGAGGGGGGCTCAGGGCGACGTAAAGGAACAGCAATTAGCAATTTACAGTCACTGTGCTAGTCACAGGCTCAATCTTGCACTAAGCACAGCCTGTACCCTAAACAGCGTGCGAAATGCTATGGGTATAACTGGTTCCGTAGCGAACTTCATCAGGGCATTGCTCAACAATGACACTTATTAGAGGAAGAAATACAGTAGAAAAGATTCAAACAATTAAGAAACTGTGTGAAACACGTAGGATAGGGAAGCATGATGCTGTCCTGCATTTTCGAGACATCGTTCCTAGGTTGACTATTGCGCTGCAGAAACTGTGTAACATTCGCAGTGGTATCAGTACTGCAACGACTGCATTTTCCTTACTTGATGCTGTGCAGCCATCGGAATTTTTTGTAAGTTTATGTGTACTCGCCAAAGTGCCTGGGATAATATCGCCACTTTCTCGATAATAGCAAGACAAGGAAGATCTATTCCAACCAAGGAAACTCGCGGAAGCAGCGTGCAACAGCTTGAAAGAACTTCATCAGGACAGTATTTTACACTTCTCCTGTCTTTAAAGCAGCAAAAGAGCTTGCTGAGAAATTTGGCACTGCGATAAAAACTCCTAGCAGAGTAGCAATCTGGATTCTTTCTCTAGATTCTCTGTCTAATGAACTGGCCTATAGATTCCCCAAAGCACGCCTTGAAGCCTTTGGTCGTTTAAAGAAGCTAATAATAAGCAAATTTGAAATGCTGGTACAATAATAACCAGTGTAACTGCCAGAATGTTGAATGCAAGGATGCAAACATGCGTGTTGTGTTGTACAGATGCTGTATGTCAATTTGTGGGATGGAGTTCCATGCCTGTTGCACTGGGTCGGTCATTAAAAGGACGATTAATACTGTTTGTGGATGACGCTGGAGTTGTCGTCCGATGATGTTCCATATGTACTCGATTAAAGACGGATCTGGTGATCGAGCAGGTCAAGGCAACATGTCGACACGCTGAAGAGGATGTTGGGTAACAAAACAGGTGCGTGGGAGAATGTTATCCTGTTGGCAATCGCCACTTGGAATGCTGTCAATGAAAGGCAGCACACAGGTCTTCATCTACATCTACATGGATACTCTGCAAATCACATTTTAGTGCCTGGCAGAGGATTCATCGAACCACCTTCACTATTCTCTATTATTCCAATCTCGTATAGCGCAGGGAAAGAAAGAACACTTATATCTTTCCGTGCGAGCTCTCATTTCCCTTATTTTATCATGGTTATCATTTCTCTTTATGTAAGTCGGCGTCAACAAAATACACGCATCAAAAAACTTTTTGCATCACCCCAGTTCCCAGAACTCCTGAAGATAGACGTTGACCGTGGATATTGTAACACAGGCACAGTCCCTTTGACTGTTCAGAGATGTCACTAAACCCGCCCAAAGAGGTAAACAACCATGCATGAGCAGCGCCTCTTAGACGGAGGGGGTCCGACAGCCGATCAGTTCGTCATTCAACCAGGAAGGAGGTACACGGCTCGTGTTGTCTGTAGTTCAACCATGCCTAGACGGTCAATAGCTCGGTTCGATCGTGTCCGCATTGTTACTTTGTGCCAGGAAGGGCTCTCAACAAGGGAAGTGTCCAAGCGTCTCGGAGTGAACCAAAGCGATGTTGTTCGGACATGGAGGAGATACGGAGAGACAGGGACTGTAGGTGACATGCCTCGCTCAGGCAGTCCAAGGGCTGCTACTGCAGTGGATGACCGCTACCTACGGATTATGGCTCGGAGGAACCCTGTCAATAACGCCACCATGTTGAATAATGCTTTCCGCGCAGTCACAGGGCGTCGTGTTACGTCTCAAACTGTGCGCAACTTCATTCCCGAGGTCCATGTCGAGGTCCGTCGTTGCAACCACAACACCATGCAGCGTGGTACAGATGGGCCCAACAACATCCCTAATGGACCGCTCAGGATTGGCATCACGTTTTCTTCACCGATGAGTGTCGCACATGTCTTCAACCAGACAATCGTCGGAGACGTGTTTGGAGCAACCCGATCAGGCTGAACGCCTTAGACACATTGACCAGCGAGTGCAGCAAGGTGGAGGTTCCCTGCTGCTTTGAGGTAGCATTATGTTGGGCCGACGTACGCCGCTGGTGGTAATGGAAGGCGCCGTAACGGCTGTACGATACGTGAATGCCATCCTCCGACCGATAGTGCAACCGTATCGGCAGCTTATTGGCGAGGCATTCGTCTTCATGGACGACAATTCGCGCCCCCATTGTGCACACCTTGTGAATGATTTCCTTCAGGATAACATCATCACTCGACTAGAGGGGCCAGCATGTTCTCCAAACATTAACCCTATCGAACATGCCTGAGATAGATTGAAAAGGGCTGTTTATGGACGACGTGACCCACCAACCACTCTGAGGGGTCTACGCCGCATAGCCGTTCAGGAGTAGGGCAATCGGGACCAACAGTGCCTTGATGAACTTGTGGATAGTATGCCACGACAAATATAGGCATGCATCTATGCAAGAGAACGTGCTGCTGGGTATTAGAGGTACCGGTGTATACAGCAATCTGGACCACCACCTCTGAAGGTCACGCTGTATGGCGGTACAACATGCAATGTGTGGTTTACATGAGCAATAAAAAGGTCGGAAATGATGTTTATGTTGATCTCTATTCCAATTTTTTGTGCAGGTTTGGAACTCTCGGAACCGAGGTGATGCAAAACTTTTTTGATGTGTGTATTTTCACATTCGGAGGAGAAAGTTGGTGACTGGAATTCCGTGAGAAGATTTCGCCGCAACGTAAAACGCCTTTGTCTTAATAATGTCCATCCCAAATCCAGTATCATTTCAGTGACACTCTCTCCCATATTTCGCGATAATACAAAACGTGCTGCACTTCTTTGAACTTTTTCATTGTACTCCGTCAATCCTATCTGTTAACTACCCCACACCGCACAGCAATATTCTAAAAGAGGAAGGATAAGCGTTGTGTATGCAGACTTCTATGTGTCATGACAATAAAACGCACTCTTTGGCTAGCCTTCCCCACAACAATTTCTATGTGTTCCTTCCAATTTAAGTTGTTCATAGTTGTAATTCATAGGTATTTAGTTGAATTTACGGCCTTTAGATTACACTGATTTATCGTGTAAACGAAGTTTAACCGATTCCTTTTAGCACTCATGTGGATGACCTCACACTTTTCGTTAGTTAGGGTCAATTGTCAATTTTCGCACCATACAGATATCTTTTCTAAATCGTTTTGCAATTTGCTTTGATCTTCTAATGACTTTATTAGTCGATAAACGACAGCGTCACCTGCTAACAGCCTAAGAGGGCTGCTCAGATTGCGTCCCAAATCGTTTATATAGATAAGGAACAGCAAAGGGCCTATTAGGCCGCCTTGGGGAACGCCAGATATCATTTCTGTTTTACTCGAAGAGTTTCCGTCAATTTCTACGAATTGTGACCTCTGTGACAGGAAATCACGAATCCAGTCACATAACTGAGACGATATTCCATAAGCGCGCAATTTCACTACAAGCCGCTTGTGTGGTACAGTGTCATAAGCCTTCCGGAAATCCAGAAATACGGAATCAATCTGAAATCCCTTGACAATAGCACTCAACACTTCATGCTAGTAAAGAGCTCGTTGTGTTTCACAAGAACGAAGTTTTCTAAATCCATGCTGATTCTGTGTCGACAGACCGTTTTCTTCGAGGTAAATCATGATGTTCGAACACAATATACACTCCTGGAAATGGAAAAAAGAACACATTGACACCCGTGTGTCAGACCCACCATACTTGCTCCGGACACTGCGAGAGGGCTGTACAACCAATGATCACACGCACGGCACAGCGGACACACCAGGAACCGCAGTGTTGGCCGTCGAATGGCGCTAGCTGCGCAGCATTTGTGCACCACCGCCGTCAGTGTCAGCCAGTTTGCCGTGGCATACGGAGCTCCATCGCAGTCTTTAACACTGGTAGCATGCCGCGACAGCGTGGACGTGAACCGTATGTGCAGTTGACGGACTTTGAGCGAGGGCGTATAGTGGGCATGCGGGAGGCCGGGTGGACGTACCGCCGAATTGCTCAACACGTGGGGCGTGAGGTCTCCACAGTACATCGATGTTGTCGCCAGTGGTCGGCGGAAGGTGCACGTGCCCGTCGACCTGGGACCGGACCGCAGCGACGCACGGATGCACGCCAAGACCGTAGGATCCTACGCAGTGCCGTAGGGGACCGCACCGCCACTTCCCAGCAAATTAGGGACACTGTTGCTCCTGGGGTATCGGCGAGGACCATTCGCAACCGTCTCCATGAAGCTGGGCTACGGTCCCGCACACCGTTAGGCCGTCTTCCGCTCACGCCCCAACATCGTGCAGCCCGCCTCCAGTGGTGTCGCGACAGGCGTGAATGGAGGGACGAATGGAGACGTGTCGTCTTCAGCGATGAGAGTCGCTTCTGCCTTGGTGCCAATGATGGTCGTATGCGTGTTTGGCGCCGTGCAGGTGAGCGCCACAATCAGGACTGCATACGACCGAGGCACACAGGGCCAACACCCGGCATCATGGTGTGGGGAGCGATCTCCTACACTGGCCGTACACCACTGGTGATCGTCGAGGGGACACTGAATAGTGCACGGTACATCCAAACCGTCATCGAACCCATCGTTCTACCATTCCTAGACCGGCAAGGGAACTTGCTGTTCCAACAGGACAATGCACGTCCGCATGTATCCCGTGCCACCCAACGTGCTCTAGAAGGTGCAAGTCAGCTACCCTGGCCAGCAAGATCTCCGGATCTGTCCGCCATTGAGCATGTTTGGGACTGGATGAAGCGTCGTCTCACGCGGTCTGCACGTCCAGCACGAACGCTGGTCCAACTGAGGCGCCAGGTGGAAATGGCATGGCAAGCCGTTCCACAGGACTGCATCCAGCATCTCTACGATCGTCTCCATGGGAGAATAGCAGCCTGCATTGCTGCGAAAGGTGGATATACACTGTACTAGTGCCGACATTGTGCATGCTCTGTTGCCTGTGTCTATGTGCCTGTGGTTCTGTCAGTGTGATCATGTGATGTATCTGACCCCAGTAATGTGTCAATAAAGTTTTCCCTTCCTGGGACAATGAATTCACGGTGTTCTTATTTCAATTTCCAGGAGTGTATGTTCCAAAACCCTGCTGCATATCGACGTTAACGATATGGCATGTAATTTAGTGGACTACTCAAGGGCGTGCCCAGGATCTGAACTAGAGGGGGGGGGGGGGGCAGGTCATACTAGTCTCAGGAAACAAGGACTCGAGACAACATACAGCACTTCTTATTAAATAAAACAGTAAACCAGTGAAAAACTGCTTTTAATAAACATTTTAAATACAAGAATGCACTTGTACAATCCGAGAAAACATGCAGCATTTCTTATTAAATAAAACAGTAAACTAGTGAAAAAATGCGAATATCTTCTAGGGGAGGGGGCAGCTGCCCCCCCCCCCCCTGCCCCTCGCTGGGTACGCCCATGGGATTACTCCTACTACCGTTCTTGAATATTGGTGTGACCTGTGCAACTTTCCAGTCTTTGGGTACGGATCTTTCGTCGAGCGAACGGTTATATATGATTGTTAAGTATGGAGCTAATGCATCAGCATACTCTGAAAGAAACCTAATAGGTATACAGTCTGGACCAGAACACTTGCTTTTATTAAGTGGTTTAAGTTGCTTCATTACTCCGAGGATACTTACTTCTACGTAACTAAGGTTGGCAGCTGTTCTCGATTCGAATTCTGGAATATTTACTTCGTCTTCTTTTGTGAAGGCATTTCGGAAGGCTGTGTTTAGTAACTCCGCTTTGGCAGCACTGTCTTCGATAGTATCTCCGTTGCTATCACGCAGAGAAGGCATTGTGTCTTGCCTGTAGCATACTTTACATACGCCCAGCATCTCCTTGGATTTTCTGCCAGGTTTCCAGACAAAGTTTCGTTGTGGAAACTATTATAAGCATCTCGCGTTGAAGTCCGCTCTAAATTTCGAGCTTCTGTAAAAGATAGCCAATCTGGGGGATTTAGCTTCTGTTTAAATTTGGCATGTTTGTTTCGTTGTTTCTGACCCTTTTTGTGTACCAAGGGGGATCAGCTCCGTCGTTTGTTAATTTATTTGGTATAAATCTCTCAATTTCTGCCGATACTATATCTCTGAATTCAAGTCACATCTGGTTTACACTTACATTATTAATTTGGAAGGAGTGGAGATTGTCTCTCAGGAAGGTATACTTTTCGCTTATTTTTCGAGGATTTGGGGATTACAATATTCAATCTCGCTACGACAACCCTGTGTTCACTAATCCCTGAATCGGTTTTGATGTTCCTTATTAACTCAGGATTATTTGTTGTTAAGAGGTCAAGTGTGGTTTCACAACCGTTTACTATTCGCGTGGGCTCATGAACTAATTGCTCGAAATAATTTTCAGAGAATGCGTTCAGCACGATTTCGGATGATGTTTTATGTGTACCTCCGGAATTATTATTTTCGCCAACATATCGAGGGTA
Organism: Schistocerca cancellata; assembly: GCF_023864275.1. Lineage (NCBI taxonomy): Eukaryota > Metazoa > Arthropoda > Insecta > Orthoptera > Acrididae > Schistocerca > Schistocerca cancellata. Next base: position 1,096,377,508 of record NC_064627.1, read on the forward strand.
AATTAAAGTCATCACCAACTACAACCGTATGAGTCGGGTACATGTTTGAAATCAAACTCAAGTTTTCTTTGAACCTTTCAGCAATTGTATTATCTGAATTGGGAGGTCGGTAAAAGTATCCAATTATTATTTTATTCCAGTTGCCAACAATGGCCTCTGCCAATACTAACTCACAGGAACCATCTAATTCAATTTCGCGACAAGATAAACAACTTCTAACACCAACAAACACGTCACCATCAACCGTGTTTAGCCTGTCCTATCGGAACACCGTTAGGGTTTTCGCAAAAATTTCGGGTGAGCTTATCTCCAGCTTTAGCCAGCTTTCAGTGCCTATAACGTTTTGAGCATCAGTGCTTTCTATTAGTGCTTGGAGCTCTGGTACCGTTCGAACACAGCTACGACAATTTACAGCTGTTGTACCGGTGGTTCCCGTATCTACGTTCTTCCTGTGTTCATCTGCACCCTTTGTGATTGAAGCCCATTTCGTGGGGACAGAAGACGTAGCAGTTTGGTCCCTTCCTTCCTCTTTCAACCAACCCTTTTTGTGTTTTCCCGAGACCCTCTAACCTAAAAAACCGTCCAGTCCACGCCACACAGCCCCTTCTATCCATGTAGCCACCTCCTCCGCACAGTGGACTCCTGCCCTATTCATCGGAACCCGAAACCCAACCACCCTTTGGTGCAAGTCAAGCAATCTGCAGTCTACACGGTCGTAGAACCGTCTGAGCTTCTGATTCAGACCCTACACTCGGCTCTGCACCAGAGATCCGCAATCGGTCCGTACCAGAGGTCCGCAATCGGTCCTGTCCACTATGCTGAAAATGGACAGCTCTGCTTTCATCTTCCAAGCAAGACTGGCAGTCTTTACCACTTCCGTTTGCTGCTCGAAACCAGAGGTCGAATCATCAACTATCCATACAAATTTGCAGTGAGGGTGCATGGGATAACCCCTGCTATCATACGAAAATGCACGCGAGACTGTAACTCAAGGTGTACAGTCATGCTCTAAAGTATCCGAACGACCTGAATTGCATTTCGCCTGATTCGCATGCAACCCGCACAATGCAGTTGACTAGCAGGCCCTCTAATTGCTCCTCGGTACAGTCGTTTGACTACTGAAACTGGTTCCAACAAGTCACCACTAGAAAACACTGCTCTGTATCGCAATAACTCAAGATGTAAAGTAATACCACGATACTACAAATATCAGGGAACACCTTATCACAGATAAGACTGACCTTAAAGCTTGTAAGCTCACATTTCTTACAGTAAAAGACATACCTGAAATGTTACCACTGTCTTCATTACATCTGATAGGTAATGCACGTAGTAAGTTCGTCATATTCATGATTTCCTCTTCAAAGTAACATACCGTACTTATTACTTAACACAAAATGACATTAAAAATTTAAGTTATTCACGAGCATAGTTGAGAATATCTATGAACTTCAAGAGACAAGACAAACCGTCTCGTTCTACATATGGATTCAAACCTAGGTCATGCAGACTAAGCAAAGATTTCCTGACTGACGGAAACTAACAGTCATTCCTGACTAGTCATACAGAGAGTGATATACCTCGATTTTAGACAGTATCAGTTAGCAAATATCAACTTTCAATTACATAAAGTAAACATTTTTAACAGATGCGAATTCCTACCCAGCATCTATTATCCCTGTTAACGAACTACGAGGGACGTTAAATATTGCTTCTTTACAAATAACTTACTTGAAGTGCCGTGAGGTAAGGCTTTATGTTGGACAGGGATTCGAAGCTAGAACCTAATCGGATTGTTATCGAAGCACAATCAACTGTGACATATCGGATTTTGTCGGCAGTAGCACGATGTTTTAACTGAAATGACGAGACGAAACATTAATTTTTTCCTTCCCAGGACTCCAACCCTCAGCTATCGCTGTTATATTCTAGGGAAAACGAACGTTAAATATGGGTCTGTTACACCAGCAGCGACATGTGAGCATATTTGAACTAGAAATAATATGACGAAGAGTTCAGTGCTGATTGGTAATCGAACGCCACACATGTCAGTGTTGACTACACACAAAAAGACGTCAGCTACCGAATTTTTCTCCACCAGCAGCTCGGAATAACATCCTTGAACTTACAGTGATTTCGCAAATAGTTCTGTGTCTCACTGCGAGTCAAAAACGTCAGATATCGTTAGTGTTGACAACGAATGAAAATACACTAAAAATCTAAATTATTATCCACCTGCAGATAGGTGTTGTCATGCTAGAGCTTGATAACACATAATTAAACTTTAGTGCTGGGCCAACATTCAAAACCATTCAAGCGCAATATGTGTAGATGTTGAGGAATCAGCTGTTTTCAACTAACAGCAAATTGTAGTTGAGCTGTATTGTCACGAAGGGATCAAATTCTGCGTTAAGGGCGGTCTGAGTTGCATTCCCAGTTCAGAACCAATTTTATCGACATACAGAAGGTCAAATAAAAGATGTAATAAGTGTCCTGTGATCCTACATAGCGTTTGTTTCGTAACTAGAAATAACTAGTATAAGAAAGGTTACTGGTGATAGAGTTTCTACATGTTGCCACTCCTGACATTATTGTGTTTCAACCTAAAGTCTACCTGGTAGAGAAGGAATATCATGTTTGATGTGAATTTCAGAACACAACGCCATTATACCTTCTTCACATGGCGTAGCCAGAAGAGTATAAAATCTGTCTCTCCCTATCAAAAATCATCAGCAGACCATAAGTATATGCACTCATCATCAATCCAACAGACCACCAAATCCTCTTCTCTGTGACACATTTTTCTATCGTGACTTACTTGGTCGACCGAATCGCCATGAACTTGCTGCCTCGGCTACCCAGTGCATAGATTCGACTCTATTTTGTAATCACCGAAATAAAATCACGTAACTGCCACCTACACAGAACTGCCAACAGTGTAGGATGCAGAAATTTAAATAGGAAGTGTTCCTTTCCACTTGAGCTACTCTATTGCTCTATCTGTTTGTTGAAAACGTCGTGCAGTGCAAAAGAAAAGCTGTAACTGTCTGTCTCTCAGAAGTATAGATCCGGCCATATGTATTATCTCACAGCACTGTGAAATGCGGAAGTTCTGGAGGAATTGTTGATTTCTGGAGTGGCTGTAGCTGCATCTCAGCTAGTAGTGTAGCGTTAAACGTCGCACAGCGTAGATAAGACATCGCGAGTTCAAGTACATTCACTGTTACATTTTTTTAAACGCAATTCTCTTGTCTGCTGAAGTTATCAACTAATGGAACTTTCAACATAATTCCCTCCACTTCTCAACCCAACATAGTTGCATGTGGAAAAAAGGCTAATTTCTGTGACATTTAGTTCTTTTCAGGTTTAATAGATGGCCAGGCAGGAAATACATCTCGAAACTTTTGTATTATGTATGGGGAGAGAGCATAGTGCCAAAATGCATCAGCAAAGTATTTTCTACATTAGCTTTCATGTGGTACTGGCATTTTATTCTTCTCCAAACCTTGTTTGACAGCCTTAACCCAGATCAAGTTTTCTACATACATGTAATCAATAAACTTCATGTGCATTGTCAGACTGTTATAGACATCAGAGTATTCGCATATACCATTTCTCTCACGTTTACTGTCGTTTTAACACTAAAAGAAACCTTACGAAAATTGTGCACTGCATTATAAGAAATGAAATAAAACGACCCACGATAACCTAACGACGAAAGTCTGTTTTAATAAAACTGAGTACAAAGTTATGTATTCCTAGAAACCCAAAGTTTGCTTGTCAGCAGTGGAAAGAAGCGTTACCTGTTGTGCAGCATTGTAAGTTTTTCACCATTGCACTGTGAGCCAAAAGTATTTTCTTGCAATTTCCTTATCGATGTTTGATCAGACTGCTTGTAGCTGTTTCACAGAAGGAATAACAACGTCACACTGAGCGAGACCGGAACTGCGAATCGTAACAGACGCTATTTTACAGGTCAGCACGTTGCCACAGAGCTGCTGAAGAGGTATGTCTATTCAGTTCCTCTTACAGGGCCAACAGTGGCTAGAACTCGTAAACCGCTATTTAAAGGACGAGATTAGTTGCGATTTCCACGTGCAACGACTTTCCTGGGCTGAAAACCGTAAATTTACAATCTTTTGTTACACCTCAAGCGATAATAACTCAGATTATTCAATGGAAATGACAGGAAAAATCAAGTGAACTTTGAGGCTTAAATCCGTGCCCACCAGGAAGTAGCTCGTCGATCACAGAGTTGCCAAATATACCTTGCCTTGTTGCCAAATCTCAGTTATAGTAGCAGCAGGAAGAAGACGAACCGATGTATTTCTGCAGCAGGCTGGGAAGTGACCAAGGCTGGCGTCTCAAAGACACGGCTGCCAAGGCCTGGAATACGTAATGCTTCTGATTCGCATTTCTGTAACTAGGTTTATGGACTGGAGCGTAATTACTAATAATACTCAGAACTGACTGCGAACTAAACATCGTAAATCAGTAACTCTCGTAGTTGTTTTTATATTTCTTTCGTAAGTGTACTCAAAACTAAGAAACTCATTCACAGTCATTTTCGTCCCTGGCCGATGTTCGAGCACAACAAACAAATAAAAATAAAAAAGGAATGTGTCTGTGTGTGTGTGTGTGTGAGAGAGAGAGAGAGAGAGAGAGAGAGATAGACAGAAGAGAGAGACAAATATAAAAAAGAATGAGAGAGAGAGAGTAAATAATCGTTGTAAAGAAATTGAATCATGGTATGTATAGAAATCTTTCATTAAAATGACACGTTCCACATCATTACAAAATGTCGTATTCATGATCTATGGAAGAAGTATTAATCTAATCTAATCTAATCTAATCTAATCACATTGCTGACTAGCCATGAAGAGTCATGAATTACCGAAATTTTCGCCAATATCAGTAACCAAATTAAACTTGAAAATAAAAGACTACAGTTTTTTTAATAAACTGGGACTTCTATCAAGACCCTTTCGTCCCTGTTAACTAACCACGAAAGATGTCTGATATACCTCCATTCAGAAGTATCAAAGTGTGCATGCATTTAAAGGTGAAGCACATGGTGCTAAGTTCTGTGATGGAAATAAGAACCCAACACGTAATCGGATTGTTAACTAAGTAAAATCAAATGTTACGTATCGGGTTTTCTTACCAGCTGCTAGGTGTTTGAATCTAAAATGAGGATACAAATTTTTGTGCCTAAGCGCCAATCGAACCGCACACCTACCGTCCTTGTTTATCATCCACGAATATAGCTTAAGTATCAATTGGAAAGCATCGAAATGATTGATCTATACTGTTCTGAGAGAATCAGATCCTCGAAAGAGGAGATACGAATTCGAATCACAGTCCAGCACCAAATTTTTCAACATCTCTAGTTCAATCAAGTACAAGTAAAATAAGAGCCCTGTTCCTTTAAATGGCTATCGGTTCATCAAATAAAATAAAATTTTCTAATGTAAGTAAGTTTACTGGCGACAGTATTTCTGTTTACCATGACTTCCGCCTATATCATTTCCCAATGTAATCCGGCTCTGCCGAGTTGGTAATTGAGGAATGTGATGTTTAATGTGGATTCTGGATTATAACGTCTTTCTCTTGAGGTTACCAGAGGTAAAGTAAATCTGTTTGTGCCTCTTAAAAGTAAATGCCTGAACCCACACATTGCACCTGTGATAGTTCGTTCCACCAGACCATTGTGGCCACATTTCCCAGCCCCAGGAGTGAGCTGTAACGGATGATGTGCTTAGCTTACAAAATTAACCATAGTGGAAAAAATGCGAGTCTGTTAAATGTTTAAGTAGGAGCAAGCTTCCGACGTGGAGATTATCCTATTCTCATGTCAACAGGATGTAAAGACTCTTCTAGGCATCATAGCCTCAGTGTGAAGCCTTTTTGAAATTTTCACTAATTCAGCAAATTTCTTTGTTCGAGAAAATCCACTGTGAAGTGTGAAGTTACCGGATAATTCGATTATTACCGTCATTATTACTATCATTTTCTTCATATCCCTGCTGGAACACATGTGCTTGAAGATCATTTAATGCATTTTGGTCATTATAGAAGTAGTTGCCCAAGAACAGGTTTTTCCCTGTCTATGGAGTCCTTTTCATGTGAATATCAAACATCAGCAATTACCCGTAGATTACATTAAAACTAAAGTAATTGATGAAGACGTTACTTGATAACAAAAACGCGTTGCCTTTCTTCATTTACTTGCGCCTAGAAATGGCGGTCGAATTCTGCCAAACCAAAAGCAAAGGGATCTCACTGCCTTCCGATATACGTCACTGTCCGTTCTTCCATATGATTTGATCGACGTGACCAGTTTCAAGTTGTGTATGACAGAGAATGTTTTAGAAAAATCAATTGTTTTCCTTTGCAATAAACAGATAGATTTTCATTCTAAGCTATCCAAGTTCAAAATTTTCGTAGTGTTAGCTCAAATTTAATATTCGCTTCTATAATGTAGGAGGGTATTTCACAGTTGCAAAACCCGAATCCGACCCATTGACCTTACACTTAGTCGCTAACCATAAATTCTAGCTCAGAGTGACACCAGTTTAAGTAACCTAATGTAGCGAAGACTGTTTGCCAGTGCTCTTTCTCACCAGAAAATACGCAATTCACTCATTGGGCTCCATAAGTACACTGTAACAGTAATTTCTGTGTGTATACAATGCACACGGATTGTAGAATTTAGTGAGGCTCTCTCTTCCACGTCTGTATACAATATGCCTGACCTAAATGGGCCCTTTATCATTACACGCCCTGGGCAGTGCAACATCATACTGACAACAGTAATGTGCTTATACTGACACGTCACTGTTCGTCTTACCTGATTCAGTAATCATTTAAATAAAACAACATGACCTTCCAGTGGGAGACATTTCTTCCCGCTTTTTTTATTTATTTATTTATTGTTCCGTGGGACCAAATTAAGGAGAAGTCTCCATGGTCATGGAACGAGTCAATACATGAAATTATAACACTATATTAGAAACAGATGAAATGAAATATAAAAAAACATATTCAGATGACAAGTCGTAAGTTGAAATAAAGAAAATCAACAATGTAACACTGGAATTTGCTTAATGTTTTAGCTCTTCCAGGAGCTCCTCGACAGAATAGAAGGAGTGAGCCATGAGAAAACTCTTCAGTTTAGACTTAAAAGAGTTTGGGCTACTGCTACGATTTTTGAGTTCTTGTGGTAGCTTATTGAAAATGGATGCTGCAGAATACTGCACTCCTTTCTGCCTAAGAGTCAAGGAAGTGCATTCCACATGCAGATTGGATTTCTGCCTAGTATTAACTGAGTGAAAGCTGCTATCTCTTGGGAATAGGCTAATATTGCTAACAAAAAACGACGTTAAAGAAAATATATATTGTGAGGGATATGTCAGAATTCCCAGACTATTGAATAGGGGTCGACAAGAGGTTCTCGAACTTATACCACATATAGCTCGAGCAGCCCGTTTTTGAGCGAAAAATACCAGAAGAATTACCCCAAAAAATAATACCATACGACATAAGCGTATGAAAATATGCGAAGTAGACTACTTTTCGTGTTGAAGTGTCACTTATTTCAGATACTGTTCTAATGGTAAATAAAGCAGTATTTAGTTTCTGAACAAGATCCTGGACATGGGCTTTCCACAACAGCTTACCATCTATCCGAACGCCTAGGAACTTGAACTGTTCTGTCTCGCTTATAATATGCCCATTCTGTCTGATCAAAATATCGGTTCTTGTTGAATTGTGAGTTAGAAACAGTAAAAACTGAGCCTTACTGCGATTTAGCATCAAATTATTTTCCACAAGCCACGAACTTATTTCATGAACTACATTATTTGATACTGTTTCAATATTACAGACAAGATCCTTCACTATCAAGCTGGTGTCATCAGCAAACAGAAATATTTTTGAATCACCTGTAATACTAGAAGGCATATCATTTATATAAATAAGAAACAGCAGTGGCCCCGGCACCGACCCTTGGGGAGCGCTCCACTTAACAGTGCCCCATTGGGACTGAACATCACTACCACTCTCAATATTGCGGAGAATTACCTTCTGCTTTCTGTTCTTAAAGTAAGAGGCGCACCAATTGTAAGCTACTCCCCTTACTCCATAATGGTCCAACTTCTGCAGTAATATTTTGTGGTCAACACAGTCAAAAGGCTTCGTTAAATCAAAGAAAACACCTAGCGTTCGCAACCTTTTATTTAATCTGTCCAAAACTTCACACAGAAAGTAGAGTATAGCGTTTTCAGTTGTTAAACTACTTCTAAAATCAAACTGAACATTTGACAGCAAATTATGTGAATTTAAATTCTCCAGTAACCTTGTATATACAATCTTCTCGATAACTTTAGCAAACACCGATGGCATAGAAATAGGTCTAAAATTGTCAACTTCATCAATGTCTCCCTTTTTATAAAGTGGCTTCACTACCGAGCACTTTAATCGCTCAGGAAACCGACCACTCCTAAAGGAAAAGTTACAGATATGGCTAAGTACTGGGCTAACATACATAGAACAATACTTCAGTATTCTGCTAGATACTCCGTCATATCCATGAGAGTTCTTAGTCTTTAGTGATTTAATTATTAACTCAATCTCCCTCTTGTCAGTATCAGCATTTCAGGTAACAGTCTCGGAACACTTTCTTCTAAGAGCGCTATATAATTCCCTGTTGGGACTAGGTTTCTATTTAGTTCACCTGCTATATTCAGAAAGTGATTATTAAATACTGTGCACATATTTGCGACTTATCAGTAACACGGACATTCCCACTACGCACTGATTCTATATCCTCGACCTGTCTCTGCAGACCAGCCACTTCCTTTACAACTGACCATATGGTTTTAATTTTATCCTCATACTTACCTATTCTATCTGCATACCACATACTTTTTGCCTTCCTAATAACATTTTTAAGCACCTTACAATACTGTTTGTAATGGGCTGCTGTATTTAAATTTTGACTGTTTCTAACGTTTTGATATAATAGCAACTTTGTTCTACAAGATATTCTTATCCTTCTAGTCAGCCACCCAGGCTGCCTGTTTGTGCTAGTACCCTGTTTTGAACGTTCTAACGGAAAGCAACTTTCAAAGAGCACGAGAAAAGTCTTGAGAAAAGCATTATATTTATCGTCTACTGTATCAGCGCTATAAACATCTTGCCACTCTTGTTCCTTGATAAGGTTTACAAAGGTCTCTACAGCAACTGGATCAGCTTTCCTAAACAGCTGATGACTATATTTAACACATGTTGCAGCACAAAAATCTTTTAGAGTTAAAATTTGTGCATCATGATCTGAAAGGCCATTCTGTGAAATTTGTCAGTAAGCTTTTTGCCTTCCAACCAGCGAAATGCGGCGGAGTGCGTCCGGTAAACAATTCGCAAACCACGATTTAGTGCCATTAAGACGATTTCTTTAAACATTGTTGTAGCTGAAGGAATTTGGTTTCTTCTTAAATCGTCGCATGCAACTTCGTTCACAGATATCTCAAATAGGAAAAGCTCTTTATCCAGGTATGAAGGTTGTAAAACAGACTTCCCACAGTTTGTATCAGGTTGATCTTTTTGTCTGATAGCACTGCGTAAGTATTTTGTCTAAGAGGTATCACGAGTAGTGTTCCTGTAGCTGTGGGAATCATTGGTTGAAAACGAGTTTAACACTAATGGGTGCAGTACTGCTAACATTCGAAATGATTATCAACCTAAGTCTGAGTTCATCCACTAACTGAGGCGTATTGATAATACTGAAGCTAGACTGTGTATCCTTGTCTAGCCTTGAGTGGGCATTGGAAGGCGTTTACACACACATATACAATACTACTGTATGAATACTTCGAACTCTACAGTTAACATTGCTCTCATAAACTAATTTTGTTGTTTTAATTCTTCTGGGTCTTCAGCGTCCAATATGTGTTGTAGATAGTCTTAGACATAACAATTGTCCACCGAGTCGTTCACGCAAAGTGGACAATACAGTCGTGTTCTCCTCAGAATTCTATGTCCGGCAATGTGCTCGATCTGGCAACATTGCAGACTGCGGCACTTCCCGGAGGACCTCTGGTTGCAGATGAGTACATCACTCTTGACTTCGACCGTAGTCTTGAGGTAAAACGTGAGACTAGCTAATACGACGTCTGGAAACTGAAAGCACACATCGACAAATTTTTATCGCCCCTTTTCTCTCGGTGCTGAAGCTATGAGTGTAATTCAAGCGAATCTACAATATATTTCGCTTTCTGACACATTGGTAATAACAGTTAGGTTCAACAATAATTTAGTGAGACATTTCTTGGCCGATCATCAGCCTCTGAGCACCACATGCGTCTGAGTCCTCTGGGACCCTTTTGCTGTCTACTGGTGGGGGCTGAGGCACGGCGCTGCCTCGCCTTCTGCCGACAATGTCTGCTCCACTCCTCACTCTCGACGGTGCAAAATGTTTTAATGTTGTTGAGTGGTGACCCACAAAATCTGTCTGTGATTTGTGTTTCACACTCGATAGCAACGTAGGCACAAAACTGTTTTTATTTGATGAGTATTTTATTACACTAGTATGCAATACATCATTGTGGCACAGAATTAATTTCATTATTTCTGATCCAGTCGGCTATAATTAAAACGTCACATCATGTTCTTTTTCCTTTCACAGGAGATTCACATCTAATTTATTTTTGTCATGGATTCATATGTGTTACTCAAGGCACAGAGAGTAAATGCATGTAATGTGTTTGGTTTATTTCTTTGATTCCCTATGTTAAATGGATGCAAAACATTGTGTCAATACCTTTCAGAACCTGCTCTATAGCTACTCAGGCAAACTGCTTGTTTTGAGGTCCATACATTAATTAATAGAGAAGTGAACGCTGTTGAAAAGTGATATTTAAAATATTCAATTGGATTTAAGGCGACAAAATATTTGAAGCTACCTGGAGAAAAAGTAAGTTGCTAGAGCTGCTGTTAGCAAATGTCTGCATAAAGTTCCTAATTGTTACTGTGGAAATTTAGCATAGAGCCATTGCGACACAAGACAAGGGGCAGTACCACGTGGCTACGGACACACTGCTACCAGCACCCCACTCTCATCATGGTATTGGTCACTCAGCCTCATAACGCATTGTGAACGATAATAAAAGTTGTCACTTATGTGAGGAATAGCATTTCTTTAGCCAAAAAATTCAATTTTCTGTCTCAGTGTCTTAGTTTACATGAGGATTATATAGCACGAGTCATTCAAATGGAAAGGGACTATCGAGTGAATTTAGCGAGTCAATTCAGTACTGTACGCAGAAGTCATTGCACTGTCACAGAGTTGCCAAATGTTTGTGACGATGTTGCCAATTCTCAGCTGTGCTGGGAACAGCTCTGTAATGGTATGCGAGGAGAATCCCGTGTTCGTGTCATAGGAGGATACGGAGAGGAGGCGTGTTGTTTGGTTAATATGCAGCGTTTTCTCCTACCAGTTGTGACAAACATTCAGGTGTATAATCTTCCATCACGATTACAGTTTTCCACAAAATATATACGAATAAAACACTTACCTTGTTACTTTGTGTTTGGACTCTGCCACTCACTCCAACTGCCATCTAGTGGCAGCTTCAAACTGGACAGGTCAGACTGTCCAGTATAGTCGGCTCCCTGTCGGAAGAATTTGCAACCTACGTGCGGAAGTGAATCTCCCAGGTCCTTTGTGCGCGCAGGTAGGATTAGCCGTTGTAACGACCGAGCAGGTAGCTGCGAGACCCCGTAGCGGACGGGCGTGTATGTCTCCTAGCTAAGCCAGGAGCCACAGTTGGCGCGCTGCCTGTGCAAGTTGTAAAGTTTAATGTAATAAACAATTATACCAGACAACTTGTTCCGTCTAGTTATTGTGAGTGGAAAGAAGGGGAGGACAGTGAGTCCTCTCGTTATATACATTCACACTCCAATGTGCCACCACGGGAGGAAGATCCCGCGCGCACACTTTTTGGTCCTCCGGGCCGGATACAGTGACCACGCGAAATTTACGTTCGCGCGGATTTATTTTCCGGTATTTGTGAACTTCTAAAAAACCACTTGTGAGCTGCGCACGTTATCGGTTTCGTTGTTGACTGCTATCGAGTGTCCCAAGTCCTGTTCGGGACTTCGACATTAACAGCCTTAACAACGGCGATCGGGGACATATTTGTGAACATTTAATGTGTCTCTAATCAAAACGCGAGAGGCACAGAAACGCGTCGGTGCCAGCACCATCGGTGACGTCACCTCGTGCTCCCGCCGAAACTTCGCGCCGTCGGAGACTGCAGCGCCTGCCACGCCAGCTGCCAGTGCCCGTCAGGCTGCTGCTGTTCCTGTCCGTACTGCCTCGTATTGCCGCTGCAGCCTGGTAAGCAGGGCCGGCCTTAGCCATCCAGGTGCCCCGGGCGAGTCGTCCAGTTGGCGCCCTTTATTGTATAAATAGCGAACCTGGCAGTGCTTTGCAACACGGTATTTGACTGTTTTCTAGAAATCGTCTTAAGTGGTTAATGGCGTCATCTTATGATCATAACATGGATTCTTCCATCGTAATTTTGAGTATTTTATTTTTTTAAATGGAAATGAAATCCAAATAATCTGAAAGCCCGCTAAGACGCTCCATGTGAGTCATGTGTAGCCTGTGACGTCAGTCCAGCATGCTGCTGTCGCTGCCGTAAGGCTGGGTTTACACTAGCAACATATTGCAGCAATTTACTTGCGCGGAGGAACTTGCCGCGCGAGTTGCGAGTGTAAACTTATCGCCAAGTCGACTTGCGACCGTAGCAATTTATTGCGGAAGTTGCTTGCTGTACGTTTTCCGCTTCCAGTGTGAACACCACGCAAGAGCTATCTGCAAGTGACTTGCAGCTTTTAGGATTTATTTCTATTTCCTGCAAGTAGGAAGCGCAAGTTATAGTAAGTATGTCGTCTGCATAACACTCATATTTAACAGTTTACTTAATGTGGTGACTTAATTTTATGCAGCTATCTCACGTATTATATGCCAACAAATTTCAGAAATGGAGGAGAAACGAGAATGGACGAAACAGGAGACAGAAAATTTTATTGAAGCTGTGGAGAGCTACCCCGAAATTTGGGACGTACATAATCGGGACTTTAAGGATCGAATGAAGAAGATGTGTGCATTGAACGAAATCTCGTCAATATTCGACACATCAGTGAAAGAGGTACAAAGAAAGTGGCATAATTTAAAGACCCAATTTTCTCAAGAAGTTAGGAAACTGCAGAAAATTAAAAGCGGCTCTCCTGGCGTAGTTTCGGATTCTCGGTGGCCGTATTTTTCAGCAATGAAATTTCTAGAGAGTAGTGTTGCCACAACCTCTAACAGAATATCTTCGCCATCAACAAAGGTAAGTAGCTGTGAAGTTAAGCTGGGATTCCTTGTTTGTTTACTGTAGCTCCTTGTTGGGAAGTAAAAGTGGGGTAGGCTGCTCTTCATTGTGAGATTTCAATTTTATGACTTTTACCACCTATCTGTATTATGTTAAAGAATTAACTGCTAAGTACTGTGATAGTGTACTCTCATGATTTATTTATCCCCCTTGAGATGTTTGAGAACCTTGTTTTTACACCACTGTCTGTTGCCTCAATATTTGTGGAAATGATTTGGTTGGGTTCATATTTTTTAAGGCTTCTTATAACACTTAATAATGATTGTTTAGCATAATATCACTGTTCAGAGCCCAATAATTAAGTATCTGTGTAGTATTTCTCTGCTGAATGCTTCAGCACAACACTTATCTCCTTCCAGCATTATAGTTCCTCATGTAGGTGAATGACCTTCCAGCTAATATCCAAGAAGCAGAATTAGTTCTTTTTGTTGATGAGACTAGTATTGTAATCAATCCAAGCATTCTTCAACAAAAGAATTGGTAAACAGTGTTAAAAGTATCGTTGCCTGATTTTCTGCAAATGGTCCCACCCTCAATTTAAAAAGAAAAAAAAAAATCAGTCCTGCACATCCAGGTGTGTACTACACCAGTGATAAGTTAATAGATGGTGAGGAAATAATGAATTGGGTGGAAACTTCAAAATTCTTAGGTGTCCATATTGATGAAAATTAAAATTGAAAGAATCATTGGGGAGAGACAAATCAGTAAGTTGACACATTTTCATACAGTGTTATATGGAATAGTGTTCTGGGAGCAACTCATATCTAAGTAAGAAAGTCTTCATTGTCCAAAAGCGTGCTGTGAGAATAATATGTGATGCTCACCCACAATCACCCCGTAGACACCAGTTTAAGGTATTGGGTATTCTGACTACTGCTTCACAGTATATTTATGCCTTAATGAAATTACATTAATTACTCTACATTAAAGTTGTCTTCAGCGCACCATGCTGCAACTAAAAGTTTTGACTACTTACACAGTGATATGAAGTGTCTGACAGATAGTAAAGTAAAAAATTGAAAAGAAACTGAAAAAGTTTCTCTTTGACAACTCCTTTTCCGTAGAAGAATTTCTTTTACTGTGATGTGCAGTAGGTGGTGGGTACTGAGTTTGTATGTTATAGATTTTTATGGATATAAAAAATATATACGCCTTATAAATGTTCAGCATGTAGACATGTTCACAAATTAATTTGCTATGTATAATGACTCCTTCCACATTATTACAATTTATCATGCTAAATGATCCACATAACATGAAACTAACTATATTAGTCTCTGCAAATTTGATTGCCATGTGGAATTATACATTTGCAGTAAGATCATTAGTCATAGTATTGAGTAGATCCACTTTTTGGGAAAGTAAATAAATTATTTTCATAATACCACCACCAACAGAACCAGGGCTTGTAAAGCCCTGTGATGTTCAAAACAATCTTTTGATTGCTGACTTACACAATAGTTGTTCTCACATAACATTAACACAGGTAGTACAAAATGGTATAATTAATATGTATTAGTCACATTTTACATTGTGAACTTAAATTTTATTAACCTTAACTGTCTTTTGGTTGTAGTATGAGCAATAAGCTTCCAATGAAGTCTATCGACACTGTATGGAAACTTAGTTATGTTCCATTTGTTTGCCTCTTGTATTCCTTGATCTGCTGTTATATTCAATTTTGTTACTTTTTGAAGGAAGAAGAAATAGTTACAGGAGATGATGTGCCTGTTGCTAATGAGGGGAAGAAACGAAAAAGAAAGGAGACTAAAGGAAGTGGTAATGGACTCATTGAAAAGGCAGAAAAAATCCTGGGCCAGGAAATTGATGCTTTCCAAACCTTTGGAGATTATGTGGCTAGTGAGCTGCGGTCACTAAAGAATGAAAAAAATGTAAACAAACTGAAAATAATGATTCTAAAAAACATCATTGAAATAAGCGAGATTGACAGTGCAGAAATACCATCCACTCCAGATTCGCCAGTGAGAGAGACAAGTGCTGCCAGTCAATGCGTACTTAATGTTACAGATTTTATAAACATAGAATAATGATAATAGAATATCTGTATGATACCAAAATAAAACATTATTTTATTTTCAGAGTGTAGTGTTTATTCAACAACCTTTAAAAAAATGGCTCAGTAAACCTGTAATGATTGGTGAATTTAGGCTCACTGGAATGTGTACATTTTGGGCTTTTGTTAAGGTCTTATAAATAACATCTTCAGAAATTTATTTTTTAAATGTTTCACATATAGGAACAGTAAATGCTTATTAAATCTGTATGATTATTAGCTAGAAACTTAAATGTGGTACACTAACGCTGATTGTATGAGAAGTAGTTGTATTCCAATTCTGTGCCAAAATAATTAGCCACAAATGTAAGATTATATTAATAACAAATGAAAGACAGTTTATAAAGAAACTGAATGGTAGGTTGGGCTTAGTTTCTTGGCCAACACAACTCTGTTGAAGCTGTAATTGTACTGTGCAAAATATTTCAAAATTGCAATGAAGGAAGGATTTTTGTAAAGAAACAAAGTGGGTTTCAATTCCTAACCTGACCTGGATCTCCTAGTGAAAGTTATATGCAGAATAGTTATTTTGAAAACTGCAATTAAGGAAAGAATTTTTGTGAAGAAACTCAGAGGTAGGTTGTGATCCTTTCTTGGCCTCCACAGCTCCTTGTGTAAATTGTATTGTGCAGACTATAGTTTATTTCAAAATTGAAATGTTTGATTGCATGTCAAATATAGTCTATCAGACATATTAGCTGCCATTTCCCATGTTATCCTCCAATAAAAAACATTGCCTACATATTGCTACCTTCCAGAACAAAATAGTGACATAAATTGCCAAGTATTGTGAATACCAATTTGCAGTAATCTTGGAGGATCCTGTTTACATTTTGATTCCTCAAATAACTTAAATGCAGTTGGGCCAGTGCCATTATGTCACTTTGTACTGTCACTGACTACATCTACAATTTCTGTAAATAAAATAGTATACAGTTCTCCAAATGTGAGATTTTATACAAGACAAGAGCGCCATAACGTAAATGGAATATGAATGAATATTCTCCTGTTTCTAAAAATGTGTTAAAGGTTGTAAAGGAATAAGCATACAAAACACACAGTTCACAATTTAAAGGTATTACACAAAGGCAAGATGAGTTCTGTAAAGAAACCAAACTATAGAAGATTCCTTGTCCGTTCATCATAATTGTTAATTTGTAAATATATTATTCATTAATAGTTGATTTCATAGAATACCCTACTGCACCACAGCATACCATACACATGATGTTCTATCTTCTGTGCAGCTGTAATTACATTGAGTGCCCATACATTATGGCTATGTGGAACAAAATTAGGCACAACTCTTGTCAAGTAGTGCAAGCTCCAATTCTTCTGATCTTAAACTGAATTTCACTACTTACTAACACGCTTCTTTGCAGATATTGATAGGCTTTATACTTCTTTTCACTGCAGCCAATCTTTGCAATTTAACATTAAGTAAATAAGTGTTCAACTGGTCCTGCAGTTGCATGTTAAAAGAAAATTACTGAGAAACTTTACTATAAAGTCCAGGAACATGTATGTAATGTCAGAAATCAGTAACTCCAAAAACATGCTTAGGGCCATATAGAATGTAGTGAAATGAGTACTGGGGCAGCCCAGCCACAGAAAAGAACATCACTATTGAACTTAACGGAAAGGCTATAAATGATAAGTCGCAGGCAGCAAATATGTTTTCCAAGTCTACAGTTTACATTTTAAATGTATCTGTACTGCCAAGGTACTTCACCTAATGGCGATACAAAGTAATTCATGAATTCTTCACGAATTGCTCTAGTATCGTGAGAATTTCTGTTTGAATGGGGATTAAATTGTGTGTTCCTTGCTCTTCATTCCTCCATGAGGCCCCTATTACCTCACCATTCTGTACATCCTCTACATCAAAATTACTTCGGTTTGCATAACTGCCATCTTTCCTGTCCATTAAGAAATTGTGTAGGGCACATATAGCTGAAACTATTGTCACGGTTTTTTCAGGACCTAGTAACAATGGACGCCTCAATATCCTAAACCGTTGTGCAATGTGTCCAAAAAAAATTTCCACAACTCTTCTGGCCCTCGATAACCTGTAATTAAACACTCTGTTCGGACCAGGCTGGTTATGGAATGGATAGGGCTTAATTAAATATTACCTCATTGGAAATGCCTCATCTGCAATGATTACAAAGGGGGTGTCCTTTTCTCTGCCAGGAAGTGGTTTGGGCAGAGGAATGTCAAGATGTCCTTGCTCCAAGGCTGAAGATAAGAAACAGGTACTGAATACACCACCATCTGAAACTCTTCCATTGCAGCCTACATCCATGTATAACAACTTGTAACTGGCATCTACAAGTGCCAATAATACAACACTGTGGCAATGTTTATAATTATAATAATAGCTTCCACTGTCTTTTGGAGCTTGCATCACAATATGCTTCCCATCCAATGCCCCAATGCAGTGTGGAAAGTTCCAGTTCTCTTCAAACCCCTTTGCCACCTGCATCCACTCGCTTGTTGTTTCAGGAGTCTAGAAACAGATGATGTGTAATTATTACATGTTCTATTTAATTAGCTAGTCACTATCCATTTTATGAGCATTAGAAAAAAAATTTTATAAGTATATCATTCTGTAAAATGCAGTTTATTTCAATAAAAATTTAGTTTCATTGTTGTGTTTTCACATACCTTCAAATAATTTTCCCTTTTCAACACGTCAAAAATGGCTCTACATACGTCAGGTACGATCAGAGAAATCGTGCTGACCGGAATACGAAACAAGTACATCAGGGACTTGTATGAGTCTCCTACAAAGAAAAGATTTTAAAATTTAAACTTGTTTTCGTTCTATGTTTCACACAAATAAACGAAAAGGCCTATTTTATTTGTGGCTCACCTGTAGCTATAAATCGTAGAGTGACAAGCAAACGTTCCTTTGCTGAAATAGCAGTACGGAACTTTGTGTCTCGTTTTGATATGACGGGCGCTATTAATGTCAACAAACACTCTAGATCATTTGAGGACATTCTGCAAAAGTTTTCAAACGTATCCATGCTCTCGATACTAAGTTCTTGCAAAAGGTTATTATAGGCACCATATTGCGATCTTCTCATTATCCACTCTCTAACCCAAATACTTCTCTTTTTCTTTTTCACGTTTTTCATTACAATTACAAGAGCTGCAGCATATCTCACACGCCTACTTGTCATTTTATACTTCGGCAGACACTCGTAGTGGTACTGAAAGCATATGTAAACAGTATCTGCAACTTGTGGACGCAAGTTACTTGCCAAAGAAACTTGCGGAAGAATCTTGCTTAGTTCTTGCGTTGTAGTGTAAACACAGCTGCAAGCGGATCGTAATAACTTGCAGCAATAATTTCTGCAAGCGACTTGCTTGTGTAAACCCAGCTTAACAGTCAGTATAGTAGTGATATATTGTTTGGGCATTCACGTTTTGGGAAATTGTCTAAAAATATTGCGTAGTACTGCACTGTACATCTACAAAAACTCCAGAAAATTGTTTTCGCGTGTTCCAAACAAAGAAAAGATGCGTAAAATGTGGTTGAAACAGGCTCGTACCACTTACCAGAAAATTAAAATGTTGACACAGTCACGACACTCGTTTCACTCACAATTATTCCGCCACGAAAACATGACCGCTGCCTCCGACTCTTACTGACAATTACTGACATGCGGGTGCAAATCGTAGCGCTGCCAACATATGCAGTCTAACAAACATTGTGTGGCGCTGTATTATTTCAGTACGTTAGGGGAGAATTCTCTATGAATGCAGTGCACGCATTGCATGATCTATTAATTAATGTACATGAGTCATTAAGTCACAAATATTCGATATAAATACATTCGTATTAATTAAATCATAATGTAATGTATATTTCACAGTCTGTATTGTCTTTTATTTGGAGCGACCGGTAGTTTCTGTTGTGAACGAGAGATGGTGCGGCTGCATGGGCTCTTCCTTGTTGCAGTTCTTGAAACAAATAAGAGAGGCGCTTTGGTAGAGCCCGTGCTAGCCCGTGTCAAACATGGATGGTTGCAGACAATACGAAAATTGCATTCAGCATGATTTCTCTTCTGCTACACCGAATTCATCGCGCATTCGTGAGATTAGCGACGTATGTTGAATGAGACTGAATAATATTTTAGTTTCGCGAAATGGGTGATTGTAAATTGTAATTTTTTTTTTACATGCGTTTAGTATGTGGCGCCCCTTGGGCCCCGGCGCCCTGGGCGACCGCCCGGGTCGCCCCACCCTAAAGCCAGCGCTGCTGGTAAGTGCTACTGTTGGCTTCCTACTATCATCTTCCTGGTCCTAAAATGGAGCCCTCAGAGAAAACGAAATTAGTCAAGTAGAGAGGTGTAGCAAAGGCCGCTCTCGCGCGCTTAGCGAGCTTTGTGCAGTCTGCAGACAGTGCCAGCATCGAAATGTTGGAATCAAAATTAAGTCGACTGACTCGGATTCAGACCGATTTTGAGTCGTCTCAAACACGGCTGGAAATTGAAGACGAATCAGCAGATCACAGTAAGGACAGGGCAGAGTTCGAGGATTCGTGGGACTTTGTTGAATCCACTATCAAGGGTTCAATGAAGAGGTACACCCAGCTTCCGCAGCCTTTGGTCTCGAATCCATCAGGCAGTGTCAGTTCTTTGAAACTACCCGCTATTAAGTTGCCAAATTTTGAAGGTGACTACCTTAAGTGGTCATCATACAGGGATACGTTTTTGAGTCTCATTATGAATAACAATTCAATTGATGACGTTCAAAAACTTCACTACCTTAATTCGTCTTTGTGAGGTGAAGCTAAAGACCTTTTGAAACATATACCTGCCACAGCAGGAAATCTATCGATAGCCTGGGGACTTATTACGCAGAGGTATAATAACCCAAAAATAATTGCAGCCGGACATGCTAAGGCTTTGTTGGCCTTGCCTACAGTCGGCCATGGCACAGCGAGCGATTATAGGCAACTAATTAATCACGTATGCAGCCATTTGAAGGCCTTAGAAGCTATCAAACCTGATGTTCCACTTCATGATGTTATTCTTTCGGAAGAGATTCTGTCTACTATGCGACCCACGGATCGTCATGAATGGGAGGTAAAGATGTCTGGGTCAACATTCACCACACTACATCAACTAATTGATTTTTTGGAAACAAAATGTCAGGCCCTTGAGTTGATCAGGTTCAGGGATAACACCTCAAGGGATTCGCAAGGAAATGTCAATAATTCAAATCAAACAAGACATGTGAGGAGGGCTCATCTCGGTAATGCTGATGCTGAGGAATCATGTAATTTTTGTAGTGAACCTCACAGTATCACGAAATGCAAAGCGTTTCAAGCACTAAATGTCCATGAGCGACGGGCATATGTGACAAAAAATAAGCTTTGTTTTTTGTGCATCCGCTCTGGTCATTTCTCGACTAAATGCAGGACTTTTCTGTGTAAGACCTGTAAAGGAAGGCACAACATACTGCTCCACAAGCCTGCTGAACCAAGGAATGGGCAGAATAGTGAACCAGGAGGCCATTCCTTGGCCCATCAAGCTACGAACGGGAAGGCAAACATCCACTGTAATGTTTTGTTAGCTACAGCTGTTGTCAACATTAAAGACTGCATGGGTAGACAGCAGGTTTGCAGAGTTCTCCTAGACAGTGCGAGTCAGCTATGCCTTATATCTAAGGGAATGGCAGAGAAATTAAAACTGAAACGAAGTAAACATTCGTTTCCTGTGAAAGGTATAAACAATGCGTTTGCAGCCTCAGTGTCTTACACTTATGATGTTGAACTGTCGTCTAGGGTCAACGACTTTCATGTCAGAACCACTTGTGCTATCGTAGATCATGTCACCAGTGACCTACCAGCGAGCAAGATAGACACAACGTCCTGGAGTGTCCCATGTAATCTTCCGCTCGCTGATCCAGAATTCAACAAGCCTGCCACAGTAGATTTAATTCTTGGTGCGGAGGTTTTCTTTGACGTTGCTTGTAAGGAAAGGCTGGTGAAACCAAGTCATCCCTCACTGGTCGAAACAAAATTTGGCTGGATTTTGTCTGGTAGGATGCCTTCAGCTTCATGCAACATGCCTCGTTCTACAGTGACCTCGTGCTTTGTTAGAGGTGACAATTTAGATGCCAAACTGCAAGGGTTTTGGGAGTTAGAGGAACTGACGGCGAAAACGATGAGTAAGCAGGATAAAATATGTGAGGCTCACTTTCAGCGCCACACCGCACGAGATGAAGAAGGGAGATTTGTGGTTCGACTACCAGTGAAACCTGACTGTAAATCATTAGGCGAATCACGGAGACTGGCGCATCTTGAGAGGAGGTTTAAAAGGCAACCGAATCTGCAGAAGGAATATGCTGCATTCATGCATGGATATGTCGAATTGGGGCACATGGAGATCTCTAATCCTCAAGGTATTATATTGGTCCAAGGTGTTACCTTCCACATCACGCTGTCTTCAAAGAATGCAGCTCCACTACTAAGTTGAGGGTAGTATTTGATGGCTCTGCTGCCACTTCTAATGGAGTATCTCTCAATGATATCTTAATGGTTGGTCCCACTGTCCAGCCAGATTTATTTTCCATTATTATAAAATTTCGCTCTTTTAATGTGGCTCTGTCAGCTGACATAGCAAAAATATATCGCCAGGTGTCTCTCCATCCTGATGATAGGAACTTCCAGAGAATTCTGTGGCTGGAATCACCGTCTGAACCGCTGCAAGAATATAGACTGTGTACACTCACTTATGGAGCCGCTCCTGCTGCCTTTCTTGCTACCAGATGTCTTCAACAGCTGGCTTTGGAAAATCAAAACTGGTTTCCAATGGCATCACAAGCCTTGATGTCTAGCTTTTATGTGGATGACTTCTTAGGTGGCTCAGCTACGGAAGCTGAAGCTCATTAACCTCAAATCCAGCTGACTCAACTACTTGCTTCTGGGGGTTTTCCATTGAGAAAATGGTGTTCCAATAGTCACAAGGTCACGGAAAAAATTCCTGTGCAGGACAGAGAAACGTCTTTGCCTTGTCATTTTACTGGTGAACAAGCCATAAAAACGTTAGGGATATTATGGTACCCTGGCTCCGATACTTTCCAGTGCCATGTGCAGCTGAAGAGTCTTCGGCTCTCAAAGGTTACCAAACGCAGTGTCCTGTCTACAATAGCATCAATCTATGACTTGCTGGGGCTTCTGGGTCCAGCAGTCATAAAATGTAAATTGTTCTTGCAGCGATTGTGGCAACTAAGCATTGATTGGGATGAAATTCTTCCATCCGACCTCACTGATGAATGGAATGCTGTTTGTGTGCAACTGCATTCCCTAAATGGTATTTTGATTAACAGGAAGATCATTCCTTGCCCCCAGCATGTTAAATTAGAAATTCATGGGTTTTGTGACTCTTCACAGTTGGCATATGGTGCGTGTGTATACGTCAGATGTGTTCTTCCCAATAACAGTGTGTTGGTCTCATTGGCTGCAGCCAAATCTCGGGTTGCCCCCATAAAACAACAGTCTCTTCCCTGACTGGAATTATGTGGTGCGCTGCTTCTTGCCCAACTCATTCATAAGGTGTCCAATGCCTTAGGCATCATAGATAGTGGCGAAATTCATTTGTGGACAGACTCCACAATAGTTCTCTGTTGGCTGCGGCGTAGTCCTTGTCACTGGAAAACCTTTGTTGCTAACAGAGTCTCTGAAATCCAGGAACTGAGTTCAGTTGCCAACTGGAGACATGTCAAATCACAGGATAACCCTGCTGACCACTTATCACGTGGAATTAATCCAGCTGCCTTGAGTTCACTTGTTCAGTGGTGGTCTGGCCCATCATGGCTATCCACTTGCGACCTCGACTGCAACACTTGCACTCCACTTAGTGTAGAAGATGTGCCCAAGAGAAGGTGTACACAAGTATCCTTGGTGTCGGTCATTAATCTTGATGATGAACTGCTGTGTAAAAATTCATCATTCAAAAAAAACTTACAGAATTTTGGCCTATGCACTGAGGTTTGCTAATAACACTAGGCTTCAGAAATCAGACAGGATAACTGGGCGACTCACTCCACAGGAATGTCACAACGCTATCAAAAGGGCATTTGGCGCAGCTCAACATAGTGAATATGGTAATGAGATCGCTTTGCTGATGGCCAGTTCCCCTATTCCACGTAATAGCAAATTAAGGGATTTGCACCCGTTTGTTGATGCCGAAGGTATTTTATGAGTGGGAGGGAGATTAATGAATGCTAGTGTACCATATGATGAGCGCCATCCTATTATCGTACTGCCCAAGCATCATTTCACAAAAATTCTCATAATAGATAAACATGAAAATGTGTTGCATGCTGGGTCACAACGTTGTTGGCTATGTTGTGTAGGAGGTTTTGGATCCCCAATGGGCGTAACACAGTCAAGGGAGTTATCAGAAAATGTTTAAATTGCTTTAGGCTTAAGTCCAAGACAGCAGTTCAACTCATGGGTCAGCTACCTGCAGCTAGAGTAAACCAGTCTCATCCATTCCAGCACTGTGGAGTAGATTATGCAGGACCTATTGCTGTAAAGCATGGTGGAAGGCGGAGTAAAGTTACCAACAAGGCTTATGTAGCTTTATTCATTTGCATGGCAACCAAGGCCATCCACTTAGAATTAGTTAGTGACTTGGTAACAAGTTCATTTTTGGCCGCCCTCAGAAGATTAATTGAAAGGAGAGGGAAACCTTCTCACATGTACAGTGACAATGGCACCACATTTGTAGGTGCAGACAATGAGCTTAAACGTTTTCTCTCTAATGATGCTACTGTTGAAGGTGTGGTGAAGTTTTCGATCTCAGAAGGAATCAGTTGGA
The DNA here is from genome assembly GCF_023864275.1 of Schistocerca cancellata. Classification (NCBI taxonomy): domain Eukaryota; kingdom Metazoa; phylum Arthropoda; class Insecta; order Orthoptera; family Acrididae; genus Schistocerca; species Schistocerca cancellata. The sequence goes on from NC_064627.1 coordinate 1,096,401,864, forward strand.
GGTTCACTCCACCTCGGGCCCCTCACTTTGGTGGACTCTGGGAGGTGGGAATCAAATGCATGAAGTCGCATCTCAAACGCGCCATTGGCAATGCAGTACTGACATTTGAAGAACTGACTACTGTGTTAATTCGGATAGAAGCATGCTTGAATTCAAGGCCATTGTGTTTTCTCTCTGATGACCTAGATTCTCCTGCTGCTCTTACTCCTGGTCATTTCCTAATGGGACAGCCCCTTTGTGCTCATCCTGAACACTCTGTCCTCGAGGTTCCCGCCAACAGGTTGCACAGATGGCAACTCGTGCAGCAGTTGCATCAGTCCTTCAGGAAGAGGTGGTCCACAGAATACATACATGATTTACAGCAACGCAAAAAATGGACATCGGAAGGTGCTTGGCAACCTCAGATCGGCGATCATGTGCTGATCAAGGAGGATAATTTGCCTCCCTTGGTGTGGAGGCTGGGTGTCATTGACCAGCTGTTTCCTGGTCCTGATAAGTGCGTGCGTGTGGTGATGGTAAAAACTGCTAATGGGCAGATTATGAGGCCTATAGCAAAATTGTGTCCCCTACCTAAGCAGTGAATCAGTTCCCTCAGATCTGTGTAGTGGTCTGCCAAATTGCCTTTTACTGGAATAACCTCATAATTCATAAGATCAGCTTGGGAAGCTGTTGATGTTTCTTGTGGACTAACTGCTTTAGTATTGATTTCATGTTTTTATGCAGGATAATACTAATACTTTATTGTTTTGTGTCTTGCATGTTAGTACCAATCGTGTGTCACATGCAGCGTGACAGTGGTGTTTTGGTGATGTGGGCATCCCAAATGTTAGTGTATTCATGTTTTATGTGCATAGATATTGTGCCTAGTTATATTTTTATTGTTTACTTGTTTTGGTTTTGTTGTTTGTTAAAATTTTGGTATTTGTAAAATGAGAAAACTCATTTTAGAGTGGGAGTATGTTTGGACTCTGCTACTCACTCCAACTGCCATCTAGTGGCAGCTTCAAACTGGGCAGGTCAGACTGTCCAGTATAGTCTGCTCCCTGTCGGAAGAATTTGCAACCTACGCGCGGAAGTGAATCTCCCAGGTCCTTTGTGCGCGCAGGTAGGATTAGCCGTTGTAACGGCCGAGGCGAGCAGGTAGCTGCGAGGCCCCGTAGCGGACGGGCGTGTATGTCTCCCAGTTAAGCCAGGAGTCGCAGTTGGCGCACTGCCTATGCAAGTTGTAAGGTTTAATGTAATAAACAATTATACCAGACAACTTGTTCCGTCTAGTTATTATGAGTGGAAAGAAGGGGAGGACAGTGAGTCCTCTCGCACTATACATTCACACTCCAATGTGCCACCACGGGAGGAAGAGCTCGCGCGCACACTTTGTGACAAAAGATTATTTCAGTACAATAAAAAGTCTTTGGAAATCAACTTGGCCCACCTGTCAAGAAAAGTAAGATAACAAACACTTTGCACCACGAAATCGATGACATCTATGTGCAGTCTTGTGATCATACAAGTAGAATTTCATGAATTGCACGAGACTCAAGGAAAATGTTGGTGCGAATGGAAGCTATAAGAAACGCAGTTAACTAATTACTCTGTGCCACGTAATTATCAATTCATTTGAAGATTCAGAAGAGAAGAAACTAACAATTAGGCCCATTAAGACAGAAACTAAAGTGCAGATGTGTGCACTGTGCAGATCTACGCTTTTTCATCTTCAGGTTGAAGCAAACCAAGCGCTGTATCATGTGTGAGTTACAGAGACGAGCGAGTGCGCCGGGACTATTAGTGCCACATCACCTTAACGCGTCTGGCATGTAGTGCACAAGTATTGCACCACAATTTAGTGTGAAATTAAAAATCAAAATTTATGTTTAAAACTTTGCTAAATTATAGTTTAGTGTAATAATGTTCCAAATACCAAGTCTTGATGTTTTAAACTTAATAGTTTATGGGAAAATGCCGTTTTTAAGAGAAAAATCGGAGGCGCTAAATAATGACGCTAGGGAGCCAGAATTTGGTCAGAAGGTGCAGTTAGAAGTTATAAATAAGTGATGCTGGTTTCCAAAACCATAAAACAAAAATTAACACCAGAATCCATGTTTTTTGGAAAAATCAGAGGCGCTAAATAATGGACATAGAAACTTGAAAATTTGTTTTATGCTTCAGTACACCAAAAAATTATAACAGAGAGCCCACGTTGATCTACCTCTTATAGTTTTTGAGTAATTAAGTAAAAACTAATTTTGTAACTAAAATGTGCCTAAGTGTTGTAGATTAAGTACTTGAAATTTTAATGATAGAGGATTTTGGTTAAACCATATGATCAAATATATCAAATAATATAGCTACACCAAGTTTAAGACTTGTAACATAAATAGCAACTGATATAAGTCTTAGCAAAGGTATGGTTCAGAGGTAACAATCTACCGTTAGTTCCACTAAATAAATTCTATTAAGCAAAGTTTTCATTCTAGCGAGCTGAAACTTTCTGCGGGATGGTTCCTTTGAAAGGGCACGGCCGATTTCCTTCCCCATCCTTCCATAACCCGAGCTTGCGCTCCGTCTCTAATGACCTCGTTGTCGACGGGACGTTAAACACTAATCTCCTCCTCCTCCTGAAATTTTCTACGTGCTTTCAAACTGCTTATCTGCATACTAGCAAAAATTAAGAAGTTTCTGAAGTAATTGGTAACTATATTATTAAAGATTATGTGCCCAAGATAGCTGTCGTTTGCAGACTGCCGCCGTATGCAAATAGACAGAGACAACAGATGTTTTCTCGGTAGTCCGCACTGGCACCTTATAACATACAGCCTCTGAAGCAGTAGGAAGGTTCACTTCGCTCTCAGACACTGTGAGGTCCACGCCAGTTAAACGTCTTGTCGCGCTCTGCCTCGGATGACGTCAGAGCCGAACTGTGACAAGCGCGTATTTGGCAGTGAAAAAATGGTTCAAATGGCTCTGAGTACTATGGGACTCAACTGCTGTGGTCATCAGTCCCCTAGAACTTAGAACTACTTAAACCTAACTAACCTAAGGACATCACACACATCCATGCCCGAGGCAGGATTCGAACCTGCGACCGGAGCGGTCGTGCGGTTCTAGACTGTAGCGCCTTTAACCGCTCGGCCACTCCGGCCGGCGGCAGTGAAAACGGATAGGGAACTTGCGAGGACTGTACACCGTCCTGGATCGTTTAGAATTCGGTAAAATAACTGTTAGTGTGCCGTCCGTGTTAAATTCAATTCTACATGGCAAGTGGTGAATTTATTTCCACTTTTATGACGAGCATGAATTTTTGAACATTTATTGCGAACTTTCAGTTGTGTGATGTTAGTCAGGGCGAAAAACAATCTGGTAGGAAGTTACCGTAGAGGTCGCCTCTGAACTGCTGAAGGTGCTGTTAAATTAGAAAGACTTGTTTTCAATTGAACATAACGCAATTTTAAGTGTTGTTTGTGAGAAACTTTAATTAAATTAAATCTTGATTGTAACTTTAAACTTTTACTGAAGTCACAGTCCTGATCCCGTAAAGAAATGGGAAATAGACACTTTTCTTTCAGTGGGCTGGACCGGAATGTGTGGACTGGAAACTAAGGTCAGTATGTTTCCCTTCGCTTTCTGGCAGACCACCAAATTAGTTGCCAGGATAACGTGATTTAAGACGGCATCAAAATATTAAACCAGTCAAGTAACTTACTCGCCGCCCCACAAGGTCTATAGAAATAATGTATACAGTCAGCATATTCATTGCTTTCTTTTGTTTCCCTCTTGTTTAGTCTTCTAATGATGAACTGGATCCACGCCCATGAGTCTGATTGTTTCGTTGTATCCTTCCATCTACTATCTTTGTGTGTTAATGCTCAGTGCCCGCATCTCGTGGTCGTGCGGTAGCGTTCTCGCTTCCCATGCCCGGGTTCCCGGGTTCGATTCCCGGCGGGGTCAGGGATTTTCTCTGCCTCGTGATGGCTGGGTGTTGTGTGATGTCCTTAGGTTAGTTAGGTTTAAGTAGTTCTAAGTTCTAGGGGACTGATGACCATAGATGTTAAGTCCCATAGTGCTCAGAGCCATTTGAACCATTTGTTAATGCTCGGTGTTCAAAAAGCAAAATATTATGCCTGCTCCCACGAGGTATTAGAACGAGGTCACAAGAAGGCTAATGAATTATGATCAAAACACACTGAGACGCCGAGTTGTCTGTCGTCATGGGGTTAAGTAGACAGAAATGTTGGGTATTATTGGCTGCATCGCCGGCATCCCGTTGTCGTTTTCTCTTACTGACATTTTCATATTACCCTGAACACAAGACGCCGAGATAAATGTGTATATTCTCCGTGACGAAACATCCCACATTCCATTCATCCTGATCCATTCGTTACGTGCATCGGCAGCAATGAGTGTTAGGGAAGCTGTTGTGAGGTGACAAATAACAAAAACAATGGTAGTAATAACAAATCAGTAATCAATGATGTTTACTGCATTACAGACAATCGTTAACAATTAACAAAATAACCAAGAAAGGCTTAGCGTTTAATTGGCGCACTGCATTGGTGCTCTTACCACTTTGTTACTGAAGTCTGTTCTGGTTGTTTGCAGAGAGAAAGGAAAGAATCCTGTGGCCGTACATATCGCTAGCACAACGAGATATTACATATCAACTATCCTTGCTTTACATCACGAGACGAACATGACGTCACTGAGCTGATATTTGTAATATATTTCTGTTTTCTCTCTCTGTCTCTCTCTATCTTTTTTTTTCTTTATATTTCGAGCATCGAGAAGCGCGTGTAATAAACAAGTACACATATAATCTATTTACAGTTATTTTCATTAGGATACATAATGCAAAAATACACCTTTTAAGTAATTATTGACAGTCTATTCTTGAGCTTGCTCGCATTCAGTGGAGTGAAACTTATCACAGAAGCAAGCAAAACATAAATATTTCTTGCACCATGCGCAATACACGAACGACATCTCAGTGCACTGACGTGTTGTCTGATATATTGCTAGGAAAACATATCTGATTCACGTTGCTAAATACAGATCTATCGGATATCAATTTGGATGCGTACCAAGTGTATAAAAGTATATCTCGAAATACACAGAATGGCGCATAGAGGTATTCAACTGAAATATAGCCATTACCAAGATCGTAACTGGGCTTGACAGCATCGTCGTCTACCACCTTGACAACTCGCGCCTTCTCTCCGTATTCTCCTATGACACGAACACGGGATTCTCCTCGCATGCCACTACAGAAGTGTTCCTAGCACAGCTGAGAATTGGCAACATCGTCACAAACATTTGGCAACACTGTGACAGTGCAATCACTTCTGCATATGGTACCGAATTGACCCGCTAAATTCACTTGATATTCCCTTTCCATGTAAATGATTCGTGCTATATAATCCTCATGTAAACTAAGACACTGAGACAGAAAATTCAATTTTTTGGCTAAATAAATGCTATTCTTCACATAAGTGACAACTTTTATTATCATTCTCAATGCGTTGTGAGGCTGAGTGACCAATACCATGATGAGAGTGGGGTGCTGGTAGCAGTGTGTCCGTAGCCACGTGGTACGGCCCCTTGTCTTGTGTAGCAATGCCTCAATCAGTCGTCAGTGCTAACCGTGGTAGGACCCAGCGTGTGCGAGCATTTTCTTCTGATTTATTTTATGGAGCTGCGAATTTCAAGAAAAAATTCTGTAACGAAATCAGAAGAAAACCTTTACACATCAAGTCCTCTTGGTAGCTCGACTCAGTAAGTAGTGTTAATGGTCATAGATCACGGCTTTCTGACTGCCAAGCTGCTTCACAATACAAGCGTCTCTGAAGAAATTCGAATCAACCGTCAACGATGCGAATTTCAGTATTGTTCTTCACTGAAGACTCACATGCCAGGGTGATAAGTGTGAAGGAAATGAACCTCTTGATTACTATAGGGCCTCTATGCTAAATTTCCACAGTAACAATTAGGAACTTTATGCAGAAATTTGCTAACAGCAGCTCTAGCAACTTACTTTTTCTCCAGGTAGCTTCAAATATGGACAATTTTGTCGCCTTAAATCAAACTGAATGTTTTAAATATTACTTTTCAACAGCGTTCACTTCTCCATTAATTAATGTATGGGGCTCTTATTTTACTTGTACTTGATTGAACTAGAGATGTTGAAAAATTTGGTTCTAGACTGTGATTCGGATTCGTATCTCCTCTTTCGAGGAACTGATTCTCTCGGAACAGTATAGATCAATCATATCGTTGCTTTCCAATTGATACTTAAGCTATATTCGTGGATGATAAACAAGGACGGCAGGTGTGCGGTTCGATTGGCGCTCGCGCTCAGGCACAAAAATTTGTATCCTCATTTTAGATTCAAACACCTAGCAGCTGGTAAGAAAACCCAATACGTAACATTTCATTTTACTTAGTTAACAATCCGATTACGTGTTGGGTTCTTATCTCCATCACAGAACTTCGCACCATGTGCTTCATCTTTCAATGCATGCACACTTTGATACTTCTGAATGGAGGTACATCAGACATCTTTCGTGGTTAGTTAACAGGGACGAAAGGGTCTTCATAGAAGTCCCAGTTTATTAAAAAACTGTCGTCTTTTATTTTCAAGTTTAATTTGGTTACTGATATTGGCGAAAATTTCGGTAATTCATGAATCTTCATGGCTAGTCAGCAATATGATTAGATTAGATTAGATTAGATTAATACTTGTTCCATAGATCATGAATACGACATTTCGTAACAATGTGGAATGTGTCATTTTAATGAAAGATTTCTTTACATACCATGATTCAATTTCTTTACAACAATTTTTTACTCTCTCTTTCTCATTCTTTTTTATATTTATCTCTCTCTTCTCTCTCTCTCTCTCTCTCTCTCTCTCTCTCTCTCTCTCACACACACACACACACACATTCCGTTTTTATTTTTATTTGTTTGTTGTGCTCGACTATCGACCATGCACGAAAATGACTGTGAATGAGTTTCTTAGTTTCGAGTACACTTACGAAAGAAATATAAAAACAACTATGAGAGTTACTGATTTATGATGTTTAGTTTGCAATCAGTTCTGAGTATTAGTAACTACGCTCCAGTCCCTAAACCTAGTTACAGAAATGCGAATCAGAAGCATTACGTATTCCAGGCCTTGGCAGTCGTGTCTTTGAGACGCCAGCCTTGGTCACTTCCCAGCCTGCTGCAGAAAACATACATCGGTTCGTCTTCTTCCTGCTGCTACTGTTCGTCTTCTTCCTGCTGCTACTGTAACTGAGATTTGGCAACAAGGCAAGGTATGTTTGGCAATTCTGTGATCGACGAGCTACTTCCTGGTGTGCACGGATTGAAGCCTCAAAGTTCACTGGATTTTTCCTGACATTTCCATTGAATAATCTGAGTTATTATCGCTTGAGGTGTAACAAAAGATTGTAAATTTACGGTTTTCAGCCCAGGAAAGTCGTTGCACGTGGAAATCGCAACTAATCTCGTCCTTTAAATAGCGGTTTACGAGTTCTAGCCACTGTTGGCCCTATAAGAGGAACTGAATAGACATACCTCTTCGGCAGCTCTGTGGCAACGTGCTGACCTAACAATAGCGTCTATTACGATTCGCAGTTCCGGTCTCGCTCAGTGTTACGTTGTTATTCCTTCTGTGAAAGAGCTACAAGCAGTCAGATCAAACATCGATAAGGAAAATGCAAGAAAATACTTTCGGCTCACAGTGCAATGGTGAAAAACTTACAATGCTGCACAACAGGTAACGCTTCTTTCCACTGCTGACAAGCAAATTTTGGCTTTCTAGGAATACATAACTTTGTACTCAGTTTTATTAAAACAGACTTTCGTCGTAAGGCTATCGTGGGTAGTTTTATTTCATTTCTTATAATACAGTGCACAATTTTCGTAAGGTTTCTTTTAGTGTTGTTAAAACAACAGTATACGTGAGAGAAACAATATATGCGAATACTCTGATGTTGTCTATAACAGTCTGACAATGCACATGTAGTTTATTGATTACATGCATGTAGAAAACTTGATCTGGGTTAAAGCTGTCAAACAAGGTTTGGAGAAGAATAAAATGCCAGTACCACACGACAGCTAATGTAGAAAATACTTTGCTGATGCATTTTGGCACGATGCGCTCTCCCCATACGTAATACAAAAGTTTCGAGATGCATCTGCTGCCGGGCCGTCTATTAAACCCGAAAAGAACTAAATGTCACAGAATTTAGCCTTTTTTTCCACATGCGACTATTTTGGGTTGAGAAGTGGAGGGAATTATGTTGAAAGTTCCGTTAGATTGATAACTTCAGCAAACAAGAGAATTGCATTTAAAAAAATGTAACAGTGAATGTACTTGAACTCGCGATGTCTTATCTACGCTGTACGACGCTTAACGCTACACTACTAGCTGAGATGCAGCTACAGCCACTCCAGAAATCAACAATTCCTCCAGAACTTCCTTAGCCGGCCGCGGTGGTCTAGCGGTTCTGGCGCTGCAGTCCGGAACCGCGGGACTGCTACGGTCGCAGGTTCGGTTCCTGGCTCGGGCATGGGTGTGTGTGATGTCCTTAGGTTAGTTAGGTTTAAGTAGTTCTAAGTTCTAGGGGACTTATGATCTAAGATGTTGAGGTTCATAGTGCTCAAAGCCATTTGAACCATTTTGAACCAGAACATCCGCATTTCACAGTGCTGTGAGATAAGACATATGGCCAGATCTATACTTCTGAGAGACAGACAGTTACAGCTTTTCTTTTGCACTGCATGACGTTTTCAACAAACAGATAGCGCAATAGAGTAGCTCAAGTGGAAAGGAACACATCCTATTTAAATTTCTGCATCCTACACTGTTGGCAGTTCTGTGTAGGTGGCAGTTAGGTGATTTTATTTCGGTGATTACGAAATAGAATCGAATCTATGAATTTGGTAGCCGAGGCAGCAAGTTCATGGCGATTCGGTCGACCAAGTAATATTATGTACTGAACGTGCTGCAAACCACTACAGGGAGCCTGTGTGTCTGAATTCTCATTCAGTGTGGCGCAAAGGCGTTACGATAGAAAAATGAGTCGCAGAGAAGAGGATTTGGTGGTCTGTTGGATTGATGATGAGTGCATATACTTATGGTCTGCCGATGATTTTTGATAGGGAGAGACAGATTTTATTCTCTTCTGGCTACGCCATGTGAAGAAGGTCTAATGGCGTTGTGGTCTGAAATTCACATTAAACATGATATTCCTTCTCTACCAAGTAGAAATTAGGTTGAAACACAATAATGTCAGGAGTGGCAACATGTAGAAACTCTATCACCAGTAACCTTTCTTATACTAGTTATTTATTTCTAGTTACGAAACAAACGCTAAGTAGGGTCACAGGACAGTTATTCCAGCTTTTATTTGACCTTCTGTATGTCGATAAAATTGGTTCTGAACTGGGAATGCAATTCAGACCGTCCTCAATGCGGATTAAAATTCCTTCGTGACAATACAGCTCAACTACAAGTTGTTGATTCCTCAAAATCTCCATATGTTGCGCGTGAGTGGTTTCGAATCCTGACCCAGCACTAAAGTTTTCACTATGTATTATCAAGCTCTAGCGTGACAACACCTATCTGCTGGTGGGTAATAATTTTGATTTTTAATGTATTTTCATTCGTTGTCAACACTAACGATATCTGACGTTTTTGGCTCGCAGTGAGACACAGAACTATTTGCGAGATCACTGTAAGCTCAAGGATGTTATTCCGAGCTGCTGGTGGAGAAAAATTTGGTAGCTGACGTCTTTTTGTGCGTAGTCAACAATATGTGTGGGGTTCTCTTACCAGTCAAACGTGCTCACATGTCGCTGCTGGTGTATCAAACCCATATTTAAAGTTCGTTTTCTCTAGAGTATAACAGCGATATGTGCTGGGTTTGATTCCTGGGAAGGAAAAAATTAATGTTTCGTCTCGTCATTTCAGTTAAAACATCTTGCTACTGCCAAGAAAATCCGATATGTCACAGTTGATTGTGCTTCGATAACAATCTGATTAGGTTCTGGGTTCGAATCCCTGTCCAACACAAAGCTTTACCTCACGGCACTTCAAGTAAGTTACTTATAAAAAAGCAATATTTAACGTCCCTCGTAGTTCGTTAACAGGTATAATAGATGCTGGGTAGGAATTCGCATCTGTTAAAAATGTTTACGTTATGTAATTAAAGTTGATATTTGCTAACTGATACTGTCTAAAATCGAGGTATATCACTCTTTGTATGACTAGTCAGGAATGACTGTTAGTTTCCGTCAGTCAGGAAATCTTTGCTTAGTCTGCATGACCTGGGTTTGAATCCATACGCAGAACGAGACGGTTCGTCGTGTCATTTGAAGTTCATAGATATTCTCAACTAGTTGCTCGTGAATAACTTAAATTTTTAATGTCATTTTGTGTTAAGTAATAAGTATGGTATGTTACTTTGAAGAGGAAATAATGAATATGACGAACTTACTACGTGCATTACCTATCATACGTAATGATGACAGTGGTAACATTTCAGGTATGTCATTTATTGTAAGAAATGTGAGCTTACAAGCCTTACGGACAGTCTTATCTGTGATAAGGTGTTCCCAGATATTTGTAGTATCGTGGTGTTACTTTACATCTTGAGTTATTGCGATGCAGAGCAGTGTTTTCTAGTGGTGACTTGTTGGAACTAGTTTCAGTAGTCAAACGACTGTACCGAGGAGCGATTAGAGGACCTGCTAGACAACTTCGTTATGCGGGTTGCATGCGAATCAGGCGAAATGCAATTCAGATCGTCCGGAAACTTTTGAGCACGACTATACGTCCAATGTGTCTAGTACGCAGACAGATTGGTTGCCGGCACCAACTGGTCTTCTCCTGAACAACACACGGCGCCAGCACTGAGGCAGAACCAGCTTTCATCAGAAAACGCAACAGGCCTCCACCCTGCCCTCCAATGAGCTCTGGCTTACCACCACTGAAGTAGCAAATGGAGATGGTTTTGGATCAGTGAAATGTCCGCCACAGGACATCCGGCTCGCAACTGTCCTTGAAGTAATCAATCTGTAACAGTTCGTTGTGTCACTGTGGTGCCAACTGCTGCTCAGATTGCTGCTGCAGACACACGGTGCGCCAGAATCATACGCTGAACAAGATGGTCTTCCCTCTCGGTAGTGCCACGTGGCCGTCCAGAGAACGGTCTCTTTGCGACCTTACATTCTCACGACCACCGCTGCCAGCAATCATGTTGTAATGGTCGCCTAGTCGTAGATATAGCTAATTGCTATAATCGCACTATTTCACTCCCATTTACGGAGCTTGTTAGCACTTGATGTTAGGTTGGCGCCATTAAAATGCATTGTGTTGTGGTAATCGCTGCTACTTGCTGGATCGCTGCTGTGTCTCGATGCTGATGCTGGCTCTAAATCTGGTTGTCTAGGGTTAAAAACATGAGGTCCCGTGTTTTTTATGTGCTTTTGATGATAAAGAACGAGCGAAACCAACAAATATGTAAACTTCAAATGTTTATTACTCTGGTGGCCATCTTAATTCCACTGTCCACCAAAGACCATGACTCAACACAAAGTAGTACTTCCGTTACATGTTCTTTGCATTGTTTATCCACCTCAAACAATAACACACAAACACACTTTACAAAAGTGACATTCCGACTGCCTCCCGACCGTTCTTGCTGCTTGTATTTATAACATTGTCAAAGAACTACTAAAAAGAGATATAGTTTACAAGTCACATGTACATCTGTTATCATAATTTGTGCAGAAAAGTTATTAATTTGCATCGAGTGACATAATTTAACATGTTATTAAAATGACAGACAGATTTGTTGACTTGACAGAATAATTCTTTGTTACAAAAAGCCCGTTTTTTAGAAGTTTGTCAGTTGACTTCTCTAATTTGCATAAATAAGTAAATAACATGAATTATTAAAATTACATTGGTTTTCGTCTAAAATAGGATTGCTTACGTGAACACTGAGTGAAAACGCTCCTAGTGAACAAATAGGTTTCACTGGGTGATTTTTTATTTAAGGAGATCCAAAATACCTAAGTTGGCCACTATTTTTCGTGCTTCATATTAATTATTTAAGATGAACTTAGTGTTTTTACATGATGACATTTGCTGTATCAGTGATCAAGTGATATAAACTTTTGTGTAGGTCAGTTATTCAGTATAATTTAATGGGTTGACTGTTTATGGAGACATGTTATGCAATCATTGTTAACATACACAATAACTTTTCTATAATCATAAATACTCGTTAAACTGGTTGAATTTGGAGGGTATCGCATACTTCGGTACAGTAAAGCCTTTAATATGTTCCGTTACAATGTCCAGTGGCTACTTTTCTAAATGGCTCTGAGCACTATGCGACTTAACTTCTGAGGTCATCAGTCGCCTAGAAATTAGAACTAATTAAACCTAACTAACCTAAGGACATCACACACATCCATGCCCGAGGCAGGATTCGAACGTGCGACCGTAGCGGTCGCTCGGTTCCAGACTGCAGCGCCTAGAACCGCACGACCACTCCGGCCGGCGGCTACTTTCCTGCCAAGTCTTCCTGCAGTACTGTAGAAGGAACAGTTAGCTTCTTCTAGCTCTCGTTCAAACACAATGAGGTGTTGATAATAGCGTTTCTGTCGCCTTAAAGGTGTTCTTGACTCACATCTACTGACCACGTCCGATCTAAAAGGTAACTAACGCTCACAACTGTTTACAGCGTGTATATAAAGCAAACCTGATTTGCATCCTCTCATTGGAGTTGCTAGCGCCACTCTTATGCGACTGACGCGAAATTTGAATAGAAACACGCCTACCAACTTTCGTTTGTGCCACACAACTCCTCCTTTGTATTTCGATTTTTTTCCGTCAGTGTAGTTAAAAACAGCGTTTTATCGTTTGAGGCCAGTCTAACTGCACGATGGTCATAAAAGAAAGGCATTATGCCGTTAAAACTTACATGCAGTACAGCTCCTGTAATCCGTCACCTTTGTGATTAGGGTATGGGTCGGAACGCAAAAATGGTCATATTATCAGAAACTACAGCAAATCTCGTATTTACATTTTAAAAAATCTTTGAGCTCAAAAATTACTACTGTACACATGTATATTGCTCTCTAGAGCCAAAACGTTGTAATTAACAGTACAACAGCTGTTATTACATACTAAAAAAGAGAAATACTGTACAGTATGTATTTACTCTACTGTACTGTACATGCAGTACATATGTACAGTACTATAAAAATTTAAGGTAGCCTATACACTATTAAAAATTAGTTAGTAAGAAAGTCAGTTATCGATTTTTGTGTAGCAGATGAAGTTCTAGACTTAGCTGCAACATTCCTCCATTTGGTGATGCACAAAATGTATGTAGGTGTGGCAGTTGAGTTCTGCTCAGTGTAGTGAAGGGCAATATCTAATGCATTTTTGGCTCCACTGTGTGAAATGTACACAGGTGGTTAGTCATCATCTACGACCGAGTCCTCCTTCCCAGTTTCTTGATCATTTTTTTCCCCAAAAAAGCAGCATAGTCTGGTTGTCATTGAGCTCTGACTTTGTTACATTGGTTAATCCATGCCTCGATTTGACTGGTAAGGACATTCTATTTTACAATTTCTATATCTTTAACTTTTTCCTATGCGCCATTCTTCTGCTTGTCTTTGATCTGTCACTTTTGGTCATAACTTCCAAAGTTTATGCTAAGATCTTCACTGCATGTCAGGTTTCAATTCATCCCTTGACTCAGTAATCATATAGTTAGTATCTTTGACATTGAGGGATTTCGTAAGTTTCAAGTCCGTTACAACCTTCTTGAGGCTTCACTAAAATTGAGCTGATATACTTTCTGTGATACTGCCTCTTTAACCATTCTATCAGTCCCTGATCCATTGGTTGGATACATGGTTGGCTGGTTGATTTAGGGGATGGGATCAAACAGCGAAGTCACCGGTCCCATTGGATACGTGATGTGACATTTGGTGGATGGAAGATGGCTGTTATATCCCTTTTAACTAAATCCTCCTCATATGGATGTGATGGTGCATTATCCAACAGCAATAGAGCACTAACATGCAGCCTTTTTGTTCCAATTACTTTCCAACAGATGGAACAAACTCATCAAGAAATCAAGATTACAGTCCATCCAGGCCGATTTTTCGTTGCCGTAATAAACTGGCAAGGAAGATTAGTTAGTAGTGTCCTAGGCTTCTAACATTTGCCTATAACAAACAGGGGAAGCTTGTGTGTACCGTTAGCGATGCTGCAAGGAGCAACAATTCGCCTCTTCCATTTCTGCCATGGTTCATTTGATGCGGTGAGTGTTTTGGTTGGCAGCATTTCATAGTTTAATGCTGCCTCACCTACATTATAGACTTAGCAAGGCAATAGTTCATTTTCTCTGACAGTTTCTTGGAACTTCACAGAAAACTCCTCAGCCACCTAGACAGCTTCAGATAGTTTTTCATCAGAAATTGAAACACACCAAACGCCATGACAGTTTTACTATATTGATTGTGTTTTACGAAGTTTTAACAGTGTATCGTCTTTGTTTTATAGCCATCATTTGATTACACTGGAACAAACAATGAAAAGCTGTTTTTAACTATTTCATGTATGAATGTTGTCATTTTAAGATAGATTTTAGGAATGTGTGAAGCCATAATGGCATCAACAATGTTTTATGATCTGAAGATAGCAAGATTGTTATCCTAAACTAGTAATCTATCCAAATAAAGATTCATGTGCAATTTTAACATCAAGGGTTTTCAATCCCTAACATAAATTAAAAAGAATTCGAATTTATTAATGTAGTATTCAGGTAGGGCGCAACTGACCTGTTAATGTAGTATTTGGAGTAAGTGTTGTGAATATTTGTTTTTGTGCATGAAGCTTCTATCAACACAGTTTAACTCTTTTATCTTTGGTGACCAAATAGCTGAGACACACACCTTAAGTCTCTGCCATAACCTTTGGAAGGCTGTGCTTGTTCACATTTGTCACTGTCACATGCAAATTACTACACCAGTTACCTGAGGTACAGATGCAGTGTGTGTGATGGTGTGCAGCAAAAAATCAGGTCAAGTCCTCCAGTCAATCAGTACATTATCAGGCAACCTTTCTTTACATTTTAAACAAGAATGGTATCATGTTCTTTGATAATCTGATCACGTTTGCAATACCAGTAGAGACTAAAATGACTGATAGACGTGGTTCATTTTGAAAACAGTTGCATTGTTTGTCATTAAAGGCATTAATGTAAGGAATGAGTAATTTAACTGTTGTTACCAAAAGCCAATGCCTCGGTTGACAGTTTCCCCTAGGTAGTGGTAAGACATATCCAGTGTGGTCGTTGTAGCTATGGTCTGATGGGCTTTTGATACTTGGTGTAGATTTCGAGGTCACATTTAATGTGCTCAGGCTGGCATGAACACTTCAGAGAGGCAGCTGTTCCTGATGTGTGGGGCAAGATGGATACAGGGTGGAGGTGAGCCACTCAATTCTCCAAAAGTATGTGGACCAAGGATGTGGCATACCTTCCATGCAAACCAGACCCCTGCTAATGCCTCTCTTTGTACTTGTGCATACCTGTGCTGAACATGTCAAGATCAGTGCTCCCCACCATTCTGTCTGTCAACAACAGGATCCTAACCTACATTCACCACCAGCTGGCACAAGCCCAAACCAAAACATAATCTCTCTGCCTCCTTTGTGTAATAGCAAATGTAAGGGATACATGTGGAGTGTGGTTCATTCCAGAGACGATTGGTATGTAAGAGAGACTCTCACCTGGTTGAGTTTTGAGGCTGTTTGACCAGAGTCTTACAGGAAGTAGATATAACACTGTTTCCATAACAGATTCAAGAGACTACAGCTATCGTCCTTTCCCTCAAAATACACAGCGACAAAACAGAAATTACAGCATAGGAATCACACAGCCAATAGTTGTAAATGACTGTTTGGTACACTGAAGCAGGTTCTGACATCTCCAAGATGTCTTCATCAAAATGAAATTTTAAGAAACCATTAAATTACAATGCAAGAATGCAATGGTCAAAGTTTTGAGCAGAGATGCTCAAGTCAAAAATTAAAATTACACACATTCAAGCCTTTAGCATGTACGCCCTTCTAGGAACAACATCAGACCCAAATGCTTCAAGATGTTTAATTTTAATTTTTAACTTCAGCGTATCTGCTCGAAACTTTGACTATTGCTTTCTCGCAATGTAATATTAAGGTTTCTTAAAATTTCATGCTGATGAAGATATCCTTAGAGGTTTCAAAACCTAGGTCAATGTACCAATCAGTTATTTGCAACCAGTTTGCTGTGTGATTCCTATGCTGAAACTTACATATGGTTGCTGAGAGACAGCCATGTTTAAAACTGTAACACAGAAATTAGTGAGAATTATAAACTGGAGGAACGAATGGGTGCAATATAGAACCTATTCATAAAAAATAATTAAAAATGCCTTGTCTCTGGAGTATCACTCTTTGATTGGCCAAAGATCAAGCGTGGTCCTCTATTTGGAGCAGAGTGGACCAGAGACTCAGATGACTGCAACTGTATCAGATGCGAATTTATTGATCTCTGGTATTGAGTGGAGAGTTCTAGGGTTTTCCTTAATAATTCAGATGTGCGCTACATACAGGAAGTGGCTACTAAGGTAGTGGCATACACATCATATACAGGGTTTTTTTTTTTTTTGTTTTTTTTTTTTTTTACGCTAAAGAAACCCCTCCTCGGAATCAGAGACAAAATGCCTGCCAAAACTGAAGTTACATCACCCACAATGATCTCAGATAATCTCGTCCTCACCGACTGAATACAGAAAAGGTTAATATGACGCAAACTGAAGGAACACCCAAGGAAAGATCCCAGAATTATTAATGCTTATTGTAAGTTATAATATCCAGAGAGTATTAGGAACAGAAAGTTTGTTGAGGCTGGAAGTGAATAGCAACGAAAACCTAAGTTTAGACTGGTATGTTTATCGTAAGGATAGTCAAACAATGGAAACTCCAAGTTGGAATATCAATATTAGAAAAAGAATAGATTGCTACTCACTGTAAAGATGACCTGTTGAGTTGCAGACATGCACAACAAAAAGACTGTTACATATTACAGCTTTCAGTCAAAGCCTTCTTCAACAAAAAAAAACACACACACACATTCACACCTCTCGCATACATGACTGCTAGCATTGGTAGCTCTAATTGGAATCTGGAGATTTCAAGTGAGTATTTAAAGAGCTCGGTGCTGCCGGTGGTTGTGGTCAGTGTGCATGAGGTGGGCTTGTTTATGTGAATGTGTTTTCCTTGTTGAAGAAGATTTTGGTCAAAAGCTATAGTGTGTAACTGTTTTTTTTTTTTTGTTGTGCCTATCTACAACTCAATGGGTCATCTTTACAGTGAGTAGCAATTGTCTTTTTCCTAATATTGTTGATTATCATATGGTTAAGTTAGTCACCAACGGTGGTGGCGTATTTATTGCAGTAAAGAAGATAATATATAGTGAGATTATCATGGATTCTGAATGTGAATTAATCTGAGTGGGGGTAAACATCAAAGGTCAGTCAAAAACTGTAATTGCATGCTTTTATACATCCCCAGGCTCAGGAACTGTAGTGGCACAGCGCTCCAGAGAGAACTTGCTGAACATTATTAATAATTTTCCTGTTCATGCCATTGTAACAAGGGGTGACTTCAACTTGCTAGGGAGAGATTGAGAGAATCATGCCATCAAAACTGGAGCCAGAGACAGATATTATTGTAACATCCACAGTAATGTCTTGTCCAAAAATTACTTTGAGCAGTTGATTAGAGAACCAACTTGTGACAGTAATGTCATAGAGCTCCTAGCAACAAAAAGACCTGAATTTATCAAATCAGTTAACGCAGATGAGAAGGTACCAGTGATCATATGGCTGTGATAGAGGCTATAACCTCGTGTGTCACAAGGAATGTTAAGAGAGGTACGAAAATATTTTTGCTTAGCATGAGTGACAATGCAAAGTCAGCATCAAATATTCATTGCTGAGGACCAAGCTGTGTAGCACAACTGTAAAAAATTCAAAAGCAGCATTCAGTATATCTTCGACAAATATGTTCCGAGCCAGGTCTTAAGGGATGGGGAAGATCCCCGTGGTTTAATAGACATGTTAGAAAACTGCTATATAAACAAAGAGAGCTTCACTGCAGATTCAACAGAACTCAAAACCTAGTTGACAAACAAAAGCTGTTGTTGTTGTTGTTGTGGTCTTCAGTCCTGAGACTGGTTTGATGCAGCTCTCCATGCTACTCTATCCTGTGCAAGCTTCTTCATCTCCTAGTAACTACTGCAACCTACATCCTTCTGAATCTGCTTAGTGTATTCATCTCTTGGTCTCCCTCTACGATTTTTACCCTCCACGTTGCCCTCCAATATTAAATTGGTGATCCCTCGATGCCTCAGAACATGTCCTACCAACCGATCCCTTCTTCTAGTCAAGTTGTGCCACAAGCTCCTCTTCTCCCCAATTCTATTCAATACCTCCTCATTGGTTATGTGATCTACCCATCTAATCTTCAGCATTCTTCTGTAGCACCACATTTCGAAAGCTTCTATTCTCTTCTTGTCCAAACTATTTATCGTCCATGTTTCGCTTCCATACATGGCTACACTCCATACAAATACTTTCAGAAACGAACAAAAGCTGAAGGAAGTGAAAATGGGCATAAGGAGAGCAATGAGAGAAGTGTTCAATGGCTTTGAGAGTAAAAGTTTGTCAAGCCGTCTGAGCAAAAACCTTAGGATGTAACAATATTATGAGAAGGAAAGTTGCTGCTCACCATACAGCAGAGATGCTGAGTCGCAGATTGACACAACAAAGACTCTCACAATTACAGCTTTTGGCCATTAAGGCCTTTGTCAACAATACATGCCCCCCCCCCCCCCCCCCACACACACACACACTCTGCAGTCGTGTGTGCGAGTTGCGTTTGCGAGGCAGTGTGGTTTCAGTTGTCTGAGACTGCAGTCTGTGTGTGTGTATTGTTGACGAAGGCCTTAATGGCCAAAAGCTATAATTGTGGGTGTCTTTTTTGTGCCTATCTCCACTATATGGTGAGTATCAACTTTCCTTCTCATAATATTGTTACATTCAACCCTGGATTTTCCATTGTTTGAAAACCCTAAGTTGTTTTGATCTTATATAAAATAAGTGAGCGCTTTGCAATCCTCTATTCATTCACTCAATGACAATACTGCCACTGAAACTGATAATAAGAGAGAGAAGGCTGAAATATTTAGTTCAGGCTTCCAAAATTATTTGACTGTGAAAGATCGTAACACAGTCCTTTTCAATCATTGTATGAATGCCAAAATTGGAGCTATTGAGATAACTGGTTGTGGAATAGTTAAGCAACTGCAACTGCTTAGTAGTAGAAAGGCATCAGGACCAGATAAGATACAGGGCTATTACAAATGATTGAAGCGATTTCATAAATTCACTGTAGCTCCATTCATTGACATATGGTCACGAGACACTACAGATACGTAGAAAAACTCATAAAGTTTTGTTCAGCTGAAGCCGCACTTCAGGTTTCTGCCGTCAGAGCGCTCGAGAGCGCAGTGAGACAAAATGCCGACAGGAGCCGAGAAAGCGTATGTCGTGCTTGAAATGCACTCACATCAGTCAGTCATAACAGTGCAACGACACTTCAGGACGAAGTTCAACAAAGATCCACCAACTGCCAACTCCATTCGGCGATGGTATGCGCAGTTTAAAGCTTCTGGATGCCTCTGTAAGGGGAAATCAACGGGTCGGCCTGCAGTGAGCGAAGAAACGGTTGAACGCGTGCGGGCGAGTTTCACGTGGAGCCCGCGGAAAATTGGCGCATGCCACAATTGGAGACCGACAGCGCCGACTTCATCTTTCAACAGGATGGTGCTCCACCGCGATGTTCGGCATTTCTTAAACAGGAGATTGGAAAACCGATGGATCGGTCGTGGTGGAGATCATGATCAGCAATTCATGTCATGGCCTCCACGCTCTCCCGACTTAACCCCATGCGATTTCTTTCTGTGGGGTTATGTGAAAGATTCAGTGTTTAAACCTCCTCTACCAAGAAACATGCCAGAACTGCGAGCTCGCATCAACGATGCTTTCGAACTCATTGATGGGGACATGCTGCGCCGAGTGTGGGAGGAATTTGATTATCGGCTTGATGTCTGCCGAATCACTAAAGGGGCACATATCGAACATTTGTGAATGCCTAAAAAAACTTTTTGAGTTTTTGTACGTGTGTGCAAACCATTTTGAAAATATCTCAAATAATAAAGTTATCGTAGAGCTGTGAAATTGCTTCAATCATTTGTAATAACCCTGTACTTGTAAGATCCCACAAAGATTACACGAAAAAACTCGTTTCCCTTCTAAAAGCAGTTTATCATAGGTTGTTGGAGTAATGAAGGGTACCTAGTAACTTGTACAAAAGTGCAGATCATTCCCATTTTCAAGAAGGTTCATAGGGCAGATGCACATAATTATACACCTGTATCACTGATGTCAATCTGTTGTAGAATTATGGAATATGTTTTATGTTAAAGAATAATGACTTTTTTGGAGAACGAAAATCTCCTCTATAACAATCAACAAGCATTCTGCAAATAGAGATCTTATAAAACTCAGCTTGCTTTGTTCCTCTGTGAGATCCACAGCACTGTAGACTATGGCGCTCAGGTTGATGCCATGTCCCTTGACTTCAGGGAGTTATCTGACACCACCCCACATTGCCTTTTAGTGAAAAACATATGAGCTTACCCTGTTTTGGAGCAGGTTTGTAACTGGATTCAAGACTGCCTTACAGACAGAACTCAACATGTCGCTCTCAAGGTAACAAAATTGACAGATGTAAAGATAATTTCTGGAGTACCCCAAGGAAGTGTGATAGGATTGTTACTGTTCATACTACATATAAACGGTCTAGTTGAAAGAGTCGGAAGCTCTACAACACTCTCTACAGATTATACAGCTGTGTATAAGAAAGTAGCAATGCCAGAAGACAGTATCAATTTGTAGAATGACCTGCAGAGGATTGATAAATGGTACAGGTTCTGGCAGTTGACCCTGAATACCGTATTTACTCAAATCTAAGCAGCACTTTTTTCCGGTTTCTGTAATCCAAAAAACCGTCTGCAGCTTAGAATCGAGTGCAAAGTAAGAGGAAGCTCTGAAAAATGTTGGTAGGTACCGCCACAACTAACTTCTGCCGTCGAATATATGTAGCGCTACACAGGCATGCTTTGCAGGCACAAAGATAAATACTGACGCCAAAACCTCTGATTCAGTAAATAAATTTAAAAAAAGGTGGAAGACGAGCTTTTTTCTCTGCCCCGAGTTTCGACCACTGCATTTTCCTACATTATCCAACGAAGTAAATACAAACTCCGTATTGTTCATCTTCGAATGCAGCAGCATTTCAATGCAATGAAAATCTGACTGGCAAGACTGTTTGGGATGTTTGTCAATATGGCCAACTCTACGTTCCGAATTTTTTCCTACCTGTGAGAAGAGATGGTTGCTAATAGGAACTTTTATGAATTGTGAATCACATGCAGTATTCTCTTCACCATAAGAATAATACAAATATAACCATTTTACCATGTATTCTTTCGTGTTTGCTGCTATCTCGTTTAAATCCTGTCTGCCTAATAAACTACGAAACTAGTGTGAGACAACAGCAAACGCGGAAGAATATACATATCATGTCATGTTTATATTCGTATCATTCTTATGCCTAATAGTGATATTCAGAAATGAAGCACGGCAATTGACTAGATTTTTAAATCTAAGATGACTAATTTCTGTGCAGAATGTAATGTACAAAAGAGGCGTCTGCAAAGATTTTCAAACGGCGAAAAATTTTAGCTAAACTCTTGTTCAGAACATCTTATATCATATGCAGTCTATTATTTGATTCTTGTTGATCATTATCAAAGAAAGCAGCAGTGTAAGTAACAACAAATAGCAGTATCTTGCCATTGTTTCGCTAATGAGACAATTCCTCTTTTTTTTTTTTTTTTTATCGTAAGCGGCGGTAGTGCGCACAAAAGCAAGCCATGCCGCGAGCGGCGACAGGTCATAAACACACATTATCAGAATGCGACAAACAATGCATGACACAGTACAATAACGCATTTTCAGCTTAGAGTGACAAAGAGAACAGCACTTATCAGATCAAAGAAAAATAAACAATCGATTCAAACCAGACGAAGCACGTGAAAAAGGAAGGGTACCCGTATAAATACGGGTCTGACGCATAGCAATGGCTACTTGGTAAAGCTTAACTGTTAAGCTTACGAGTCGAACCAAACTACTGTAGCTGTATATTCATCCAGTTGACTTAAATTGTGTCTCATGTTACAATGGACCAACTTTGTTTCAATTTGGAAGTGTGGCCTAAAACTTCTCTCTCCCTTGAATTTCGAGTCTCAAATTTCAGGTGCGGCTTCGATTCGGAAATTTTTTTTTCCCTTGATTTCGAATCTCATTTTTCAGGTGCGGCTTAGATTCGAGTAAATACGGTATAAATAAATGTAACATATGAATAAAATAGAAAGAAACATTCCACATGGGAAAAATATATTAAAAACAAAGATTCCATGACTTACCAAACGGGAAAGCGCTGTATACCTGTCCTTTTTTCCACCTAAGAAGGTAAGTCTTTCCGCTCCCGGGACTGGAATGACTCCTTACCCTCTCCCTTAAAACCCACATCCTTTCATCTTTCCCTCTTTCCTGACGAAGCAACCGTTGGTTGCGAAAGCTTGAAATTTTTGTGTATGTTTTTTTTAATTGTGTCTATCTACCAGCACTTTCCCGTTTGGTAAGTCATGGAAGCTTTGTTTTTAATATAAATGTAACATATTGCGCACATATGGGAAAAAGAGCCCTATTGTACAAATACAATATTGATGACA
Organism: Schistocerca cancellata; assembly: GCF_023864275.1. Lineage (NCBI taxonomy): Eukaryota > Metazoa > Arthropoda > Insecta > Orthoptera > Acrididae > Schistocerca > Schistocerca cancellata. The sequence continues at coordinate 1,096,424,858 of NC_064627.1, forward strand.
AACGGCTGGAAACAGTATCTACCATAAAATATCTACAAGTAACTGTCTGGAGTGATCTTAAGTGGAACGACCACATAAAATAAATACGAGGAACAGCAGATACCAGACAGAGATTCATAGGAAGAACCTGAAGGAAATAAGACTCGTCCACGAAGGAAGTGGCTTTGATGGTGCTTGTTGACCGATTCTTGAGTACTGTTCATTCACTCGGGATCCTTACCCAGTAGGACTAATAGAAGGGGATCATTTAGCCAGCACGAGAACGTTACAAGGATGCTCAACAAACTCCAGATGCTACAAGAGCGCCATTGTGCATCATGAAGAAGTTTACTACTGAAATTTCAAAAACACTTTCCGGGAAAAATTGGGCCACTTATTACTTCCTCCCGCATACATCTCACGAGATGACCATGACAAAATTTGAGGCATTACGAGCTAACACAGATGTTTACTGACAATCATCCTTCCCACGCGCCATTCAGAAGTGGAACAGGTAGGGGGATCAGTTAGTGGTACAAGAAGTACCCTCTGCCACACACCTTTTGATGGGCTGCAGAGTATGATGTAGATAGATGAATTACATACTAGGAAAAGCAAATACCAGACTGACATTCATATGAAGGACCTGAAGAAAATGTAACTCATTCGCGAAGGAAGTGGCTTTTAACATGCTTGTTTGACCGATTCTTGAGTATTGTTCATCCAGAACAGTTAGTCATCTTACTAAAGTGTTCCCAACTTCTGCTTTTGTATATTAAGTGCAACACTGATGGTGGGACTTTTATTTAAATTGAAAGGATGTTGTAAATAAGAGCAGGAAAGCTGCTTCGAAAATCTTTTTGAGATGCAAAGGGCACCAATTTTGGCCATTAGATGGAATGATACCAAAATTCCCTACAGCCTGGTGCAAAGGATAAAACACACAATACACGTACATTGCTTTTGACACTATATGGTCATGTTTTGCAGAAGTGTGTGATGTGCTTGCCCTCGGCTTGGGCAAAGCGAGTCTGGGACAGTTCCTTGAGATGACCATCATTTGATTTGGTTTGCGGAAGCTATGAAGCCACTAGCATCTGACGAAAGTGCAGCTGTGCAGTTTTTCTCGGTCTGCCTCCACAGACCCAACGGTCGCAATTGTGTGAGCAGTTTTCCCACGACAGGAGCCCATTTCAACATTACTTCCACTTGTTGTACACTCCCATTCTTTCCACTCTGGTCGGACTCTTAAAATAAAGCAATCCTAGGGGAGACTAGCTGTTGCAGAGTAGTGTTCTGTTTCTACATTTTCTGTAAAATGTGCATTGTGTGTGTGTGTGTGTGTGTGTGTGTGTGTGTGTGTGGCGCGCGGGTTGCGGGGGGGGGGGGGGGGAGGGGAGGGGGGGCAGAGCTCACTTCAATGTATTGTTCCATTTAATTTTCATTCATCATCTCCAGGTCAGCGGAGATCTCGAGGGAGACAGACAAACTGGCGTCGGTAGCACAGCAGGATAATGTGGAAACCTGCCACGAAGGGTGCATGACACGTAGGGCGGGCAGACCCACTGGCAGAGATGTGTACTGGCAGTTGGCAGTAGGCAGTAGGCCAGTGCTGAATTGAAGTTCATCCACTACAGATCTCACAAAGTGTATCATGCTGTGTGGTGTGCAAAGTGCCTAGCCAATTGCCATTAGCTGTCCACACCAGCCGCACACCGAATCCTTCCCGTGCTTGTCTCCACGTGGGTTCAGACATCTCTGCTTCCCGTAGAACGTCTCACATGGAGAGTTCATTTACCTCTCACAGTGTTCTGCTCCCTCGCTATTAACGAGCCACCATCAGCCTGTGATGTATCCGTGCTGACTATGAGGCGAAGAGGTGTTGTCACACTTGTACAGGTCCTGAAGCCATTGCTAGGTGCTAACTTAATCATATTGAACATGGTTTGACTATTTTCTCACTGGTAAATGCATTAATTTATTCCAGTTACTTTTTTCTTCTGACAAACATAACTTTTATTAGGTTGAATAATGCTGGCAGGAAGGAGATACCTTATCTCTTGCAAAATACAGTCAATCCTCTATCAGAAAAATTACAGGACACAAACTTTTCCAGAAAGTAGGCAAAGAAGTTCAAATCGATTGTGCATGGAATAAATTATACAAGCAACCTTGTTGAGTGTGAATTAATGTCACATGCACAGCAACACCTTCTGGAAACAATCTCCCCACCAACACCCAGCTACCACCACCCAAATAGAGCAAGTCAAAACGCTGCTCAGTCTCGCTCGCTTCTAGCTGAGTACGCGGCTCAATATCGCTGGCACAGGCGCTGAGGTGGGGATGACTGACGTCACACTACGAAACTGAGCTGAGACGAGGATTGTCGAATAGGACACGTGCCGGCCCGAGACTGCGAGAGCGCGAGCTGGCCGAGAGACTCGCATTATTGTAACTTAGCGGTAAGCTGTAAACTGTCACGGGACTAAACTCAGCATGAGTGGTTCCGGATCCAGGACCAGTGCAATGACTACCATCACAAAAGATGTTGTGTTGAAGAAACTTGCTGATGGGACGTACTTTCTGATAAATAAAGTGGGAGTAAGGAATGGCAGTTCCAGTTGGGAAAAATTTAAGGTAAGCCCTTCAATTATTACTAAATAATTACAGAATTCGATACGTGATAGTATTTGATTAATCGAATCGCTTTGTTTGTCTAGCATTTTTAATGAATTGATATGTTTCTTGTGTCCGTAAACGAAAAAAAAAAAAATGTCTTCGTGAAACATACATGAACATGTTTATTACGACTGTTTCAGGTGGTTGTTGAAAGAGACACACACCTTCCAGTTGGTTACGTTCAGTGCCAAAATGGAAATTGTGGAGCACTGCTTGCTTACACAGGAAGCACAACTGGAATGAACAGACATAAATGTAAGGATAATCGACACTTGTCAAGAATTGCAGCTGCCGGTGCTGATAAAATATCAATTAGGGACAAATGTGTTTTAATGTGTGCAACAGACCTCCGACCATTTAATATGGTAAGTGGTGAAGAATTCATAAGCTTAGCTCAAGAACTGATAAATACAGGAGCAAAATATGGACAAATCACCGCCCAAGACGTGCTACCTTCCCCAAGGGCTGTAGCACGACATATTAAGGAATTGGCTGATGAAGTCAGGAGTGAACTTATTCCAGTAGTAAAAGACGCAATTGGTAAAAACCAGTGTTCAATGACATGCGATCTGTGGACAGACAGTTATCGTAAGACCCATTACCTGACTGTCACATCCAGCTATATTGATGAGTCAACGAACAAATGGATACTAAAAAACAGTGTACTCTTAACTACGAGGTTTCCAGATGTTGCCAAGACTGGTGAACATATCATTACGGAAATATATGAACAAATAGCAGAGTTGCAGATAATGTCCTCGGAACTAAGACGGGTTACTTTCATTACAGATCAAGGAGCTAACATCAAGAAAGCACTACAAGCACACAAACGACTTCTATGTGTGATGCACTGTATTAATAAAGCACTGAGGCACACATTCAATGAAGGTTTCTTAATGGATGAGATTCCTGCAGTGTATGACTCCATCCTGACTGTACGTAAACTAGTAGGCTTTATGAAGCGATCTGGCTTAGTCACGAGATTAGATAAAACCTTACACCATGATGTAGAAACCAGGTTGAACCGTGTGTACACGATGTTAGACTCATTCCATTCACAGAGAGACCAAATAGAGACAGTTTTGCGTGATTCAAACAAACACGAGATGATGACGTCGTATCAGAATGCGACTGTGGAAAGCGTTATTCAATTTTTGAAGCTTTTCAAAGAGGCCACAGACGGTTTGGAAGGAGACAATGGGCCAACACTACCATTTCTAGTGCCGTGGATTTTGAAACTGATAGGTCTCTGCGAAACCGGAACCGACGATGTGACAATGTGTAAGCTAAAGAAAAGGGCAGAACTGTTTGTACAACAGAAAGTTCTAAATGAACTACATGACATTCATTACGTGGCAACGTTCTCGCATCGCTGTTTCAAGGAACTATTAGTTTTTCCCGAAGAAAGAAGAGAAAAAATTCATCAAGATGTGCGAAAAATGTTAAATAACGTTGTTGATACGAATGTAACCAAAGAGGTCATGCCTTCTCCCACAAAAAAATTTCTAAGTTGGCGAACATTCACCTCAAAATCGAAAGATGAGATTGAGAAATATATGAACATGGAGAGTCCAAATGATGAGTTCACAGACCTCCTTTCATGGTCAAAAACAAATTCGTGTACCCTGTCGAAACTCAGCAAAGAGGTTTTCTGTATACCTCCCAGTAGTGCCTCAAGTGAAAGAAATTTTAGTAAGGCAGGGTTAGTACTGACTCAGAAAAGAAGTTGTCTAGATTCCGATCGCGTCAATGATATTCTCATCATCCATAACAGTAAGAGAACCAAATAACCTAAATTTGAATCACAGAAGCAAAGACAACTGACAACTGGTCTTCTGAGATGTGTACATAATCAAATATAATACTGAGAAGTGATAAGTAATGACTGCACAATTACGCAGTGAATATTACATACTTCATACAAAGTAAAGTAAATTGTTGTATAACTATGGTACTAACAGGAGAACAGACTCAACTGCAGTGCAATATCTTCAGAAATGGGACTGCTGAATTAAGGTTTCAGATTAATTTGCGAAACTATATTCTACATTATTCGTTTTGAATATGTACACTTTCTTTTAATAAAATTAATTTATTATTGTGTACTACGGTCATTTACATCGCCTGATTAGAAGAAAATTGGTTGTGTATAAGACGCTACTTCCTCACTAAATAACAGATTTATTCGAACATACTGTTTAGCAGGTGGATCGGTTCCTCAGCTGCTGCTTTAAATCCTTTTTTTTTTTGGGTGCTATTGTACAGTTGCCGGTACAACAGTCTTTGGTTGGTCAGTTAGTTAAATTTTCGATAGATCATTTGAATGATTGTTTTACGGAAATGATGTGGAAATAGCGTCTTTTTTTTTTTTTCTCTGGCTACCACCTTTTCAATAGACATTCTTCAATGAAACAGGAGGAGTTGTCCAGGAGAAGTAATTTTTAAGTTCGATTTAAAACTCACTTTGCTACATGCCAGACATTTTAATTTTTAAGTTAGATTTGAACTTACCTTGCTACCTGCCAGACATTTTATGTTATTGGGCAAGTAATCAGAGATATTTGTTATTGCATATTGAACTCCTTTCTGAGCCACTGACAGCTTTAACAATGGGTAAGATATTTTTTCCCTCTAGTGTTCTCCCTAAGGCCAACACTGTTCTTCTCAAACTGTGATGGGCTGTTTATAACGAATGTCAGTAGCAAATATATGTATTTTGACGGTGCAGTTAAAATGCCAATCTGCTTGAAGATTATTGTGCCTACATGATTTCCGTGAATGAACATCACATATTATTTTTACTGCTCTCTATTGTGCAATCAGTATTTTCTTTCTAAGTGATGAGTTACCTCAGAACATCATTCCGTAACGCATTTCTCTTTGTCGAGTTGAAGCATCGTAATCTTAAGGTTCTTTCAGATTTAGCAACAGGTGGATCCGGCATTTTGTAGTTTTTCTTATGTCTGTTGCTGTGGTTTGTATATTTTCAGTCAGCTTTGGCAGATTTACTTTTGTAATTACGTGAACTGGATTTGTTCGAATGTCTCAGTTTTGATTCGTTCGACCGAAATGTGTCTTAAATCTCCCAAAATGCATTCATACATACCAGCACAACTGTGACATGTCACACGTGCATGTTCCTTAATAGTACACTTGTAACTCGGATAGCCGCACACAGCACGATCCGCGTTCAGAACGGGCCCATGCGACCGGCGGCGCTGCGGGGTGGCCAGCCGAGAGTGTCGGGTTGCCTCGTTATCGAGACCGCGCTCTCGGAACACGATAATCTCGCAGGCAGCATTCTCGCTGCTCAGTCTCTCTTACGAGAACGAGCGGGAATACGGCAACAGTTGACAGCCTCTACACCCAAACCTTAACACTCTCTTTAGATCTTCTTTGCTTTAAACAGCGTTTCTATACATTCCTACCACATATCAGCCTTCCTTTGCTTAGGCACTGATACTGAATATCAAAAGTTCTCTCAACTTGTGTACGCTTCTTATTCTGTTGCAATTAAGTGTTCTACAAAAGGACAATGAAACACGTTACGAAATCCTGTATTACCAATTATTTTTTCAAATTGGTTTTAAGTGGAAACTGGGCACCACACTTTCTTTTGTTTCTATTCAGAATGGAGAGTTTGGCTCTTTTGGAGGTCAAATTTGACACACTCATATAGTTACTTGACACTCCCATATAGTTACAGAAATCAAGAAAGCTCAATACCCAGCAACTTAACTGTATTTACAGCCTCTCTGAATCATAACTTTTTTAAATATTTAAGAATATCACCATATGGCTACGACGATCAACCCTTCCAGTTACTTTTCCTTCCAACTCTGATTCAGATGATTGAAAGTTAAGATCAATCAGTACATACAATTTTTGTCGAATTATAATTACCAACTAAATTAGACTTCATCAGAACTTCTCCTTAAATATTGCTACCTGTGCATGTGGCAGTGATTCTTCAGTATGAAACCTTGATGAAAGATTATTAAAACGAGGTCATTCTGACTGTAAGAAAGCTACAGTCTAAGCAAATTAATAGGAGAATTCAATAGTAGAGTGTAGTATTACAAATCTGAGTGTTAATCATTTATAGACTCAAATATAAATGTAGTTCCAGTAATTATTTTATTTGTACAGTCTACATCTTACGTGATCTCACTGTCTTCAGTAATTCTTCCCAGCAAAGTCATGCAATAAGTGGTCAAAGAATGCTGCTGCAACACTGAAAATATATATTATTATTGCTTCATGACAGTGCAAGATGAACTAGGCTCTTGTTAACCATTCAATAGATCACATTATTTTACAACCACTATTGTGGAAGAACAGAAATCAGTATAAACTATATTCTTTCAATTTCATTTTATCCACAGTGCACAAAATATTATACTAGAACTAAATTACCATAAAATTTTCTTGCAATTCCATATACATTTAACAAAAATTATGCACATTCACAGACTCTCTCGACATAAAAAACTGGAACTTTATCAGATGGAAACTGTGGAACTAATTTGGGGAAAAAAAGAAACAGTTCACTGTGTTTCTCATATGAAAAATTAAAAGTAGTACATACACATATTCTTTACTATTATTAAGCAATCAGAAACAATACACCTTTTCTGACAGCAGAAGTAGCATTTATAATCAATGCAAATTTTCCTTTCGGAAGTCAACCACATACAATTATATTTATAACATAAGCTTTATAGGAACATAATGGAAATATATACAACAGAAGATGTCTTTTTAATAATCTGAATAGTCTCTCAAGAATTCACTGAAATTCCAGTACCACCCTATAGCCACAGTGAAATTCAGTCACATGATTTTAATATCAATATTAGTCTGATAAATTGAAATCTCAAACATGTCTTCAAATGTCACAATACATAAATGTTTTAGCTCCTTAAATTAACATTCATAGAAAAAACTGTTCTTTACACACAGTTCTCAGAACAAATTACCTCAAAAATTAATAACTTAAGGAAAAAATATCAAAACATTATATTTCATCTTATAACTTCCATTACCTTAAAATGGAGCATGGGTGGATGAATGTCACAGTTACAGCCACTGTTACAATATTGTCTACACTTCTGACAACAAGAATTCATTAATCTTGAATGTTACACACAATCACACAACTTATTATTTGTGGGCATGTGTTCGATGGATGAGCATCCCACAATTCGATGTGAAAATTCTACCACAAACATCACATGGTGTCTTATCATACACCCATACGCGCCGCTTGTTGAAAACCATTTTCTTCCCTCGACCTCTGCTGTATCCACTTACACCCCGACCTCTGCCATATCGATTTACCCCCCGACCCCTGCTATATCCGCTTACACCCCTACCTCTGCTATATCCACTCATACCCCGACCTCTGCCATATCCACTCATACCTCGACCTCTGCCGACACTTCCTGTTGGATGTCGTTTTGGTAACTCTTTCTTATCCTCTTGGGGAATTCTGGTGCCCTGTAAAATGGAAAGTATTACAGAACTGAAACATTATTTGTATGTGTTACATTAGCTAATGCAAGCAATATAAACAAGGGATCATCGTTGCTACAAAGACACATTTATGTTCCACTGATATAACAATAAGAATGTGCATAAATAAAAGCAATTTCATAAGTCAATAATTGTCAGTTAAAGAGTTGGTACATTTTGCTACACAATGTCAGATGCAGTAAGTATGGCTCTTGCTAATACTTTTTTTGAAAGTTTCAAGCAGAGATTTTCTGTTGGCAGCTACTTGAAACCATCAACTTGATATGCAACTAAGAAAAGGGAGCAAAAAAAATAAATGTTTTTTAGTTGAAGAATTGGGCATATGTGGAGATGAAAACCAAATCAGACAAATTTCATGAATACTCTGCATAGACACTGAAGAGAGAGTTTAAATATAGTCTAAGAGACACATGCTGCCAGCCAGTTCAACACACCAAGACCAAATCTATAAAATCGCATCCTAAAATAGAACAGGGTCAAAATACCATGAAGGAACACATTTCACCATGACTCTTACAGTTTTTGTTTTCCAAAACTAGTCAATTTCAGTACTTGCCTTATGTTACATCTCTGTTTTAGCTGTTCCTATCATGTAGGCAAATTGTAATTTATTTACTTACATTAAAAATTCTCTTCTTAATAACAATGTCGAAAGATACTTTCCATGAAGATAATATGCTAAGTTGCAGACAGGCACAATTAAAAGACATTTACTTATAACCTACCGACCACAGCCTTCATTGGAGAAAGACAAACATACACCATTCATTCACACAATCAAGCTTACTTTACACACATGACTGATGATTCCAGCAGCTCGGGCCAGAATGCAGCTAACAAATAGGGTGGTAGCAGCAATCTAGAGCGTTTGGGGAGGGGGAAGGGGAAAGGATAGCAGTGTACAGGTGACGGCAGATAGGAGTGCTGTCTGACATAGCATGCAGGGACTAGAATGCCAACAGGTGCAGTGCCATGAGGCTGTGGGGAAAGGAGGCGGAGAAAATGTAGCGAAAAAGAAAAGGGGGGGGGGGGGGGGAGATGGGCAAGTACATTGGCAGAGGGTGGCAAACTAAGATTGTAGGAGATGGGAATGCAGAGCACATGATAGGATGGAGGGAGGGGTGGGGGGGGGGGGGTGGAAGCTGTTGGGTGGAAGCTGTTGGGTGGAAGATGTGGAGACAGTGTGTTACCGTAGGTTGACACCAGGATAATCACAGGAGCAGAGAAGTGTTCTAAAGATAACTCCCATCTGCACAGTTCACGAAAACTGGTAGTGGAAGGGAAGATGCAGATGACTCAGGTAGTGAAGCAGCTGTTGAAATCAACAGCTGGTGAATGTCATACCAATAGAAAAATCTGAGCAATGACTGCAGCAAAGCTGGTAAATGACATGGCTGCTTTCACAGCTGGCCCAGCTCCTAATGTGGTAGGACAAACCTACCTGCCACAGGACTGGAATAGAAAGCACTGGTGGGTGGACAGGGCAGATCTTGTACCTGGGTCTTCCACAGGGATACGATCCTTGCAGCAAGGGATTGGGGTTGAGTTTGGGAGTAGTATAGGGATAGACCGGGATGTTAAGGAGGTTGGGTGGACAACTGAACACCACTTTAGGAGGAGTGTAAAGGGGCTTGGATAGGATGTCCCTCATTTCAGGGCATGGTGATAGGTAATGAAAGCCCTGGCAAAGGATGTGGTTCAGTTGTTCTGTTCCAGCATGGTACTGGGTGACGAGGGAGGCACTCCTTCGAGGCTGGAACTTTTCTAAATTGTGCAGATGGGAGTTATCCTTGCAACACACTCTCTACTCCCCTAAGTATCCCGGCCTCAACCTATGATAACATACTGTCCCTACACCCTCCACCCAACAGTTTCCACCCCCCTTCTGCACTATCACTTCCTCCCCATTCCTGTCTCCTACATTCTGTTTGCCACGCTCTGCAAATGCACACGCCTATCTTTCCCTATTCCTCTCCTTTTTCAATCACTTTTTCCCCATCTTCCTGCCCCACAACCTGATGTTGTGCCTGCTGGTATTCTAGTCCTCTTACACTACACCAAACAGTGCTCTTTTCTCCTCCCACCCATACACTCTCTCCCTCCCCCTTCCCCTTTCCACGTCCCCTCTACACTGCTGCTATCATTCCATGTGATCGTTGCATTCTGGTCCAAGCTGCTGCAGTTGCAAGTCATGTGTGCATGAATGTGTTCACTTGTGTGAATGGATGGTGTGCGTTTCTCTTTTTCCGACAAATGCTGAGACCAAAATATTATGTGTAAGTGTCTTTTAATGGTACCTGTCTGCAACTTAGCATGTTATCTTTATGGTACATACCAATTAACTTTCCCTACATTGTCACTATTTCTACCTGGCATTTCCACTGTTTGATTCTCTCTGTTTAAATAGCTATGTATGTAGACTGTGTGTCATTTCTTTTGCATTATGACATATGCATAGGCACCAGTATGGTAGATGTGCTTATGCACACAATATTATTTCAGATGTGAGATTAATTTTTCTATGATAGCAGTGTGTGATTGTTCCGTTATGTTCCCCATGTTTATGCATGTTTTGTCACTGTGACCTTGTAGGAGGTAGTGGTGGTGGTGGTGGTGGTGGTGGTGGTGGTGGTGGTGGTGGTGGTGGTGGTGGTCTGAAATTTAGATTTCTTAAAACATTATTGCTTTTCTCGAGGTACTGGTACAGTGGTACAGTATACTAGCACATATCGTGAAAAATCGAGACTGCATTTTTGTATCTGACTGCAGTTGCCACTTGACAATGGTATTTTTACTACAAATGACAAATTTTGGAAAAATAAAATAAAATTTAACAGCTGAGGCAAAATCTATTCCTTCATTCATTGTAACTTAAGTAAATTATTTAGGAGTGAAACTACAATTTTTTAGAAAAGAATACTTGAGACCTCGAACTGCAATACTGGGATTGACAGACATTTGCAATAAATGTAATGAACTTTTCAGGCTAGTTTATTTATATCTGTGGTGTTACATATACAACTCAATTTGGGGTTGCTGTAGTGATCACTACAAAATGGAATGAAGCAGTTATGAAATAAAGACCAATCACAGACTTACTACTTTAGTGAGGTTTAGCACAACGTCCTGCAAACATCTATATAAATGATTAAAGATCATGTCACTATGAGATTCCATTCCAAGATTTCAGGGGAAAGAAAAACAAGATGTGTTTATATCTAATCGACATTCATACTCTGCAAGCCATTGTGAAGTGCATGGTACATGGTACTTCCTTCTGTAGAATAATCCAATATATTGCGGTTTCTTCCTGTTCCATTTATGTTGGGATTGTGGGAAGGACTGCATGTGCTGTTATAAATCTAATCTCATTTTCGTGATCCCTTTGGGAGTGATATGTCTGAGGCTGTAGTATATTCCTAAATTTGAAAAGATATTTGTCAAAACTAACTTTGAAGTTATTGATGAAGAGAAAATGGGCACATCAATAAGCAGCTGGCTGAAGAAACCATTCAAATGATTAATGAGAGAAGAAAGGGCTCTCTAAGGTGAGAACATTGTCAATTTTCCAAACATATGTAAAAAAAAGATTCCAAAAAGGAAGAAAAAATCAATAAATAACATAAAAAAGTAAGTGCAGAAAGTGCAAGGAGACCATAAGGCTTGTCAACCTGATTTGAGGGTGCAACCCAGTATGCCTGTTGAATCTGGCTCATCATGTGGGTTTACAAAAACTCACATGGTGTCTGAGGTCTTCTTACACTTCACGGCTTATTTAGCTACAAAGAAAAAGTTTTAATGTGGATGTACATTTCTCATCCTCCAGAAACGCCTTTGTGGACTTTTTATAATAATTGGGTAAAACAATTACGGTTATATCAAGGTTCATAGTATAATAATTTGAAATTTTTGCAGTGGGGACGATTTATTACAAAAATAAAAACTTGGAAACAATTATCCATATAAACAGACATATAAATGTCTATTGTAGTAAATAATTTGTAGAAAATACTCACATGTGCACTGTCATGACAAATTCAGTTAGGAACTGCTTAATTGGAGTAAGACTTGGTGTTACATTTTATTTGTCATGGATGATTAAATACGATTTGAAAGGGACTACAGTTTCAAGTAGGATTTAGCAGATTTACTGAAGAGTGATAGTGATAATGAATCAATTTTCGGAAATGAGGATGAGAGTGATGCTGATGCCAATATGATACGAGAAGGTGTACAGGTCTGAGATAAAGTGGATGTGAGTGAATGTGCAGATGATGATAATGGTAGTCAGGAAACTAATGCACCTATTCTTGTATCTAGAAGTGGAAAGGTAACATAGGACATAGTACCACCTGATGTGCAAAAATGGTCAAATGTGTGTGAATTCCTAAGGGACCAAACTGCCAAGGTTCTCGATCCCTAGACACACTACTTAAACTAACTTACAGTAACTTGTGTTAAGAACAACACACACACCCATGACCGAGGGAGGACTTGAACCTCAGACAGGAGGGGCCGCACAATCCGTGACATGGCACCTCAAACTGCGTGGCCACTCCGCACGGCCCTGATGTGCACGAAGCCCTTTTCAAGGAATGTAACACATGAAATTGCACATATTCCATGTTACCTTAGACCAAAACTTACAAACACGGACAGATTGTCTCAGACTTTCTACTACCCATCACATGCAGGGTGTAATAGTAATGCATATCAATAATCATGCAGATGATAGTAAAATTATGCACCCATATATTGAACACTGGATTGAACTTGACTCTACAGAACTGTAGGCATTCTTTGGTCTACTAATAATGTGTGGCTCACACAAGGCATGTGGGAAAATGGCTTACCTGTTTTTTGAGCCACAATGAGCTTTTTAAGATTAATTAATTACATTATTGTTAAATAGTGTGTTTTAAAACAATTTCTGGAACAAAACAAAACTAAAATATATTTCAGACATAGCTAGCACACAATTGCAACTTATACGAAACTTAATTATAGGAAGCAACTAAGGTACTGTAATTTCAACATTGTCCATGCGTCTCTCAAAAAACCATTATTATTTTTGTGGAAATATTTTACATTTTACTGACATGAAGTTGCAAGAATCACTTTGGGGTCAAAAAAGACCCCAGACATACAATTTTCCAGAGCTGATACCATGCGAGGGTTAAACAATACGGAAGCCAATTTTGAGGTGTTTTAATTTGGAATCATGTTTGTAGGAAACAGGCATTTTGAAGACTAAGTAGTCATATTCATTAACTCGTTGGCACATTCTTAAATAAACATGGCCTATACAAGGATTGAATTTATTTCATCATTAGGAAGTGAATTAAAAAATTCAACGCTCGCATTTGGTAATCACTCACAGCAAATTCCATTATTTCTTCAAAATAAAGGGTGACCAGAAAGTAGAGAGGTAAAACTTGACACACGTGCCTGAAACCAAAAGAAAGTGCAAAAAGCAGCTAAACAGATGGTGCTGGACAACATTGTGTTAGTAATACCACATGAGAATTGTTAGTGTGACAGGTGTGAGGTATGCTGATGTGATAAGAACTACATCACCTTAGCATGGCTGATAAACATATAGTGGAAGGTACAACTTTTATGCAGGATGGTACTATACCCCATACTGCTACACTTGTGAAAGATCTCTTGCACACATCATTTGGTGAGGATCGTGGTGTTGTGTAGCTACAATGCTTGGCCTCCCAGGCCCCCATACCTCAATCTGCGTGATTATTGGTGGTGTTATCTGAAGTCTTCAAATCTACTACAATCATCCGACCTCATTATGGATGCTAGAAGACAAAATCTAACAGCTATTTCTCACCATACCTACTGATATGCTGTACAGTGCTGTTCACAACAATGTCCCTCAACTACAGGTATTGTTGATGAATGATGGCCGACGTGCTGAGCATGTGTTATAAAGATCACCATCACTTTGTTATGATAATTATTGCTTTTGTATCATACAATTCACCATCTGTTGGCCATTTATAGTACTTTTTTCTTTGGCTCAATAAAACGCCATTTCATTTCAAGCACTTGCATCAATTTCTACCTCTCCACCTACATTATTCTGAGAAGTCAACATTATGAAAAGGGTAACTGCAACTCACTGTATGGCAGAAATGCTGAGCCCTCACATGCACAACAAATATACTGTCAGAAAGTAAGCTTTCGACCAACAAGGCCTTCATCGGGAACAGACCCCCCCACACGCGCGCGCGCGCGCACACACACACACACACACACACACACACACACACACACACACACACACACACACACACACGCGCGCGCGCGCGCACAAACGCAAACGCATGACCACAATTCGTGGCTGCTGAGGCCTGAAGTATTGAGTTTTCAAATGTTAATTAACTTTTGGGTCACCCTGTACTTCACTATGTAAGTGATTCTGGAAAGGCAAGTGTTCTGGTGTATTAATATTCAAAGATGGAAAGCCTTTGGATCTCTCCCCTCTTACCCTTCAAAAACGGTAAATACAAATGCTTGTTCTTTCTTGTGGCCAGGAAAGCATTCCAATTAAATTTCTGAGAGTTCTTTAATTACTGAGAGTTTCTCTGAAAAAATATTTGCAAGTAGATCCCAGCTTTGAACATCAACATATCACTTGCTCTTTCCAGTACTGAATAATGAAAGTGACTTTACGAGGCACCATCTACCTTACAAATAAAGTCAAAATATCCAATCAGCACAAAGGAACTCGCGATGGTGGTAGGATTTATTGCTGCTGAAGGAAAATTTATAATGGACCTTCCTGACAGAATCATTTGGTAAATTCTATGAGTAAACAAACTGACAGAATAGGAAATTTATCAGACAAACATTTCAAAACATCAATGCGTACATGTGCAACAAAATATATACAAACTATGCCCAGTAATCATCATCTTGTTTTTGCCCAACACATCTTGTCCTTTTTCTAACTGCCAAATATTGGTTAAGTTGCTCTATCATGATGGCAGGTGTCTTTCACCATCAGTCTAATTAAAAGTTGATTAACTCTCTACAGTAAACTGATTTCTTAGGATGGATAGGATGTGTGACTGCTGTGTACAGACGCAGGAGGAACTGGCCACTGTTCGCGAACAGCTGAACGTGTTGATGGCCGCGGTCAGCCATCTTCAGGCTGCTGCCTCGGAGTGTAGCGGCAGCGGGGAGTCTGGTGCGTCACATGGTTCACCCCAGATGTTACATGCTTCACCCACAGTCCCTGCTGTCGAGACATCTTCGTGGGTACTGGGTGCGGTTAGGCCACCCTCTCCCCAAGGGGAGTGGCGGGTTCAGCGGCATTCGCGGCGCACGAGGTGGAGGGTCAATGTAGAGGCTGGCCGTGTGGCATCGCCCACTCGGCCTGTGAGTGGACATGGGGCCGCTCCTTCAGCAAGGTCCAAGCAGGCACATGGGGAGGGGGGGGGGTGGTTTATTAGTGATTGGGAGCTCCAACGTTAGGTGGGTGATGGAGCCCCATAGGGAAATAGCGGAGGGAAATAGCGGAAAGGTCAGGGAAGAAGGCCAGTGTTCACTCTGTCTGCTAGCCGAGGGGCTCATCGGAGATGCGGAGGAGGCCCTGCCGGCGGCGATAGAGAGCACTGGGTGTACCCGATTGCAAATTGTTGCTCATGTCGGCACCAATGACTCCTGCCATCTGGGTTCAGAGGTCATCCTCAGTTCATACAGGCGGTTGGCAGAAGTGGTAAAGGCGGAAAGCCTCACTCGTGGGGTGGAATCTGAACTAACTATTTGTAGTATCGTTCCCAGAACCGATCGCAGTCATCTGGTTTGGAGCCGAGTGGAAGGATTAAACCGGAGGCTCAGATGATTCTGCAGTGCAAATTTCTCAACCTCCATTATTGGGTAGAGAAATGTAGGGTCCCCCTGAACAGATCAGGCGTGCACTACACGCAGGAAGTGGCTACAAGGGTAGCAGAGTAGTGTGGAGTGCACATGTGGTTTCTTAGGTTAGAAAATTCCCTTCCTAGGTCCGACAAGACACCTCCTGAGACGCGGCAAGGTAGTAGTAGGCAAAATGCAACAGGGAATAACAATATTAATATGGTAATAGTAAACTGCAGGAGCGTCTATAGAAAGATCCCAGAACTCTCTCATTAATAAACGGTCACAATGCCCACGTAGTACTAGGGATAGAAAGTCGGCTGAAACCAGATGTAAACAGTAATGAAATTCTAAAACTCAGATTGGAATGTATACCGCAGAGACAGGCTGGACAGAAAAGGGGGAGGCGTGTTTATAGTGATAAAAAGTGCAATAGTATCAAAGGAAATTGACGGATATCCGAAATGTGAAATAATTTGGGCGAAGGTCACGGTTAAAGCAGGCTCAAACATGGTAATTGGATGTCTCTATAGGCCCCCTGGCTCAGCAGCTGTTGTGGCAGAGCACCTGAAGGAAAATTTGGAAAATATTTCAAGTAGATTTCCCCACCATGTTATAGTTCTGGGTGGAGACTTTAATTTGCCAGATATAGACTGGGAGATTCAAACATTTATAACAGGTGGCAGGGACAAAGAATCCAGTGAAATTTTTTTAAGTGCTTTATCTGAAAACTACCTTGAGCAGTTAAACAGAGAACCGACTTGTGGAGATAACATGTTAGACCTTCTGGTGACAAACAAACCTGAACTATTTGAAACAGTTAACACAGAACAGGGAATCAGCGATCATAAAGCGGTAACTGCATCGACGATTTCAGCCGTAAATAGAAATATTAAAAGAGGTAGGAAGATTTTTCTGTTTAGCAAAAGTGACAAAAAGCAGATTTCAGAGTACTTGATGGCTCAACACAAAAGTTTTGTCTCAAGTATATGTAGTGTTGAGGATCAGTGGACAAAGTTCAAAACCATCGTACAATATGCGTTAGATGAGTATGTGCCAAGCAAGATCGTAAGACATGGAAAAGAGCCACCGTGGTACAACAACCGAGTTAGAAAACTGCTGCGGAAGCAAAGGGAACTTCACAGCAAACATAAATACAGCCAAAGCCTTGCAGACAAACAAAAATTACACGAAGCAAAATGTAGTGTGAGGAGGGCTATGCGAGAGGTGTTCAATGAATTCGAAAGTAAAGTTCTATGTACTGACTTGGCAGAAAATCCTAAGAAATTTTGGTCTTATGTCAAAGCGGTAGGTGGATCAAAACAAAATGTCCAGACACTCTATGACCAAAACGGTACTGAAACAGAGGATGACAGACTAAAGGCCAAAATGTCTTTTTCCAAAGCTGTTTCACAGAGGAAGACTGCACTGTAGTTCCTTCTGTAGATTGTCGCACAGATAACAGAATGATAGATATCAAAATAGACGACAGAGGGATAGGGAAACAATTAAAATCACTCAAAAGAGGAAAGGCCGCTGGACCTGCTGGGATACCAGTTCGATTTTACACAGAGTATGCAAAGGAACTTGCCCCTCTTCTTGCAGCGGTGTACCGTAGGAATCTAGAAGAGCGTAGTGTACCAAAGATTGGAAAAGGGCACAGTTCATCCCCATTTTCAAGAAGGGACGTCGAACAGATGTGCAGTACTATAGAACTATTTCTCTAACGTCGATCAGTTGTAGAATTTTGGAACTCGTATTATGTTCGAGTATAATGACTTTTCTGGAGGCTAGAAATCTACTCTGTAGGAAACAGCATGGATTTCGAAAAAGACGATCGTGCGAAACCCAGCTCGCGCTATTCGTCCACGAGACTCAGAGGGCCATAGACACAGATTGCCAGGTAGATGCCGTGTTTCTGGACTTCCGCATACAGTTCCCCAGAGTCGTTTAATGAACAAAGTAAGAGCATATGGACCATCAGACCAATTGTGTGATTGGATTGAAGAGTTCCTAAATAACAAAACGCAGCATGTCATTCTCAAACTGAGAGAAGTCTTCTGAAGTAAGAGTGATTTCAGGTGTGCCACAGTGTCTTAGGACCGTTGCTGTTCACAATATATATAAATGACCTTGTGGATACCGTGGGTAGTTCACTGAGGCTTAGTGCGGATGATGCTGTGGTATATTGAGAGGTTGTAACAATGGAAAATTGTACTGAAATGCAGGAGGATCCGCAGCAAATTGACGCATGGTGCATGGAATGGCAATTGAATCTCAATGTAGACAAGTGTAATGTGCTGCGAATACATAGAAAGATAGATCCCTTATCATTTAGCTACAAAATAGCAGGTCAGCAACTGGAAGCAGTTAATTCCGTAAATTATCTGGGAGTACGCATTAGGGGTGATTTAAAATGAAATGATCATATAAAGTTGATCGTCGGTAAAGCAGATGCCAGACTGAGATTCATTGGAAGAATCCTAAGGAAATGCAATCCGAAAACAAAGGAAGTAGGTTACAGTACGCTTGTTCGCCTGCTGCTTGAATACTGCTCAGCAGTGTGGGATCCGTACCAGATAGGGTTGATAGAAGAGATAGAGAAGATCCAACGGAGAGCAGCGCGCTTCGTTACAGGATCATTTAGTAATCACGAAAGTGTTACAGAGATGATATATAAACTCCAGTGGAAGACTCTGCAGGAGAGACACTCAGTAGCTCGGTACATGCTTTTGTTGAAGTTTTGAGAACATACCTTCACCGAGGAGCCAAGCAGTATATTGCTCCCTCCTACGTATATCTTGCAAAGAGACCATGAAGATAAAATCAGAGAGATTAGAGCCCACACAGAGGCATACCGACAATCCTCCTGAACAATATGAGACTGGAATAGAAGGGAGAACCGATAGAGGTACTCGAGGTACCCTCTGCCACACACCGTCAGGTGGATTGCGGAGTATGGATGTAGATGTGGATGTCTCAAACAATATTACAGAAACTATTAGGGGGGAGGGGGGGGGAGAAATCATTTTTCTTTACTTACAGCTTTATACGTCAGATGCATGATGATGTGCCCACTATTTTGTTAATAGTCATAGTTATTGTGATATTTACATGAACGTAAGACACTGCACGAAATTTGGAAAAGTATTCAACGAAAAACAGAGGTTGCTATGACTTTGCATTTGGTGCGTATTACGTAATATGTTGTTGCACGCAAAATTTAGGTAACACATTGAATTTTTCTTTACACTTGGGTGGGGATATCTAATTGTCACCAATTCTGAAAATATTGATTTGACGTAGCTCACTCATTTGCAGTCGTGCCATGCCAGTGATAAAACCAGAGTGAAATATTCCTCAACATTCCCCATATTTTGCAAATGGTTTCATATATCGAAATGACATTTTGGCAAATGATAGCACGCAATGAGGAAAATATTTTACCATATCGTTATTATGCAAAACCTCATTATCTACCACATTAATCCAATAACTATAGACTTTTTTGTAAAAGAACATCATTTTTAACAGCCATCAACAGTTGGCGAAACAAGAAATTCTATGGGTTTTGGAACAACATATGTGAAGATATTACAAGCTTATTTTGTACCGAGAATGTGCTTCTTCATAAGCCACTAACTTTACTTTTCCTCAGTTGCTCACTTAATAAACTTAATAAACCACTGTTTCAGAATTCTCTCACAACTGTGTCTGCACATGTTAGTGAGGTGAGGCAGTGTAAACTCAGCTGTGTTTTGGCAAAAGAAGCAAATTTTGATATGGCAACCGGAGAAATGCGTAGGTTTTACTCAAAATTCGCAGCTCATGACGCTTCGCTGAAAGTTACAAATGGTTAATAAGCCAGGTGAAAATAAATCACTGCATTTTCAGCAGTATTCTTCTCAGATACTAATGAAAGCAGAGGTGAAAGTAGATCTTTTTGAATGGTCACCTTCAAAGTGTGGGTGTTGAGGGGCAATATAATATTTACAAAAAATGCGAGCGTAGGCTTCAGTTTAGAATGCCACTTTCCCCTCCAGCACTCAACATTTCCTCTACAGTGCTCTGAGGGACCCCCCACCATTGTCACTCCCCCCTCCAAATTCACAGCCGACTCTGCATCTAGCGTCCACAGCATCTTGCACACTATACAAGAAAAGTTGACACCAAGTTTTGAAACTAACTGTGGGCTAAGGTAAAGGGATCCACTGTCATGTATGCTTTTTAACATAGCACTACAGAAGGTAATAAGGACGCTCAAATCAACACAACAGGCACAATACACAATAGAATGCTGCAGCTTCTGGCATGGATATTACTGCAAGAACGGAACTAGCTGCTACAGAAACATATTGGGCATTGGCTGTAGCAGCAATAAAATGGGGCTGGAACTGAATATGAAGAAAACCAACCACACGTGAATAATGTGACCAGAACTAAATACAATGTTAAAATTTGTCAGGTGCAAACAGAACATGTTAGTGAATTTGTCTATCTGAGATCACTGGTAACATCACAGACTGACATTAGTATGGAAATAAAACAGCATATCCACCTAGCTAATAAATGCTATTATGGGCTGGCCACATAACCTAAATCCAGAAGAACAAAGTATCAACTGCATAAAACTTTAATACGCCCACTATTAACAAATGGCTCAAAAATGTGGACACTGACATAACAACATGAAGAGCTAATACAATGTTTTGAATGAAAGCTGTTATGCAAAAACTAAGCAGACAACTAGTGAAGATGGAGTGTGGTTCAGACAATGTAATTTTGAACTTCACAAAGTATACAAAGACCTTGAAATCATAAAGTTCATTAAAATAAACCACTTGAAATGAGTCAGCTAAGCTTTTCACGTGGAACATGAGAACCTAACAAAAATGGCACTGCTGCAAAATCCAGTGGAGCAAAGAAGTACAGGGAGACCAAGACTTCGATACTTGGATGACATATAAGATGATTTAAAAATTATAAGTGTCAGAGAATGGAGACAAGATGCTGGACAGGGACAAATGGAATGATGCCTTAGAGCAGGCAAAGCCCATCAAGGGCTGTCGAGCCAGGATGAAGAAGGATAAATGATATTTAGTTTCTGTCGGCGTTTTATTAAACTACAAGCTAATGAGGCAACTGGTTCTGACTGCTAATTTCTAACAAAAAATTAGAGTGAGGAACCAGTTCTCAGTGCATCTATGTGTCATCTACAACTCCCTTTCAGAAAAGAAAGCTAACTTGTTACAAAACAGGTTTCCTCTGCATCATTCCTTTCCCTAGCAACAAGTTATTCTCCTCATGCTAAGCATCCCCAATTAGAATCAACTGAGTTAACCCTTTCATGATCAAATTAATAAAATTTTGCATATTACTGTAAAAATTGGTTTTTGGTTTTGAAATTTTACTGAGTGAGGCCATATTTCTAAATTTCTATTGCTGTTTAGAGTTTTATGACTATTTTAAGGGGAACATACATGTCTCGCTGGACTCGAAAAGGAATAAATGATTCCATAAATTTATTTCTCATGACGTCCTGTGAGACATATGTCCCATTTAAAATAATTTTTTAAATAGAGATTAGCATCTTAATTCAAAACAATTTCAAGACAATAAGCCAGTTACAGTTTTGTCAACTGCTCACCATCTGAAAGAGATAAGATTTGCCACAAGACAAAATAGAGATGGTACAACCTCTGCTATATCCTGCTCTGCATACGTAGCAGAGTACACAGTTGTAATGGGAGCTGTAGATTGGTTTGACCACCAGAGAGAAAGATACACTACTGGTAGCAGGTCACTCAAATTGTGGCATTGTCTTTCTCATTTTCTTTTGGATGTTGCAACGGTAAACCGTTTCATCCTGTGGAACTGTAATAATGGAGGAAAAGACAAGCAGTCATCAGAAACAAACCACGAGTTTGTGGAGTTTTCTGTTTCATATCAAAATAAGGGATATAAAAAAAAATTATAGCACCAAATAAAATGTGTAAACATTTAGACACAAATATGAACAAAAGGCACAAATAGAAATTCTCTACACACACTGGCCACACGGCAAAAACAACTAAACTAATTTAAAACTATATGCACAAATCTGTATATTTCTAGCAAACAGTGGAAAAAAGATAATAAATACCTTTACTGAACTTATCTATTGCAGATAGGAAAAGAATTTCATAACACTAGCAAAACACAAGGCATAAAATGCACAACAGAAACAATTAAGTGATATCTCACACTTTACTGCCCAACAATGAGCCTGTGAATCAGTTAAATAAATTTGTATGTGAGGCACATGTCTCACCAGTCCCAAAAGGGGTTAAAATGTGTGCACTATATTTGTTGTTGTTGTTGTTGTTGTTGTTGTTGTTGTTGTTGTCGTCTTCAGTCCTGAGACTGGTTTGATGCAGCTCTCCATGCTACTCTACCCTGTGCAAGCTGCTTCATCTCCCAGTACCTACTGCAACTTACATCCTTCTGAATCTGCTTAGTGTATTCATCTCTTTGTCTCCCTCTACGATTTTTACCCACCGCGCTTCCCTCCAGTATTAATTTGGTGATCCCTTGGTGCCTCAGAATGTGTCCTACCAGTCGATCCCTTCTTCTAGTTAAGTTGTGTCAAAAGTTCCTCTTCTCCCCAATTCTACTCTGTACCTCAACTGTGTGATCTACCCATCTAATCTTTAGCGTTCTTCTGTAGCACACATTTCTAAAGTTCTATTCTCTTCTTGTCCAAACTATTAATCATCCATATTTCACTTCCATACATGGCTACACTCCATACAAATACTTTCTGAAACGACTTCCTGACACTTAAATCTATACTTGATGTTAACAAATTTCTCTTCTTCAGAAACACTGTCTTTGCCATTGCCACTCTACATTTTATATCCTTCTACTTCGACCATCATCAGTTATTTTGCTCCCCAAACAGCAAAACTCTTTTACTACTTTAAGTGTCTCATTTCCTAATCTAATTCCCTCAGCATCACCCAATTTAATTCGACTACATTCCATTATCCTTGTTCTGCTTTTGTTCATGTTCATCTTATATCCACCTTTAAAGAGACTGTCCATTCTGTTCAACTGCTCTTCCAGATCCTTTGCTGTCTCTGACAGAATTCCAGTGTCATCCGCAAACCTCAAAGTTTTTATTTCTTCTCCATGGATTTTACTTCCTACTCTGAATTTTTCTTTTGTTTCCTTTACTGCTTGCCCAATATACAGATTGAATAACATCGGGGATAGGTTACAACCCTGTCTCACTCCCATGCCAACCACTGCTTTCCTTTCATGCCCCTCGACTCTTAAAACTGCAGTCTGGTTTCTGTAAAAATTGTAAATAGCCTTTCGCTCCCTGTATTTGACCCTTGCCACCTTCAAAATTTGAAAGAGAGTATTCCAGTCAACATTGTCAAAAGCTTTCTCAAAGTCTACAAATGCTAGAAACGTAGGTTTGCCTTTCCTTAATCTATCTTCTAAGTCGTAGGGTCAGTATTGCCTCACGTGTTCCACCATTTCTATGGAATCCAAACTGATCTTCCCCGAGGTCGGCTTCTACCAGTTTTTCCGTTTGTCTGTAAAGAATTCGTGTTAGTATTTTGCAGCCGTGACTTATTAAACTGATAGTTCGGTAATTTTCACACCTGTCAGCACCTGCTTTCTTATGGATTGGAATTATTTTATTCTTCTTGAAATCTGAGGGTATTTCGCCTGTCTGAAACATCGTGCTCACCAGATGGTAGAGTTTTGTCAGGACTGGCTCTCCCAAGGCTATCAGTAATTCTAATGGAATGGTGTCTACTCCCGGGGCCTTGTTTCGACTTAGGTCTTTCAGTGCTCTGTCAAACTCTTCACGCAGTATCTTATCTCCCATTTCATCTTCATCTATGTCCTCTTCCATTTCCATAATATTGTCCTCAAGTACATTGCCCTTGTATAGACCCTCTATATACTCCTTCCACCTTTCTGCTTTCCCTTCTTTGCTTATAACTGGGGTTCCATCTGAGCTCTTGATTTTCATACAAGTGGTTCTCTTTTCTCCGAAGGTCTCTCTAATTTTCCTGTAGGCAGTATCTATCTTGCCCCTAGCGATATATGCCTCTACATCCTTACATTTGCCCTCTAGCCATTCCTGCTTAGCCATTTTGCACTTCATGTCGATCTCATTTTTGAGACGTTTGTATTCCTTATTGCCTGCCTCATTTACTACGTTTTTATATTTTCTCTTTTCATCAATTAATCAATATATTTTCTGTTACCCAAGGGTTTCTACTAGCCCTCATCGTCTTACCTACTTGATCCTCTGCTGCCTTCACTGTTTCATCTCTCAAAGCTACCCATTCTTCTTCTGCTGTATTTCTTTCCCCTGTTCTTATCAATTGTTCCCTAATGCTCTCTCTGAAACTCTCTACAACCTCTAGTTCTTTCAGTTTATCCAGGTCCCATATCCTTAAATTCCCACCTTTTTGCAGTTTCTTCAGTTTTAATCTACAGTTCATAACCAATAGATTGTGGTCAGAGTCCACATCTGCCCCTGGAAATGTCTTACAATTTAAAACCTAGTTCCTAAATCTCTGTCTTACCATTATGTAATCTATCTGATACCTTCTAGCATCTCCAGGCTTCTACCATGTATGCAACCTTCTTTCATGATTCTTGAACCAAGTGTTAGCTATAATTAAGTTATGCTCTGTGCAAAATTCTACCAGACGCCTTCCTCTTTCATTTATTATCCCCAACCCATATTCACCTACTACATTCCCTTCCTATACTTATTGTTTGTAAATTACTTGTAACTTCTGAACTAACAGAAATCTTAAGGCTTTAGACTGCCAATGCTTTGTGTCTGACCACTGTCAACAGTAATAATAATAATAATAATAATAATAATAACAAACAATGGAAAATCCAGGATGGAATAATAATAATAATAATATAGATGAGTTTTGCTATTTGGGCAGTAAAATAACTGATGCTGGCCAAAGCAGAGTGGATATAAAATGTAGACTGGCAATGGCAGGAAAAGCATTTCTGAAGAAGAGAAATTTTTTAATACTGTATTTAGACATCTGTATTAGGAAGTCTTTTCTGAATTTATTTGTCTGGAGTACAGTTGTGTAGGGAAGTGAGATATGGACAATAAACAATTGAGACAAGAAGAGAACAGAAGCTTTTGACATGTAGTGCTCCTGAAGAATGCCGAAGACTGAATGCTGACAGGCACAATTAAAAGACATTTCCATAAAGCTTTCGGCCACATCCTTCATTAGCACAAAAGAAACACATAGCATTCATACTCACAAGCAAACACTGTCAGGCACACGACTGCCATCTCTGGCAGCTCGGGCCCTGGCATTCCGGCCAGAGGTGGCGGTTATGTATGCATAGGATGTGCTT
Source organism: Schistocerca cancellata (assembly GCF_023864275.1). Taxonomy (NCBI): domain Eukaryota; kingdom Metazoa; phylum Arthropoda; class Insecta; order Orthoptera; family Acrididae; genus Schistocerca; species Schistocerca cancellata. The sequence goes on from NC_064627.1 coordinate 1,096,450,334, forward strand.
ATTTTTTTATATAAGTGTCTTTAAACTTGTCTGTCTGCAACTTAACACATCTTCGTTTCGGTAAGCAACAATCTAGCATTTTCTACATTGCTGATATTCCTACCTGGAGTTTCCACTGTTTGAAGACTGGATGGGTAGATTACGTAAACTATGAGGAGGCACTGAACAGAATAGGAGGAAAGAAATTTGTGGCATGACTTGACAAAAACAAGGCATTGGTTGAGAGGAAACTTTCTAAAACATCAAGGACTCACCAATTTAGTACTGGGGAAAAGTGTGGGGGTTAAAAATAATAGAGGGAGACCAAGAGATGAACACAGTAAGCAGGTTAAAACGGATGTAGGTTGCAGCACTTCTTCAGTGATGAAGAGACTCGCAAAGGATAGAGTAGCATGGAGAGCTGCATCAAACCATTTTTTGGACAGAAGACCACAACAGCATCAGACAGCAGCACCACAAACACCACCACCAGCAGCAGCAGCAGCAGCAGCTGCTTCATTATTGCTAACATTTGTAACCAGAACTACAGTCTTATGAAATAGTGATGGTTGGTTGGCTGGTTCAAAAGGGGAAGGAAAGGGACCAAACTGCGAGGTCATCGGTCCCTTGTTCCCAGTAGAACAATTAACCAAGGGAAAGAAGACATACGGCATAACAACAGGAGAAAGGAAGAACCAGAAGAATGACAGGACAAAACACACTTTTAAAAAAAACAGGGGATGGAATAAACAGGGAGAAGAGATTAAAAACAAGAAAGCAGATTACCATGGCTGGCTGACCGTGAGAATAAAAAGAAATAGCCAGCCACTCTGCAACACATTAAAACCTCCACCCTAAAAGCCCTACAGTGGAGGACATAGAGGGACAAAGGACATGCGCTAAAACTCAGATCAAATGACAAAACCCCCCCTCACAAATAAAACATAAAACTGAAGCTGCTGGTAATGCACTGTTGCCTAACACTGAAGATAGTGTGCTGGGATGGTTAAAAGTCCGCCGCAGAGCGGCTAAAAGTGGACAGTCCAGCAAGAGGTGGACGACTGTCATTTGGGAGCCACAGCAACACTGAGATGGGTCCTCGCAACAGAGGAAGTAACCATGAGGGAGCCACGTATGGCCAATGCGGAGCCAACAAAGGACAACTGATTCCTTGTGAGAAGCCCACAGGGAAGACTTCCACACATCCACAGTCTCCTTTAAGACATGCAGTTTGTTGTGCATACTGTTATGCCACTCAGTCTTCCAAAGCCGAAAAACCTAGCGGCGTAAGGCAGAATGCGTATCAGTTTCAGAGATGCCCATCTCCAGGAGCAGTTTTCATGTAACTTGTTTGGCCAGCCTGTCATCAAGTTCATTGCCTGGGATTCCAACATGTCCTGGGGTTCACACAAACACCACTGAACGACTGGACCATTCCAGGGCAGAGATGAACTCCTGGATGTTCGCTCTCAAAGGATGGCGAGGGTAGGACTGGTTGACAGCTCGTAAGCTGCTCAGGGAGTCAGAACAGAGAAGAAACGACTCAACATAACAGGAATGGATGTACTGAAGCGCACGAGATATGGCCACAAGCTGTGCAGTGAATACACTGCAGCCAATGGGCAAGGAATGCTGTTCAACATGGCCTCTGTGGACAGAGGCGAAGCCAACATTACCATCAGCCATCGAGTCATCTGTGTAAACAACTTCAGAGCCCCAGAACACGTCAAGAATCGAGAGGAAGTGACAGCGGAGAGTGGCAGGGTTAATGGAGTCCTTAGGGCCACGCATAAGGTCCAGATGAAGTTACGGCCGAGGTGTACACCATGGAGGTGTACATGAATGGATCTCAAGTAGAGGTGGTAAAGGGAAGGACTCCAGTTTGGAGAGAAGGGATCGCATGCGAACTGCAATCGTGAGCCCTGACCTGGGCCACCGATGTGGGAGATTAACTGCTGCGAGTGGGAAAAGGAGACGGTAATTTGGACAATCATTAGAACTACGAATGTGTGCAACATAACTGGCGAGCAGTTGTGCACGTTGAATCCACAATGGAGGGACTCCGGCTTCCACCAGGACACTGGTCACCGGACTTGTTCTAAAAGCTCCCATCTCTAGGCGAACACCACAGTGGTGCACTGGGTCAAGTAAACACAATGCTGAGGGCACCACCAAACTGAAAATCAGACTCCCATAGTCAAGGTGGGATTGAACAAGAGCTCTGTAGAGCTGCAACAGCGTAGAGCGATCTGCACCCCAGTTGGTGTTGCTCAGGCAGCAGAGAGCATTGAGGTACAGCACTTAAGCTGACGAAGGTGAGGTAGCCAAATCGATGAAGTGTCGAAAACCAGTCCTAAGAATCGATACATCTCCACTACGGTGAATTGATCATCATTAAGATAAAGTTTAGGGTCCGGATGAATGGTACGACACCAACAGAAGTGCTTGACACATGACTTCGCAGCTGAAAACTGCAAGCTGCGGGCTAGAGCACATGAAGGCGCCTTGTCAAAGGCTCCCTGTAGGCGCTGCTCAGCCACACCAGTACTGGAGGAGCAATATGAAATGCGGAAGTCATCCGCATACAGAGACGGGGAGACCGATGGCTCTACAGCTGCTGCTAGGCCATTAATGGCCACTAAAAATAGAGGTACACTCAATACAGAGCCCTGTGGAACGTCACTCTCCTGAATACGGGGGCAACTATGGGTTGCACCAACTTGGACACGGAAAGTAAGAAGCGACAGGAAGTTTTGGAGACCCCATTCATACAATGTGGCAAGGATATGATGTTGCCAGGTCATATTGTATGCTTTACGTAAGTCAAAAAAGACGGCAACCAAGTGTTGCCACCTCGAAAAGGCTGTTCAGATGGCAGACTCTGAGGACACAAGATTATCAGTGGTAGAGCGACCCTGGCGGAAGCCACACTGACATGGAGCCAGCAGGTCATATGACTCCAGGACTCAATCCAACCGCCGACATACCATATGTTCCAGCAGCTTACAAAGAATGTTGGTGAAGCTGATGGGCCAATAACTTTCCACATCAAGTGGGTTTTTACCGGGTTTGAGCACTGGAATGATGGTGCTCTCCTGCCATTGCGATGGAAAGGCACCATCGCACCAGATCCGGTTGAAGACGACGAGGAGATGTCGCTTGTAGTCAGATGAGAGATGTTTAATCATCTGACTGTGGATCCAATCCAGCTCAGGAGCTGTGTCAGGGCAATGTGCAAGGGCACTGAGGAGCTCCCACTCACAATGAGGAGCTGGGGCATTATAGGGTTCACTGTGGCGTGTAGTGGACGAGAGGAATTTCCTTTCCATCTGCCATTTGAGGGTGCAAAAGGCTGGGGGATAGTTCTCTGATGCAGAGGCTCAAGTATAGTGCTCAACAAAGTGCTCGGCAATCGCGTTTCCATCAGTAGAGAGCACATCATTGAAGTTAACACCAGGGACACCTGTTGCGGTTTGGTACTCAAAAAGACGTCTAATCTCCGTCCAGACTTGGGAAGGTGACAGATGGCACTCAATGGTTGACACATATCTCTCCCAACACTCCTATTTCCATCATTTTACAAGCAGGCGAACATGGGCATGGAGCTGCTCAAAGGCCTTTAGTGCTCTAGGGAAGGGTGCTGCGTATGTCACTGTTTAGCTGGCCGATGCTCTTTAATTGCCTCAGTGACTTCCAACAACCACCAAGGGACTGTCTTTCACTGGGGGCACCTCAAAGAATGAGGGATCGCATTTTCCGCCGCAGAAATTATCGTTGTAGTGACCTACTCAATCACAACATCAATGGCACCATGTGGGGGAGATTCAACGGTGATAGCAGAGGTGAAGGCTACTCAGTCTGCCTTGTTTAAAGTCCATCTGGGTAGGTGTCCACAGGCATGACACTGAGGGAGTGACAGGAAGATGGAGAAATGGTCACTACCACAAAGGTCGTCATGTGCTCTCCAGTGGATAGATGAGAGAAGTCCTGGGCTGCAAACCGATAAATCAATAGACGAGTAACTACCATGAGCCACACTGAAATGTGTGGTGGCCCCAGTATTTAAGAGGTGGAGGTCGAGTTGGGGCAGTAAATTTTTGACATCTCTGCCACGGCCAGTAAGCATGGTGCTACCCCACAAGGGATTATGGGTGTTAAAAACTCCCAAAAGTAGGAAAGGTTTAGGGGTTGATCAATTAGTACAGCCAATACGTTCAGGGGTACCACACCATCTGGAGGGAGATATATGTTGGAGACAGTTATTTCCTGCATTGGGTCATATCCTGACAGCCACAGCTTCAAGAGGAGTTTGAAGGGGCACAGGTTCACTGTATAGCGAGTTTGGGACATAAATGCAAACTTCACCTGACACTATTACATTCGCTATGGTTCTTGTAATATCCCAGGTAGCCACGAAGGGCAGGCGCCCGCATTGCCGGGAACCAGGTTTCCTGGAGGGCAATACAGAAAGCTCAACAGCTGCTGTAGCTCAGCCAGGTGGTGGAAGAAACTGCCACAATTCCGTTGGATGACATGATCATGAGACTGGGAAGGCATGAAACACTCAGTGAGGTAGCCTACACCTCAGGGTCACTTGCTACCACCAACTTATTTCCTGAACGGGCTATATCCATTGTGTCTGAGAGTCTGGCGAGATCTAGATCCTCACTGGACACCAGCACCTTCACCTCGTCCTCAGATGCAGAGCTTGTAGGCAGTGGTGGTGTGGGTGCCACCACAATTCCCTTGGTCTTGGGGGTCTTCTTTCTGGACTTCTCTTGGTGATCCTTGGGTTTCTCTGGCTGGGAGGGTTTCACTGATTCAGTCTCTGGGACAGAGGACGATCATGAAGCCCTACGACCAATTGCTTCTGGGCACCTCAGCCACTGACGGGTGTCATCTTTCCCATTATCAGAAACCTGGAAAGGGAGTGACTCAAGGAACCGCTTCCCAGTGAGAGGAGCCGAAGAAGACTTGCGCTTCTCTGGCTGAGAAGTGGGGACTGGTGTCCCCGATGCTTGGGGGACAGTGCTCGCGAGGTACGTGGAGAAAGAGCAACAGGGAGGGAAGTGGCCCCCACCATCAAAGGGGCAGGTGTAGACTGGAACTCGCGGAACTGATGTGGCTACAACTGTTCTCGTAGTGGTGGCATAAGAGAAGGTCATAGCCACAGGATGTAGGCGCTCAAATTTCCTCTTGGCCTCAATGTAGGTCTTTCGGTCCAGGGTCTTGTATTCCGTGTTTTCCTTTCTCGCTGTAAAATCCTGCAGTCTGGTGAGCAAGGGGAATGATGCTCTCCACAGTTGACACAGATGGGAGGCAGGGCACATGGAGTATTGAGATGGGATGGACATACACAATCTCGATATGTGATGCTGGAAGAACAGCCGAACTTCCAGCACTTAAAGCAGCGCATTGGGGAGGGATATATGGCTTGACATCACAGCAGTAGACCATCACCTTGACCTTCTTGGGTAATGTGTCACCCTCGAAGGCCAAGATGAAGGCACCAGTAGCAAACTGATTATCTCTCGGACCCCGATGGACGCACTGGACAAAATGAACTCCTCGCCACTCTAAGTTGGCGCACAGCTCATCGTCAGGCTGCAAAAGAAGGTCCCTGTGGAATATAATACCCTGGACCATGTTTAAGCTCTTATGAGGTGTGATGGTAACAGAAAAATCCCCCATCTTGTCAAACACGAGTAATGCCCATGACTGGGCAGAGAATGCCGTTTTTATCAAGACTGACCCTGATCGCATTTTGGACTAGCCCTCCACCTCCCCAAACTTGCCCTCTAAATGCTCTACAAAAAAGTGAGGCTTCATTGAGACAAAGGAGCCCCCATCAGCTCTCGCACATACAAGGTACTGGGGCACATAAGGTTTGCTGCCATCCTTAGCCTGGCATTCCTCCTATGGTGTGGCTAGGGAGGGGATCAATTTAGGACCATACTTCCTTGCATTGTACTGAGACTTGGAACAGTTAGAGACTGGTGGCATTTGATCACCAGCAAGTGACGACGTGCTACGCTTCATTGCACATCATCAGCCCCGATTCCACCCACTCCGATCAGGAGCCCTCCCAGCTGCAGCAAAGGTCACCTGGCAGGATGGCCATTGCTGCGAGTCCCAATGCTCCAGGATGATGGACATCTAACCCTTGGCATACGTGGGGAATTAACGGCACAGGCATCAGCAGAGCTATCCCTGTGTAATCAGGGGGCTACAACCAACAGGGTACATGGCGGCCCCACCACAACAGACTGGCTACCATGCTGGTTATGAGGTGCAAAGAATTCTTTGGTCATCATCGACGCAGAATTTGACACTGTGTAGTGGGTGAAGGAAAACATGCCCAGGAAGGTGTCCTCACTCAAGAGATGGTGGATGAGCGGGACTGCAATGTCACCATGAGGAAGTGGGCTAAAGATCTTAATGCACAGTGGACACGATGCGCACCCTTCCCCAATTGGCTTGCTATTCAGGAAAATTTTGAAAAATAGAGGTCAAACCCTACAGGGGACCATCAAACAAAGGCCGAAAGGTGTGAGACTCCTTTTAGTTGCCTCTTACGACAGGCAGGAATACCTCAGCCTATTCTAACCCCAGGGCCCACAGGGGGAAATAGTGATGATAACTATCATCATAAAAAAATAATTTAGTTTCATGACCAAATCAGAATCCAACTATTTTGCTTTTATCCCTCAGAAAATTTCGTTTTACCCCTCAGAAGGTAATAACCCTCAGGTTGCGAACCACTGCCCTAAAGTGAATGACATTTTCATATGGGAACAAGGTCTTCTATCCTACTTTGCGCAGATAAAACACAGTTTATGATAACTCCCACTGGCCGTAACCCGGAGACTGGGGAAACAACAGACTGTTCTGCAGGTCAATAACAGCAGAGTTCACGATGTGAATGGCTAACCAAAAAGTAAGTCCAGAGCAAAGAAAATTCATCCTTTGCATATAAAACATTGCAAGGAGTAATCCAATCACAAATGTAGTACATGCAAGATAAAAATTCTACTGCTCAATGGCTTGTAACTAAAGGCTTCAAAGACAAGTAAGGGACTGATGGCTGGTGTGTCAGGTCGCTGTATTTGCAGGCAGTCTCATGTCATGTCATGTCAGTGGACGGCTCCACGTGACATGCTGTGGATGCGCCTTCTACAGGAGCAAGCAGCCACTGTTAATTGTAAGTAGTTCGAGTATCTCTGGCCGTTCTCCATAAGGATACTCAGACTGGGTGGGGAATGTGAATCAATGTCTGATACTAAACAGAGAAAATGCCAAATTATGTACTGTGAAACAAATTCAAATATTTGCCAAGCACAAGCTACAATTTACAGCCGATCACAATTTCTTACTCAATACAAAAGAGATCGATTGTAAAATATTATAATGGCTAAGAAACTTCACAGACACTGCTTCATCAAATGAACTGTTCCAAATATCCATGTTTTATTACCGAATGCCATGGAACTCAATATACAGGGCTATTACAAATGATTGAAGCGATTTCATTCTCTGTAGCTCCATTCATTGACATATGGTCACGACACACTACAGATACGTAGAAAAACTCATAAAGTTTTGTTCGGCTGAAGCCGCACTTCAGGTTCCTGCCGCCAGAGTGCTCGAGAGCGCAGTGAGACAAAATGGCGACAGGAGCCGAGAAAGCGTATGTCGTGCTTGAAATGCACTCACATCAGTCAGTCATAACAGTGCAACGACACTTCAGGACGAAATTCAACAAAGATCCACCAACTGCTAACTCCATTCGGCGATGGTATGCGCAGTTTAAAGCTTCTGGATGCCTCTGTAAGGGGAAATCAACAGGTCGGCCTGCAGTGAGCGAAGAAACGGTTGAACGCGTGCGGGCAAGTTTCACGCGTAGCCCACGGAAGTCGACGAATAAAGCAAGCAGGGAGCTAAACGTACCACAGCCGACGGTTTGGAAAATCTTACGGAAAAGGCTAAAGCAGAAGCCTTACCGTTTACAATTGCTACAAGCCCTGACACCCGATGACAAAGTCAAACGCTTTGAATTTTCGGCACAGTTGCAACATCTCATGGAAGAGGATGCGTTCAGTGCGAAACTTGTTTTCAGTGATGAAGCAACATTTTTTCTTAATGGTGAAGTGAACAGACACAATGGGCGAATCTGGGCCGTAGAGAATCCTCACGCATTCGTGCAGCAAATTCGCAATTCACCAAAAGTTAACGTGTTTTGTGCAATCTCACGGTTTAAAGTTTACGGCCCATTTTTCTTCTGCGAAAAAAACGTTACAGGACACGTGTATCTGGACATGCTGGAAAATTGGCTCATGCCACAACTGGAGGCCAACAGCACCGACTTCATCTTTCAACAGGATGGTGCTCCACCGCACTTCCATCATGATGTTCGGCATTTCTTAAACAGGAGATTGGAAAACCGATGGATCGGTCGTGGTGGAGATCATGATCAGCAATTCATGTCATGGCCTCCACGCTCTCCCGACTTAACCCCATACGATTTCTTTCTGTGAGGTTTTGTGAAAGATTCAGTGTTTAAACCTCCTCTACCAAGAAACGTGCCAGAACTGCGAGATCGCATCAATGATGCTTTCGAACTCATTGATGGGGACATGCTGCGCCGAGTGTGGGAGGAACTTTATTATCGGCCTGATGTCTGCCGAATCACTAAAGGGGCACATATCGAACATTTGTGAATGCCTAAAAAAACTTTGAGTTTTTGTATATGTGTGCAAAGCATTGTGAAAATATCTCAAATAATAAAGTTATTGTAGAGCCGTGAAATCGCTTCAATCATTTGTAATAACCCTGTACTTAAGTCAACCAATCAGAGTTACATATCAGTATCAATAATTTCACCTTACAAAGCTAGAATTAATTTAATATTGAAACCAAATTACTGTCAACTGTGTACAATTTCATATTATCCACTTGTACTCAAAAATGTTAACTGGTGATATCTTTTCAAGACATAAGCCAAAGATAAAAAATAGGAAACTGGTTGAAACATTGTTACCAGACAACACAGCTATTCGCCTGATGTCGTAAGATGATTTCATCAAAGGAATTTGCTGAGAAAGCTTGGATTTCCCTATACTAATGATAATTATGATATTTCTGACAATGACCTTTGCAATATTTTGGTATATGTTAACTGCCACTGCAGTGGACTTTTGCCCCTTTCTGTTCTATGATGAATTCTTTACAACCGGATAAGAGTTCCCATTTACGTTTATCAAAGGCACCATCATTACAAACGCTCCTCAACATGACTAAACAGTCAAAGAGTACATTTATTCTGAACACACATCTACACCACATCAGTGATCACATGAAGTATGGAATTTTCAGTATGAACACTGGAAAGTCCTTGTTACACACACACACACACACACACACACACACACACACAAGTAAACTGTGTTTGAAAACAATGTACCTGGAGCTGGTCCGCACTTTGTGGCTGATTGTGAGAAAGGCAAACGCAATGCCGCCACAACGCAATACATGAGCGGAAGATCCTTAGGCATGTGCCACACTTGAAATTCTCAGCAGGCACTTCATTTTCTGGCTCTTCATTTACTGCATTCAATCTCTGTCAAGTCAGAGAAACAGTCATTAGCAAGTGTCCAAAATGATGATTAGTCTAAATACTATTTATGACCTAAAATTTTGGAAAAAGCAAATATAAGTTATTCTCTGAAACATATTTTATTCATATAATAGAGGGAAAAATTCCACGTGGGAAAAATATATATCTAAAACAAAGATGTGTGACTTACCAAACGAAAGTGCTGGCACGTCGATAGACACACAAACATACGCACAAAATTCTAGCTTTCGCAACCAACGGCTGCTTCGTCAGGAAAGAGGGAAGGAGAGGGAAAGATGAAAGGATGTGGGTTTTAAGGGAGAGGGTAAGGAGTCATTCCAATCCCGGGAGCGGAAAGACTTACCTTAGAGGGAAAAAAGGACGGATATACACTCGCACACACACACATATCCATCCACACGTATACAGACACAAGCAGACATAACAGAGGCAAAGAGTTTGGGCCCAAACTCTTTATGTCTGCTTGTGTCTGTATACGTGTGGATGGATATGTGTGTGTGTGCGAGTGTATACCCGTCCTTTTTCCCCCCTAAGGTGAGTCTTTCCGCTCCCGGGATTGGAATGACTCCTCCCTTAAAACCCACATCCTTTCGTCTTTCCCTCTCCTTCCCTCTTTCCTGACGAAGCAGCCGTTGGTTGCGAAAGCTAGAATTTTATGCGTATGTTTGTGTGTCTATCGACGTGCCAACGCTTTCGTTTGGTAAGTCACATCATCTTTGTTTTAGACATATTTTATTCATATATATTACCTCAAGTGAATTATGATGCATAATATAAACTATATAGCAGTAGGCAGGACACATTCTGAGGCCTCCTGAAGTCATCAGTTTGGTTATGGAAATGGGTGGGAGGTAAAAACGTTACAGGAAGACCAAGGCATGAATACAGTTATCAGGTTCGAATGAATCTATGATATAGTAGCTATTCAGATATGAAGAGGCTTCACAGGCTAGAGTAGCATAGAGAGCTGTCTTTGAAGTGAGGATGACAACAACGACAACAACAACAACAGAAATTAGGGAGAATAATGCACATCTGATTCCATGGAAACTACAGCACTGTATATTCAGTTGCTCTAAGGAATACCTGAGTGAAGAACAGTTGGCAACATTAACATCTTAGAACTAGAGTAATACTTTAAATAAACAAACACTGAAATAATGACGCAAATGAGATTCAGTGATCACACAAGTGTAGCACAGTCAACTTGCTGGTGATTACATACCTGGGATTGTGATTTTAACACAAACAGTGCCAGACAAGATGCCTGTCTGATGACACCAAGGACTAGATGCTACTTCCCCCATCCAAGTGCAGCACAACACATTACATAAAAATTCTAGCCTGTTAGAAGTACTTTGAACTCATATCTGCTTAGGGATATCATTCTTATCACGGAATGTTTGTTAGTGTTTGCCACACTGTAATCTGATGATGTACTGATAAGTGTACTAGGAAATGTTTTACATGTTGTTATACAAGCAGCGGAAAGGTTCAAAACAGTGCATAAAAAGGTTGGACAAAAATAAGGAAACACGGAGGAAATGCATGCTGCACATAAATGCAGATGCTATCCAAGCCTACAAATTGTGTTGTTGTTTACGACCACAAATGGCACCTGTGCAATGTCCTCAATGCATTGCAACTGTCAGTCGTGCTCAGAACAGTGTTCTATGTAATTTTGAGTGCATTATGTCGGAGACGAGTAGAGTTGAATGTGGGCAAACTGTTGGTTCTTGTATGGTGGGTGCTTTCATAACCAAGGTAGACAAGTGTTTGGTGTTTCAAGAGCCACTGTATTAAAGATTTATACCACATACAGGAAAAGCAGGAAACGTCACCATCTAAGTCACAATGCAGGTAAAAACATGTATTGAGTGATCCTGACAGTTTTGCAAAATTACCCCACAAATGCTCAATAATATTGAGATTTGGTGGCAGACTGTCATTGCGAACCCTGTCAGCACCAAAAGCATCACAAAGTGAGCTCCATAAGCAAGGAATTGCTGGGAAAACTGGAATTCCAAAACTACTCATGAGAGATGCAAATGCCCATAACAAGGAAAATGTGGCATCAAAGCCATAACACCTGGGCTATGGTGCAATGGAAGAAAGTCCTTAGGTCAGATGAGTCTTGTTTTACACTGTTTCCAACTTCTGGCTGAATTTATATCCCACGAATGAAACACGAACCCCACTGTTACTCTGCAATGTCGCATTACCACCATGGATTATGTAAACCATTTTGGCTGAGCAGGTCCATGCCATGATACGACATTATCCAAGTCGTCAGGGCCCCTGTCACAGAGCTCGCATTGTCCTCGACTGGTTTCGTTGGTGTGAAGCTGAATTATCACCTCCCCCCTCGCCACCACTCCCCCCCCCTCCCCCACCACCACCACAGTCATCAGATTTCAATATTATCGAACATTTGCGGTCTACTTTGGAAAGCAGAATGCATAATCACTATCCACCTCCAGCAATATTACCTGAATTTGCCACTATTTTGCAGGAAGAATGGTACACAATTCCTTGAAAACCAAACATAATCTGTATTTATCCAATCCACAGCAACTGGAAGCTGTTTTGAATGCGAACATGTTTCCTATACTGTATCAGGCATCCTACAGCATATCAGGCACAGTGAGGTGTTGTGTTTTTGTGTTTCTGTATTTTCGTCCATCCCCTGCACTCTACGGTGAAGTGACATTCATTCCAGAAGCTGATTAGTGATAAGAATGGAAATTCAGCAAGCTTATTTTCTTTCAAGTTGGCAGTTTTTATATAAATGTACATATTTATTTAAATTCATGAAGTATAAGGAATGATAGATGACTAACCATCATTCACTTTTAAGGTAAAGATTTGAATGAGCAAATACATAAATAAAAATGGATATATGACTGCTTGCATAGACTGTCAAATCTATGTTGTTTTCCCAGACAGGAAGTTTAAACATACAGGTGCATGCACATTTCTGTTGTGTTGTGTGAGCTGTTTTTAAACAAAATAACATGGTCACAATGCTCTTTATCAATGAAAGAGCAGTGTAAAATTAATTAATTTTGCTGATTATAGTAGCTACCTCATACTACTGTTCAAATATTTGAGTAATTCCACACCCCGGAAGATTGTCATCTATTATGAGTTCTATATGCTAAGTGTCCTTCCCCATGAACCATGGACCTTGCCGTTGGTGGGGAGGCTTGCGTGCCTCAGCGATACAGATGACCGTACCGTAGGTGCAACCACAACGGATGGGTATCTGTAAAGAGGCCAGACAAACGTATGGTTCCTGAAGAGGGGCAGCAGCCTTTTCAGTAGTTGCAGGAGCAACAGTCTGGATGATTGACTGACCTGGCCTTGCAACACTAACCAAAACGGCCTTGCTGTGCTGGTACCGCGAACGGCTGAAAGCAAGGGGAAACTACGGCCGTAATTTTTCCCGAGGGCATGCAGCTTTACTGTATGGATAAATGATGATGGTGTCCTCTTGAGTAAAATATTTCGGAGTCCCCCATTCGGATCTCCGGGCAGGGGCTACTCAAGAGGACGTCGTTATCACGAAAAAGAAAACTGGCGTTCTATGGATCGGAGTGTGGAACGTCAGATCCCTTAACTGGACAGGTAGATAAGAAAATTTAAAAAGGGAAATGGATAGGTTAAAGTTAGACATAGTGGGAATTAGTGAAGTTCGGTGGCAGGAAGAACAATACTTTTGGTCAGGTGAATACAGGGTTATAAACACACAACCAAATAGGGGTAATGCAGGAGTAGGTTTAATAATGAATAAAAAAAATAGGAGTGCGGGTAAGCTACTACAAACAGCATAGTGAACACATTATTGTGGCCAAGATAGACACAAAGCCCATGCCTACTACAGTAGTACAAGTTTATATGCCAACTAGCTCTGCAGATGATGAAGAAATTGAAGAAATGTATGATGAGATAAAAGAAATTATTCAGGTAGTGAAAGGAGACGAAAATTTAATAGTCATGGGTGACTGGAATTCGAGAATAGGAAAAGGGAGCGAAGGAAACATAGTAGGTGAATATGGATTGGGGCTAAGAAATGAAAGAGGAAGCCGCCTGGTAGAGTTTTGCTCAGAGCATAACTTAATCATAGCTAACACTTGGTTCAAGAATCATGAAAGAAGGTTGTATACATGGAAGAATCCTGGAGATACTAGAAGGTATCAGATAGATTATATAATGGTAAGACAGAGATTTAGGAACCAGATTTTAAATTGTAAGACATTTCCAGGGGCAGATGTGGACTCTGACCACAATCTATTGGTTATGAACTGTAGATTAAAACTGAAGAAACTGCAAAAAGGTGGGAATTTAAGGATATGGGACCTGGATAAACTGAAAGAACTAGAGGTTGTAGAGAGTTTCAGAGAGAGCATTAGGGAACAATTGATAAGAACAGGGGAAAGAAATACAGCAGAAGAAGAATGGGTAGCTTTGAGAGATGAAACAGTGAAGGCAGCATAGGATCAAGTAGGTAAAAAGACGAGGGCTAGTAGAAACCCTTGGGTAACAGAAACAATATTGAATTTAATTGACGAAAGGAGAAAATATAAAAATGCAGTAAACGAAGCAGGCAAAAAGGAATACAGACGTCTCAAAAATGAGATCGACAGGAAGTGCAAAATGGATAAGCGGGGATGGCTAGAGGACAAATGTAACGATGTAGAGGCATATATCGCTAGGGGGAAGATAGATACTGCCTACAGGAAAATTAAAGAGACCTTTGGAGAAAAGAGAACCACTTGTATGAATATCAAGAGCTCAGATGGAAACCCAGTTCTAAGCAAAGAAGGGAAAGCAGAAAGGTGGAAGGTACAAGGGCGATGTACTTGAGGACAATATTATGGAAATGGAAGAGGATGTAGATGAAGATGAAGTGGGAGATACGATACTGCATGAAGAGTTTGACAGAGCACTGAAAGACCTGAGTCGAAACAAAGCCCCGGGAGTACACAACATTCCATTAGAACTACTGACGGCCTTGGGAAAGCCAGTCCTGACAAAACTCTACCATCTGGTGAGCAGGATGTTTCAGACAGGCGAAATACCCTAAGACTTCAAGAACAATATAATAATTCCAATCCCACAGAAAGCAGGTATTGACAGATGTGAAAATTACCTAACTATCAGTTTAATAAGTCACAGCTGCAAAATACTAACGCGAATTCTTTTCAGATGAATGGAAAAACTGGTAGAAGCCGACCTCGGGGAAGATCAGTTTGGATTCCGTAGAAATGTTGGAACACGTGAGGCAATACTGACCTTACGACTTGTCTTAGAAGAAAGATTAAGGAAAGGCAAACCTACGTTTCTAGCATTTGTAGACTTAGAGAAAGCTTTTGACAATGTTCACTGGAATACTCTCTTTCAAATTCTAAAGGTGGCAGGGGTAAAATACAGGGAGCGGTTGGCATGGGAGTGAGACAGGGTTGTAACCTATCCCCGATGTTATTCAATCTGTATATTGAGCAAGCAGTAAAGGAAACAAAAGAAAAATTCAGAGTAGGAAGTAAAATCCATGGAGAAGAAATAAAAACTTTGAGGTTCGTTGATGACATTCTAATTCTGTCAAAGACAGCAAGGGACTTGGAAGAGCAGTTGAACGGAATGGACAGTCTCTTGAAAGGAGGATAGAAGATGAACATCAATAAAAGCAAAACGAGGATAATGGAATGTGGTCCAATTAAGTTGGGTGATGCTGAGGGAATTAGATTAGGAAATGAGATGCTTAAAGTAGTAAAGGAGTTTTGCTATTTGAGGAGCAAAATAACTGATGATGGTCGAAGTAGAGAAGATATAAAATGCAGACTGGCAATGGCAAGGAAAGCGTTTCTGAAGAAGAGAAATTAGTTAACATCGAGTATAGATTTAAGTGTCAGGAAGTCGTTTCTGAAAGTATTTGTATGGAGTGTAGCCATGTATGGAAGTGAAACATGGACGATAAATAGTTTGGACAAGAAGAGAATAGAAGCTTTCGAAATGTGGTGCTACAGAAGAGTTCTGAAGATTAGATGGGTAGATCACATAACTAATGATGAAGTATTGAATAGAACTGGGGAGGAGTATGTGGCACAACTTGACAAAAAGAAGGGAAAGGTTAGTAGGACATGTTCTGAGGCATCAAGGGATCACAAATTTAGCATTGGAGGGCAGCATGGAGGGTAAAAATCGTAGAGGGAGACCGAGAGATGAATACACTAAGCAGATTCAGAAGGATGTGGGTTTCAGTAAGTACTGGGAGATGAAGAAGCTTGCACAGGATAGGGTAGCATGGAGAGCTGCATCAAACCAGTCTCAGGACTGGAGTCTCAGGACTTTTCCACAACAACAACAACAACAACAACAACAACAACAACAATGCTAAGTGTAAGTGGTGTAAGCGTAGTGGTAAGTGCCTTTGATGCCTTTCTAACAAGATCATTACAGATGGGGCACAAATCTGGATAGTGCAATGCAGGGGATGATGAGACTCGACCACATTCATTACACGGCTCGTAGCAGATTAACTAACTTTGAGAAATGGCACCAAATGTACATCTGGGTAGTCAGGAATCACAACACAATTCTTCTCCTTAATGTATGAAGTTCAATTACACATCCTTGGCTCAGTTTCACAAATATCAGCATTGCTCCAAAGTTGAAAGAACTGCCCACTACATACTATGGTATTAGATTACCTAAACAGATAGGTTATGTACCTTATTCATTCTTTTGATATTTTTTGGAATTTTGAACTACACACAGTGCTTAAGATAGCTGTGTGTCTTGGATGAACACAAAAATATTTCTGTGTTTAGAGTTCACAACTTTGCTCCTGATGTCAAAAACTTGGATATTACACTGGAAGATAATTTATACCTCTTACACATCCAAGAATGTTCCATTTATCAATGAAAGAAGCAGATGTTTAAACATAAAAGCATAATATTTAAAATGTAAAGCATTTTCATACACATTTTGTCACTGACAGGAAACAGATCAGTAAAACTGTCAAGCACTGTCACAGCCACAGAAATTAAACATACACTGATGGGAAAAGGATCTTCACAACAAGAAGGAGATATGCAACATAAACAAAAGTTGGTAGGCGTGTTTCTACATCCGAAAGATGTTGTCTATTCAAATTGCACATCAGTCGCCTAAGAGTGACACTAGTAGCACCACTACAAGGACGCAGGTAATGTTATAGCTTTAAATACGTGCTGTAACAGCTGTGAGCAATTGATACCTTTGGGACTGAACGCGGCAAGTTGACGTCAGTCAAGAATGCCTTTAAAGAGACTAAGACGCCATTATCAACACCTCACCGAGTTTGAACCAGGTCGTGTAATAGGGCTACAGGAGGCTGCTGGCAGCGGTGTTCACAAGAATGTACAGTCCAAGTAGCCTGGGCTCCAGACGGCCACATGGCACTACCGAGAGGGAAGACCTTCGTGTTCGGCGTACGGCTCCGGCACGTGTACTGCATCTGCCAGATGTGGCCGTGTGTTGGTTAGGAGGAGGCCAGTTGAGGGCCTGCAGCCAATCTGCACGCTACACACACCTACACTTGGAATCACGGTCTGGGGTGTGATTTTGTATGACAGCAGAAGTAGACTCATATTTATTCCACACACTCTGACTGCAAATATGCAAGCTAATCTGTTGTGCTGTGACACATGAGTAGCATTTCAGGGGTGTATTTTTCAACATTTTTTTCATGCCCGCCCACGTATCTCTATTATAACACGACGTGCTCTACATAGTGTTGTCGTGTTGTCTTGGCCAGCTTGATCACCAGATTTGTCTCTGATTGAGCACATACAGGACACCATTGAACAACAACTCCAGCATTATCCACAACCAGCATTAACTGTCCCCGAATTGGCAAACCGAGTGCAACAGGCCTGTAACTCAATCTCACACTGACACCTGGCACCTGTACAACACAATGCATGTCGTTACCATGCTTGCATTCAACATTCTGGTAGTTACATTGATTATTAATGTCATAGCATTTCACATTTGTAATGGCTTACCTCACACTTATATTAACATGTGACTTGCAATGTTAATCACTCAAATATGTTACCTAGACAAATGTACTCCAGAAATTTCATTACTTTACATTAATTACATTTTAGTGTTGCAATTTTTTTTTTTTTTGTTATTGTATATCTAGCACTTCCTGCCTACATGAGTTTTGCCTTCTCAATCAGATCACCTCTAAAACACTTTCTAGCAACACTGACTGACATATCAAGGTTTTAGTGGACAAATGCTTGCTCAGCCTACATGGGAAAAAGAACCTTCCATGTTGATACTGAAAAAAAAGAACTAAATATGTGTATGAAAAACGAATTCACTTATGACAACAGATATTTTTGGGAAGGAATAGTAGGTCACTCAGATTGGAGGTAGAGAGGAACTAGGGTGGGAAGTGTGGCCCCTCATTCCAACTACATCTCCCCCCTCCCCCCCCCTCGAGAAAGGAACTAATGGTTCTGAAAGCTACATTCTTTTTTTAATTTTTCCTGCTAAAGGTGAATACTCACAAGCCACTCTGCTTCCCTGTAAAACTTAAATGTCTGTGAAGTAACTAAGGCAATACTGAAATTTCCTGGCAGATAAAAACTGTGTGCCGGACCGAAACTAGAACTTGCGACCTTTGCCTTTCATGGGCAAGTGCTCTACCACCTGAGCTACCCAAGCACGACTCACGACCCATCCTCACAGCAAGTTCCATACCAGCGCACACTCCACTGCAGAGTGAAAATCTCATTCTGGAAACATCCCCCCCGCTGTGGCTAAGCCATGTCTCCGCAATATCCTTTCTTCCAGGAGTACTAGTTCTGCAAGGTTCGCAGAAGAGCTTCTGCAAAGTTTGGAAGGTAGGAGATGAGGTACTGGCAGAATTGAAACTGTGAGGACAGGTCGTGAGTCGTGCTTCGGTAGCTCAGATGGTAGAGCACTTGCCCTCGAAAGGCAAAGGTCCTAAGTTCGAGTCTCGGTCCGGCATACAGTTTTAATCTGCCAGGAAGTTTCATATCAGTGCACACTCCACTGCAGAGTGAAAAATCTCATTCTGGTAAGGCAATATTTTTCCACTAATCCATTCCAGACTGTTCTATACAGTTATCTGTATCTGTTCAAACCTACTGAGGAAGGAACTAGTTTGCTGATACCGTGGTTACTTAGTGACACATTGTCTACCTCATCTCTCTGTCTCTCCATTAACTGTGTGAATTCCCCAGTGATATTCTGATCAATAACTGTTATTAAAATAACTACATAAACAGTAAAGCTACCTACATTACAGACAGTCCGCACATGCAAGCGCAGGGCTTTCTCGCTGGGCAGCTTCTCATCACAAATTAGGCACACGTTGTCAATGTGCTTACGCTCATGGTTAGCTAAGGACATTGATGTTGGTAGCTCCTTTTTGCAGTATCGGCATATGTATGGGCAACCCGGAGATTCAGGACAAGGCGCGCGCAAATAAAGAGAAGTAGAACGTCTCTTTCGCCGCTCCTCTGTCAAGCACATCCTGCAAACAAATTTTTTAATGCAAGACATAGTTTAATATTTATAGAACAATAGTCATACAAATGACTGTAATTGAAAGATTGAAAGATGTTTGCATAATATGTTTTTGAAAGTTTGCGTGTCAACTTAATCTTGATACTAGGACCTTACTAACCACAACTTGAGTTGCAGGTTACTGACAAGGACTGCTAAACCCTGTGATCAACTGATCGTAATGAGCATCAGGAAACTAATCAAAGGTCACTCCGAAGTAACTCCTGTGCAGGGTATAGGTCACTGTGCCCCTGCTTTTGAAAAAAAAAAAAAAAAAAAAAAAAAAAAAAAAAAAAAAAAAAAAAAAAAAAAACCTGAGGTCACCCGCTATCGGGTGGAGAAATGTAGGATCCCCCTCAATAGGTCAGGCGTGCACTACACGCAGGAAATGGCTACAAGGGTAGCGGAGTACGTGTGGAGTGCACATGTGGTTTCTTAGGTTAGAGAATTCCCTCCCTAGGCCTGACAACACGCCTCCTGAGACGCGACAAGGTGGCAGTAGGCAAAACACAACAGGGAATGACAATATTAATGTGGTAATAGTAAACTGCAGGAGCGTCTATAAAAAGGTCCCAGAACTCTCTCATTAATAAACGGTCACAATGCCCACAGAGTACTAGCGACAGAAAGTCGGCTGAAACCAGATATAAACCGTAATTAAGTTCTGAACTCAGATCGGAATGTATACCACAGAGACAGGCTGGACAGAAAAGGGGGAGGCGTGTTTATAGCGATAAAAAGTGCAATAGTATCAAAGGAAATTGATGGAGATCCAAAATGTGAAATAATTTGGGCGAAGGTCACAGTTAAAGCAGGATCAAACATAGTAACTGGATGTCTCTATAGGCCCCCTGGCTCAGCAGCTGTTGTGGCAGAATACCTGAAGGAAAATATTTCAAGTAGATTTCCCGACCATGTTATAGCTTCGGGTGGAGATTTGAATTTACCAGCTGTACACTGGGAGACTCAAACATTTGTAACGGGTGGCAGGGACAAAGAATCCAGTGAAATTTTTTTAAGTGCTTTATCTGAAAACTACCTTGAGCAGTTAAACAGATAACCAACTCGTGGCGATAACATATTAGACCTTCTGGTGACAAACAGACCTGAACTATTTGAAACAGTTAATGCAGAACAGGGAATCAGCGATCATAAAACAGTTACAGCATCAGTGATTTCAGCCGTAAATAGAAATATTAAAAAAGGTAGGACGATTTTTCTGTTTAGCAAACGTGACAAAAAGCAGATTTCAGAGTACTTGACAGCTCAACACAAAAGTTTTATCTCAAGTACAGATAGTGTTGAGGATCAGTGGACAAAGTTCAAAACCATTGTACAATATTCATTAGATGAGTATGTTGCAAGCAAGATCGTAAGAGATGGGAAAGAGCCACCATAGTACAACAACCAAGTTAGAAAACTGCTACGGAAGCAAAGGGAACTTCACAGCAAACATAAACATAGCCAAAGCCTTGGAGACAAACAAAAATTACACGAAGCGAAATGTAGTGTGAGGAGGGCTATGCGAGAGGCGTTCAATGAATTCGAAAGTAAAGTTCTATGTACTGACTTGGCAGAAAATCCTAAGAAATTTTGGTTTTATGTCAAAGCGATAGGCGGATCAAAACGAAATGTCCAGACACTGTGACCAAAATGGTACTGAAACAGAGGATGACAGACTAAAGGCCAAAATACTAAATGTCTTTTTCCAAAGCTGTTTCACACAGGAGGACTGCACTGTAGTTCCTTCTCTAGATTGCCACACAGGTGACAAAATTGTAGATATCGAAACAGATGACAGAGGTATAGAAAAACAATTAAAATCGCTCAAAGAGGAAAGGCTGGCAGACCTGATGGGATACCAGTTCGATTTTACACAGAGTACGCGAAGGAACTTACCTCCCTTCTTGCAGCGATGTACTGTAGGTCTCTAGAAGAGCATAGCGTTCCAAAAGATTTGAAAAGGGCACAGGTCATCCCCGTTTTCAAGAAGGGACGTCAAACAGATGTGCAGAATTATAGATACATATCTCTAAAGTCGATCAGTTGTAGAATTTTGGAACACGTATTATGTTCGAGTATAATGACTTTTCTGGAGACTAGAAATCTACTCTGTTGGAATCAGCAAGGGTTTCGAAAAAGATGCTCGTATGAAACCCAGCTCGCGCTATTCGTCCACGAGACTCAGAGGGCCATAGACACAGGTTCCCAGGTAGATGCAGTGTTTCTTGACTTCCGCAAGGCGTTCGATACAGTTCCCCACAGTCGTTTAATGAACAAAGAGCATATGGACTATCAGACCAATTGTGTGATTGGATTGAAGAGTTTCTAAATAACAAAACGCAGCATGTCATTCTCAATGGAGAGAAGTCTTCTGAAGTAAGAGTGATTTCAGGTGTGCCACAGGGGAGTGTCTTAGGACCATTGCTGTTCACAATATACAGGGTTATTACAAATGATTGAAGCGATTTCACAGCTCTACAATAACTTTATTATTTGAGATATTTTCACAATGCTTTGCACACACATACAAAAACTCATAAAATTTTTTTAGGCATTCACAAATGTTCGATATGTGCCCCTTTACTGATTCGACAGACATCAAGCCGATAATAAAGTTCCTCCCACACTCGGCGCAGCATGTCCCCATCAATGAGTTCGAAAGCATCGTTGATGCGAGCTCGCAGTTCTGGCGCGTTTCTTGGTAGAGGAGGTTTAAACACTGAATCTTTCACATAACCCCACAGAAAGAAATCGCATGGGGTTAAGTCGGGAGAGTGTGGAGGCCATGACATGAATTGCTGATCATGATCTCCACCACGACCGATCCATCGGTTTTCCAATCTCCTGTTTAAGAAATGCCAAACATCATGATGGAAGTGCGGTGGAGCACCATCCAGTTGAAAGATGAAGTCGGCGCTGTCGGTCTCCAGTTCTGGCATGAGCCAATTTTCCGCGGGCTACGCGTGAAACTTGCACGCACGCGTTCAACCGTTTCTTCGCTCACTGCAGGCCGACCCGTTGATTCCCCCTTACAGAGGCATCCAGGAGCTTTAAACTGCGCATACCATCGCCGAATGGAGTTAGCAGTTGGTGGATCTTTGTTGAACTTCGTCCTGAAGTGTCGTTGCACTGTTATGACTGACTGATGTGAGTGCATTTCAAGCACGACATACGCTTTCTCGGCTCCTGTCGTCATTTTGTCTCACTGCGCTCTCGAGCGCTCTGGCGGCAGAAACCTGAAGTGCGGCTTCAGCCGAACAAAACTTTCTGAGTTTTTCTATGTATCTGTAGTGTGTCGTGACCATATGTCAATGAATGGAGCTACAATGAATTTATGAAATCGCTTCAATCATTTGTAATAGCCCTGTACATAAATGACCTTGTGGATAACGTTGGTAGTTCACTGAGGCTTAGTGCGGATGATGCTGTGTGATTTAAAATGGAATGACCATATAAAGTTGATCATCGGTAAAGCAGATGGCAGACTGGGATTCATTGGAAGAATCCTAAGACAATGCAATCCAAAAACAAAGGAAGTAGGTTACAGTACACTTGTTTGCCCATCGCTTGAACACTACTCACCAATGTGGGATCCATACCAGATAGGGTTGATAGAAGAGAGAGAGAAGATCCAATGGAGAGCAGTGCACTTCATTACAGGATCATTTAGTAATCGTGAAAGCATTACTGAGATGATAGATAAACTCCAGTGGAAGACTCTGCAAGAGAGATGCTCAGTACCTCGATACGGGCTTTTGTTGAAGTTTTGAGAACATACCTTCATCAAGGAGTCAAGCAGTATATTGTTTCCTCCTATGTATGTCTCGAGAAGAGACCACGAGGATAAAATCAGAGAGATTAGAGCCCACATGGAGGCATACTGACAATCTTTCTTTCCACGAACAATACGAGACTGGAACAGAAGGTACCCACTGCCACACACCATCAGGTGGCTTGCGGAGTATGGATGTTCAAATGGCTCTAAGCACTATGGGACTGAACATCTATGGTCATTAGTCCCCTAGAACTTAGAACTACTTAAACCTAACTAACCTAAGGACATCACGCAACACCCAGTCATCACGAGGCAGAGAAAATCCCTGACCCCGCCGGGAATCGAACCCAGGAACCCGGGCATGGGAAGCGAGAACGCTACCGCACGACCACGAGTTGCGGACAGGAGTATGGATGTGAATGTAGATGTAGTTTGTTTCATGTTCCATGGATCACTCTGCATGACATATGGTAATGATGTGGAAGGAGTCATTTTACATTCACACCACAAATTATCTGTAAATATAGCTACGCGCTGAACACTTTTTTTAAAAACAAAATGTACAGATGAAAACTACATGAAAGGTATTCACTACAATTTACTTGCAATAAAAAAGGGAAAAAAGTTATTACACTTCTTCGTGGTCAATCTCTGTTGGGCATGCCTCCTTGTCGACATCCTTGGGTTGTTCTGATGGTCTTGTGGCTGGGGATGATGCATCACAGCTGGGAGGTTCTGTCTTTACACGTGGCAGTGCCAGTGATGGTAGTCGGAACCTGCCATTGCCATCTGGTGATGAACTCCAAGATACCTGGCAGGGGAACAACAACAATAATAATAATAATAATAGTAGTAGTGTTGATGAGACAATATTCAGCAATTAAGTGAAGCTTTACTTTAAATACTGGTATCATAAGATATTTGTGCATTAAAGTTTGAGCCTAGTTCCACAATATATATAATGGGGTCATCCCACGCCAAGTGGACCAAATGTTCCCACTTTACCATCTCAAACTAGAATGAAATTTTGCATACATGTTTGCTACAAAATAACACAAAGTTGTACAAAATATGAGCTAAAGGACCTGATGTACCTTCACTCATGACATGCGCAATTTCAGAGAGAGCGCGTCCATACAGTTCCCAGACCCGCTTATACTGGCACATGGTTATGCCGACATTTCCAGGTTTTCCAAGTAGGAGATGCAAACCTTTCTTTCCTGTCTTTTGACGTGCACATATCAGTTGTTGCGCCAACTTGCACTTCAGGCAAGAACCACCAGCTTATCATTTGACAAAATGTGCAAGCTTCTCTCAACTGATTACTGTGACAGAACACGTGTCACTGCGACACATGTAGAATTTTACCACCATCAGAAATGCCCAAAACAATCTTACAAAGCCCGGGCTGCGAATTACACAGTTGAGCCTTCATTGTAAATTTGCCACAAGTACCACTCACAAATCCTATGCTGACCACATGGTGCGTGGTGATATTATTTGTCTGGCACCGGATAGGGAAGTTGGCAAAAAAGCACTTCAAAGTGAGAATCCGAAGCTTACAGCCATGCTCTATATAGAACAGTCCTTTGAAATGTCACAGGTCACAGGTGACCAGATTGCTGCTTGAGGGGAAGTATCAGATTGCTGTGTGAGGGGAGTGTTGCTCAGTCAACTCGTGTTGGGCATGCTGCAACTGTTCAGGATGACGGGTAAGCCATTGCAGCAGTACAACCTTACAACCTCCATCGCAGCACTGCATGGAGCAGCGTCGGTTATGGCCACAACAGCAACAGGCCGCGTCACAACAACAGCCGCATGTTCCCCTTCTGTCTTGCCTATACTGCTTTGTATGACACGAGTTTGCTGGGTGCCCTAAGCGTTGGGTAGTTTGCAACAAATGTTGAAACAAAGGCCACATTGCATCGGTGTGCAAACTCCTCTTCAAATGTGGTGCGCACTGTCAATGTGCATAAACTATATCTCTATAATGACTGTTTCCCTAAACACATTGTTTATCGACTTGCATATGTTTAATAAACTGCTAAAAATGCAAGTGGATACAGGAACTGCAGTGAATTCAGTAAACACACAAACATACATGGACTTGCGTGCCTCTCCCCTCATACAGGTTTCACGGGTGTCGGTTTGCTCCAATTAACAGCAGAATCTGGTCCTAGGTCAGTTGTCCACTCCTGTCTCTTACAAATTTGTTGTTCGCTCTCTCACCTGCCTTGTTGAGGATTCATTCTCATACCGCAGACCTGTTCTGGTTAGAAGCATTTCCTTTCAGCTTCTCCATTGTCATGAGGTAAATTTAGTGTCAGATTGAGTTCCATATCAGCAGCTGGAGACCCTCTGCTCTGAACTTTGTCTCCGTTTTCCCCTGGGCTCAATTGTGGTACTGGTTTTAAGGCCCACGTTACCATGAAAGAGTTTGCCTGTCCTCATTTGTTTCAGGTGTGGCAGGTGCCTGTCGCGTTGTGTCGCTCTGTCAATGCCAAATTAGACGGTTTGGACATCACTCAATGTCACTCGACCTATTTCTTCCAGGTAATGGGCTACACAACTAGTCGTCGTTAAGAAGATAATGGGTAAGCTTCACCTCCGTAGCAACATCAGTGGCACAATTAATGCACTGTCCGTGACAGATACATACCCTTTGACCTGCCCTGATGAGTTGCCCACAAAATTGCCAGGCAGCCACTACTTCTTCAAGATTGATTTGTCAGAAGCATACACTTCCCTCTGATAAGGTTACTGAACATCTTCTCATTGCCAATACACCTTTCTGCCTGTACCAATATCAACGCTTGCCTTTTAGCATCACTACGTGCTAGCAATTTTTCAGCATTTTTTAGAATAGCTTACAAGCTCTGTACCCAGCTGCATCAATTACCTCGATGATATATCACTTCAGGTATTTCCACCAAAGACCACCTTAGCAATCTCTGATCATTGTTTTCTGTTTTGCAGTCTGTGGGTCTAAAGTGCAGTTTATCCAAATCTCAATTTTTTCAGCCGCCAATTGAGTACCTATGTTTTGAGGTTTCTCATGCAGGGGTCAAGCCGTTGCATGGCCATACTGATGCAACCACAGCTTTGGTGCAGCTGACCTCAATTAAGGAACTGCAGGCGTTTCTAGGTAAGGATGCATCCACTGTTGCTCAGCCTCTGTATGTGCTTTTGTGTAAAACTGTGCCTTTTTTTCTGGTCCCCAGCTTGTGACCGAGCGTTTGCTTTGCTTAAGACTAAGCTTCAATCTGCATTGTGTCTGGCCACTTTTCCGCCAGGTCGGCATCTAGAGTTGGCTACAGATACCTCTCACACAGTGTTGGTGCATAAATACATGGATGGGTTTGAACAACCCATTGCTTACGCTTCTAAGACAAACTCCCGCTCAGCAGTGATATTCTCAGATTGAAAAGGAGTCTTTAGCAATAGTGTTTGCCCCAAGAAATTTCACATCTTCTTATGTGATTCTAAGTTCCATGTAATCATGGACCACAAGCCATTTGTTGCCCTTTTTAACCCTTCAGCTTCCATGCCGGACAAGGCAGCACATCATTTGTGGCGATGGGCTCTCTCCCTTCCTCTCCTGTTATCATTACCAGATCTATTACCAGCCGATGGCACAACATGGCAAAACATCTACATCTACATCTACATTTATACTCCGCAAGCCACCCAACGGTGTGTGGCGGAGGGCACTTTACGTGCCACTGTCATTATCTCCCTTTCCTGTTCCAGTCGCGTATGGTTCGCGGGAAGAACGACTGTCTGAAAGCCTCCGTGCACGCTCTAATCTCTCTAATTTTACATTCGTGATCTCCTCGGGAGGTATAAGTAGGGGGAAGCAATATATTCGATACCTCATCCAGAAACGCACCCTCTCGAAACCTGGCGAGCAAGCTACACCGCGATGCAGAGCGCCTCTCTTGCAGAGTCTGCCACTTGAGTTTGTTAAACATCTCCGTAACGCTATCACGGTTACCAAATAACCCTGTGACGAAACGCGCCGCTCTTCTTTGGATCTTCTCTATCTCCTCCGTCAACCCGATCTGGTACGGATCCCACACTGATGAGCAATATTCAAGTATAGGTCGAACGAGTGTTTTGTAAGCCACCTCCTTTGTTGATGGGCTACATTTTCTAAGGACTCTCCCAATGAATCTCAACCTGGTACCCGCCTTACCAACAATTAATTTTATATGATCATTCCACTTCAAATCGTTCCGCACGCATACTCCCAGATATTTTACAGAAGTAACTGCTACCAGTGTTTGTTCCGCTATCATATAATCATACAATAAAGGATCCTTCTTTCTATGTATTCGCAATACATTACATTTGTCTACGTTAAGGGTCAGTTGCCACTCCCTGCACCAAGTGCCTATCCGCTGCAGATCTTCCTGCATTTCGCTACAATTTTCTAATGCTGCAACTTCTCTGTATACTACAGCATCATCCGCAAAAAGCCGCATGGAACTTCCGACACTATCTACTAGGTCATTTATATATATTGTGAAAAGCAATGGTCCCATAACACTCCCCTGTGGCACACCAGAGGTTACTTTAATGTCTGTAGACGTCTCTCCGTTGATAACAACATGCTTTGTTCTGTTTGCTAAAAACTCTTCAATCCAGCCACACAGCTGGTCTGATATTCCGTAGGCTCTTACTTTGTTTATCAGGCGACAGTGCGGAACTGTATCGAACGCCTTCCGGAAGTCTAGAAAAATAGCATCTACCTGGGAGCCTGTATCTAATATTTTCTGGGTCTCATGAACAAATAAAGCGAGTTGGGTTTCACACGATCGCTGTTTCCGGAATCCATGTTGATTCCTACATAGTAGATTCTGAGTTTCCAAAAACGGCATGATACTCGAGCAAAACACATGTTCTAAAATTCTACAACAGATCGACGTCAGAGATATAGGTCTATAGTTTTGCGCGTCTGCTCGACGACCCTTCTTGAAGACTGGGACTACCTGTGCTCTTTTCCAATCATTTGGAACCTTCTGTTCCTCTAGAGACTTGCGGTACACGGCTGTTAGAAGGGGGACAAGTTCTTTCGCGTACTCTGTGTAGAATCGAATTGGTATCCCGTCAGGTCCAGTGGACTTTCCTCTGTTGAGTGATTCCAGTTGCTTTTCTATTCCTTGGACACTTATTTCGATGTCAGCCATTTTTTCGTTGGTGGGAGGATTTAGAGAAGGAACTGCAGTGCGGTCTTCCTCTGTGAAACAGCTTTGGAAAAAGGTGTTTAGTATTTCAGCTTTACGCTTGTCATCCTCTGTTTTAATGCCATCATCATCCCGAAGTGTCTGGACATGATGTTTCTAGCCACTTACTGCTTTAACGTAAGACCAGAACTTCCTAGGATTTTCTGTCAAGTCGGTACCTAGTATTTTACTTTCGAATTCACTGAACGCTTCACGCATAGCCCTCCTTACGCTAACTTTGGCAACGTTTAGCTTCTGTTTGTCTGAGAGGTTTTGGCTGCGTTTAAACTTGGAGTGAAGCTCTCTTTGCTTTCGCAGTAGTTTCCTAACTTTGTTGTTGTACCACAGTGGGTTTTTCCCGTCCCTCACAGTTTTACTCGGCACGTACCTGTCTAAAACGCATTTTACGATTGCCTTGAACTTTTTCCATAAACACTCAACATTGTCAGTGTCGGAACAGAAATTTTCGTTTTGATCTGTCAGGTAGTCTGAAATCTGCCTTCTATTACTCTTGCTAAACAGATAAACCTTCCTCCCTTTTTTTATATTCCTATTAACTTCCATATTCAGGGATGCTGCAACGGCCTTATGATCACTGATTCCCTGTTCTGCACTTACAGAGTCGAAAAGTTCGGGTCTGTTTGTTATCAGTAGGTCCAAGATGTTATCTCCACGAGTTGGTTCTCTGTTTAATTGCTCGAGGTAATTTTCGGATAGTGCACTCAGTATAATGTCACTCGATGCTCTGTCCCTACCACCCGTCCTAAACATCTGAGTGTCCCAGTCTATATCTGGTAAATTGAAATCTCCACCTAAGACCATAACATGCTGAGAAAATTTATGTGAAATGTATTCCAAATTTTCTCTCAGTTGTTCTGCCATTAATGCTGCTGAGTCGGGGGGTCGGTAAAAGGAGCCAATTATTAACCTAGCTCGGTTGTCGAGTGTAACCTCCACCCATAATAATTCACAGGAACTATCCACTTCTACTTCACTACAGGATAAACTACTACTAACAGCGACGAACACTCCACCACCGGTTGCATGCAATCTATCCTTTCTAAACACCGCCTGTGCCTTTGTAAAAATTTCGGCAGAATTTATCTCTGGCTTCAGCCAGCTTTCTGTACCTATAACGATTTCAGTTTCGGTGCTTTCTATCAGCGCTTGAAGTTCCGGTACTTTACCAACGCAGCTTCGACAGTTTACAATTACAATACCGATTGCTGCTTGGTCCCCGCATGTCCTGACTTTGCCCCCCGTTGAGGCTGTTGCCCTTTCTGCACTTGCCCGAGGCCATCTAACCTAAAAATCCGCCCAGCCCACGCCACACAACCCCTGCTACCCGTGTAGCCGCTTGTTGCGTGTAGTGGACTCCTGACCTATCCAGCGGAACCCGAAACCCCACCACCCTATGGCGCAAGTCGAGGAATCTGCAGCCCACACGGTCGCAGAACCGTCTCAGCCTCTGATTCAGACCCTCCACTCGGCTCTGTACCAAAGGTCCGCAGTCAGTCCTGTCGACGATGCTGCAGATGGTGAGCTCTGGTTTCATCCCGCTAGCGAGACTGGCAGTCTTCACCAAATCAGATAGCCACCGGAAGCCAGAGAGGATTTCCTCCGATCCATAGCGACACACATCATTGGTGCCGACATGTGCGACCACCTGCAGATGGGTGCACCCTGTACCCTTCATGGCATCCGGAAGGACCCTTTCCACATCTGGAATGACTCCCCCCGGTATGCACACGGAGTGCACTTTGGTTTTCTTCCCCTCCCTTGCTGCCATATCCCTAAGGGGCCCCATTACGCGCCTGACGTTGGAGCTCCCAACTACCAGTAAGCCCACCCTCTGCGACTGCCCGGATCTTGCAGACTGAGGGGCAACCTCTGGAACAGGACAAGCAGCCATGTCAGGCCGAAGATCAGTATCAGCCTGAGACAGAGCCTGAAACCGGTTCGTCAGACAAACTGGAGAGACCTTCCGTTCAGCCCTCCGGAATGTCTTTCGCCCCTTGCCACACCTTGAGACGACCTCCCACTCTACCACAGGTGAGGGATCAGCCTCAATGTGGGCAGTATCCCGGGCAACCACAGTCGTAGTCCGATCGGGGGATGCGTGGGACGAGCTGGCCGTCCCCGACAAACCCCCATCCGGACCCCCACAGTGATGCCCATCGGCAACAGCCTCAAGCTGTGTGACCGAAGCCAACACTGCCTGAAGCTGGGAGCGAAGGGATGCCAACTCAGCCTGCATCCGAACACAGCAGTTGCAGTCCCTATCCATGCTAAAAACTGCTGTGCAAAGAACGTCTGAACTAATCTACAGAGAGCGCAAACAAAACGACACAAAATTGAAACGGTTATTAAAATACAAGATTGCCTAGTAAATGCAGTAATGCTGCCACTTGTGCACTGCTGACACACTGCTCGGCGGCGGAAGGAGATTATGCGATTTAACACTATTCGAGTACTAAAACGCGATGCTACAACTCTCAAATACTATAATACGCCCGAAATTTATGAATTAAACAATGCAAGTACCAAAAACACGCAAAGAAATTAAGAATTAAACTATGTAACAAATGAGTGAGCTAGGAGTATACGACTTGCTGCTGCAGCTGCTTATCCAACGGCGGCAGGGAGCACACTGACTGTGACCAACCGATACTGGCTGTTCAAAACAAAAACAGATGACAGACGACTACGCGAATTTACACTATTCAGGTACTAAAACGCGATGCTACAACTCTCAAATACTATAATACGCCCGAAATTTATGAATTAAACAATGCAAGTACCAAAAACACACAAAGAAATTAAGAATTAAACTATGTAACAAATGAGTGAGCTAGGAGTATACGACTTGCTGCTGCAGCTGCTTATCCAACGGCGGCAGGGAGCACACTGACTGTGACCAACCGACACTGGCCGTTCAAAACAAAAACAGGTGACAGACGACTACGCGAATTTACACTATACACTATTATTTACACTATACACTATTAACTGATGCCTTATCTCGCCTTCCGATCGGGATGGACCCAGGGTTCAATCAGGATGAGTTACTTTGTTTCTATTTAGATACTGACAACCAGAATGCGGTCAATGGTTTTCCCCATCACTAATGCCATGATAGCGTCAACCGTCACCATGGATTCTGTACTTAGTTGAGTCCTCTAATTTGTGCAACATGGTTGGCCAGAGAAAACCCCCAGCCATGTCTCTGATCCTTTCATAATTACTTCTTCCTCCAGCACCGCCTTTCTGTGTTTGATGGGGTTCTTTTGTTAGCTATGGAGGACACTGCTCCACGAGTTGCTATTCCTGCTTCCTTATGCCGTAATGTACTGTGGCTTCTGCACGTCAGTCGTTAGGGGACCTCTTGCACTAAAGATTTGTCCCGCCAGCATGTATGTTGGCTGGGCACAGCTGGGAACACTACGCAGCTTATCGTCACTTGCACTAACTGTCTTCAGCAACAGAAGCCCCTGTGGGCATCTTTTGCCCCTGGCCAAGACCACAGCGCCATGGGAGCTTCTACATGTTGATTTTGCTGGGCCCTTTCAAAATCAGTATTGGCTCATTGTAGTGGATGCCTATTCCACATTTCCATGCATGGTGTGTTGTCCATCCATGTCTGCAGCGGCCACTACTTTGGTCCTGTCCAAGATTTTTGCAATTGAGGGACTTCCGTATACATAGTTACTGATAACGGCTTCCAAGTTTGTTTCTCAAGAATTTGCATCTGTTTATCATGTTAGTGGTTTTTGCCATCTCACAACTCCCCTGTTTCATCTTCAATCTCATGGTAAGACCAAATGCATGGTTCAGACATCTAAAACTCAGAATAGCACGCCAACCCGCCCCCTCCTTACTTCTGCCCCTACTCGACAGTGTATGCCTGCTACATGATGCAGCAGCCGCCGTCGTCGGGTGATGAAATGGATGTCAGCACAATCATTGGTGTTTTCCTCCCTGACTTGTAATCTCGGTGCCTTGCGAGATCAGTGTTTTCTTTTTTTCATGGTATCAGTGCTTTTTTTTCTTCTTCAGAGTGTCATGTTTTTACATACATATGTAGTTTTCACACCCCCTAAGAAAGGAGTAGTGATGTATCATCACTCACGTCTGTACAGTTCACAGATTCATTTATAGGGGCCACCTGAGTCAGCCCCCTGACGTGCTCTTGTGAGCTGCTAAGGAAACAGCATTATTTAAGTGCTCACAAATGAGTGTTCAGTCTATTCCTTATGCTGTATTGCTCTTGTCCAGTCAATGTGTTCAGTGCTATGCACAACCTGTTCTTTGAAGTACTATGTTTCATAAATTTTGTTTGTTCTCGCTATAATATGAGGAAATTAAATTTAAAGAGTGAAACAAAGCAGAGGTACACTGAAGTGTCGGGCAGCAAAAATGAAGCATAGTGACAATGCTTACTCATCAGGTTACCTTCCATTAGGAAAGTGGGTGCACTCAGCGACTGTTATGTATTTATAAATGATAGAGTGCAGCAATCCATCGTCCTTTTTTGTTTGCAGGTTTTATGCAAATCCTGATTTCGGCTGGAGCCTAGCCATTATCACTACACTATTTTTTAATCTAGGTGCGTGTTAGTTCCCTGTTGCTAGCACCTAGCCATTATCAATGCTCTATTTTTTTTATCTCGATGCATGTTAGCGCGCTGTTCCCAACAGGAACAGTATATTGTCAGTATTTGCCTTAGTCATCGCAGTATACCAATTACCAGAATCCCTTCCACTGTCAAGAAAACACTGGCAATAAACTTTCGAGTACACAAAATAAACTTCACGTTTTTTGTTGCTGGACCAATGTTTTCCAACAACTGTTTTTATTCCTATTTCATTTCGAACACGGCACAATGAACACATGTCGCACCTTCAGCAATAAACTGTGCACAAAATAAGTTTAATTCTCTTTGAAGATTGAAACTTTGCTGAGAGTTCATTTTCGCACTTGCTTTTGGTCACCATTCAACCAAGTTGGCACTCGAAACTTCCTGGCAGATTAAAACTGTGTCCCAAGTTCGAGTCTCGGTCCAGTACACAGTTTTAATCTGCCAGGAAGTTTCATATCAGCACACACTCCGCTGCAGAGTGAAAATCTCAATCAGGAAGTTGGCTCTCATCTTGAAAAAACTTTCGCATAGTTGATGCTTCATGTAAAATATATTGTACACTTTTTTCTGATATGGCTATGAGATCTGCTATTTCATACACCTTTAACACAGATAATATGAGGCCACATTGACACTTTCTCCACAACAATTTCCTTTGTGGTTTTTAATTTAGAATGTCCTTTAGGTGAATCATCTTCAGGAGAAATACAACCACATTTTTATTCAGTCACACATTCCTTAAATGTTTGAAGGTGGGACTAGACTCGCTCTAAACCTTTATCAATTTTAGACAGATTTCCATCGGCAATCAAGTACCCAAAACAATAAATTTTATAACAACACAGTATTTCAGAATACCCATTTAACAAAACAGAGGGCATCTATACCATTTTGAGAACTTTTCACCTTACCCTCACATTGCTTTATACAACAAACTACGTAACTTGATCTTACTCTATCTATTTCAGACAAAAGGTGTGTATCCCATAACTGTCTGTAATCTTGCTGCATCTTATCACATTTCAGTGCTGACGATCTGAATTCATTGAACAGTTCCACTTTGTAAAGGCACTCTCCACAAATAAGCTGTGACAATCCATTGCCAGGGTGGATCTGAAAAACAGAAACAAATGCTAACTGTATTACTGGAGCTTGCAGCAATTTATTTTTCAGCATGGACAATGTGTATTAAAACTACCTGCTGAGGAAAAGCTAGAGAACACATGAAGAAAATTTATTAAAGTTGATATCAGTGTAAATATATCATTTTGTTAGATGCATGTGGGATATGTCCCTACACCACGTTTCACACTCCCCTTTCCCTTAATATATAACACAAACAAAACATAGCACAATACCACAGTGCACTGAACAAGTGCTCACCTCAGTCATCAAAAAACAGGTACATATTAGAACAGGTCAGAAGTAAACAATGGCTACCCATCTCCCCTACAAATTTGCCAAGGACGACAAAACGTGATCCTCATATTGCCCACAACACACTGATTCCATGTCCGCATCACATCACTGACCCCAGTAAATACAGCAAACAACAAGTCTTTATTTGCAACAGTTGTTACAGTAGCAAAATACATAGAAAATACCACATGTGGATTTTTAATTATACAGTTCACTTGTATAACTTGTAATTAGTAGTTCTGGTGCAGCAATGGAAGAATCTCTTGTCCATTAAAATGTTAGTGAAAGCTTCTCTGACTTGTTTTGATCATTCTGCGTCTAAACTTCAGCTAGTGTTTTGCAGGGTAAGCAACTGAGCTGCTACACACCATATCGTGGAATGCCATGTTCAATATTAACGCACAGTTCTGATGTGTCTTGTACAAGTTTACTGCATTATAGTATCGAGCCATTTTTTCTCCTTGCACTTCGTGCAATATAGTGAGACAATATTATTGAGTCAATAATAATGAGCATGTGAGGGCTGTTTTAGCTAATGTACAGGCAAACTTAATATTTTGTAGAATACTCTTCATTGATCATATTATTTTGACTCAACAAACTGCAAATATAAATCATGTCAGCACTAAAACAAATTATATCCCTTAATAAAATGATTTAGGCATAAAGAGTGTCATTTTAAAACATGTGTCCACTAATTACTGCTGATTACAATTACTTTGGAACTATTTTCGTGAGATATGTGAGTTAGAAATTTACAATTCTTATTAGCCATTATCAATATTTTTAACTAGATATTTCATACAAAGAAAGTCAAAGTACAAAACTATTACAGATCTGTCAAAAATCAAAATGTATGGAAACAACTTCAATGCTGATGCTGTTGTGTCTGATCAGATTAAACAAATTAATGAATAAATTACAAGGATATGTACAAAGTGGCTGGTCAATTCCTACCTTCAGGAGGCGAATTTGCAGTACGCCAAGAGACAGTTACTATCACTATATAACACAGAAAAATGCACTAATCTTACATTTTGAGGTGACTTGGCAGTTACATACACAAAGTTTAGCAAAGTTGTGAGCTGCAGGTTGCAACAGTTAAGTATAGGGGACAGATCACAGCTTTTGAAAGTAGAAAAATTCAGGAAATCCAGCAAATAATAGCTTTGGTATGAATATCTTCCAAATTTTCACAGTGGAAAAAAGCATTTAGACTACCCCAAATTTTCTGGAGCAACCTGACATTACAGCAACAGATCGAAAGAAGAGTTAAGAAACTGAAGACTTTCTTACTGCTGGGTAACAAAAGGGTGATGCAAAAAGAGTGCATGGATTTCAAACTAGTATAATTAGCTCTATTTTGATCACTTACAAAATGTTCTCATATCACTACAGTTGGTAATGTACCCAATTTATTAACTTTTACTTTTTAACATTTTAAAAATAACGCCAGGCAGATAGGGGCCTTGTTCGTGAACACACATTAAAAGTTTAAACAGCAGCAATTTCCTGACTTATTGCAACTTTCAGGTCACTGAGTGTAAGAGGTTTGTTACAGTACACTTCACTTTTTAGGTAACCCCATAAGAAGAAGTAAAAAACAAACAAATCTAGTGAGCGTGCTCGACAGTGGACATCGCTGAAATGTGAGATTGTGTGTTGGGGAAACATTTGAAGACCTAACATCCTAAATGTGGTAATGACCAAAGGCAATGTTTTGAGATACAACAAAAACAGTATTGTACGACACAATGCTGCAGTACCGGCGTTATTCTGATGACGTTGCACTGATACAACTACAGCCATTACTAAACACATCAGATGAGTTTGCAATTGTGAATAATTACTACCATCAGCTGTAGAATGAAATGAAGACAATGAAAATCTGTGCCGGACCACGACTCGAACCCGGATTTCCCGCTTATCGCGAGCGGTCGCCTTACCATTTGGGTATCCAAGCACGACTCACGGCCATACCCAAACTTCCACAAGTCATCAACCATACGTCTACGATCTGTACTCTCACAACCATTATGTATATTCCCGTACAGATCAGACGTTGTGTTTGAAAGTCACATGCGCAGTATCGGTAGATAAATGCACTATTCCAGTGCCAGTGTCATTCTGATGACAATGCAACATGGTGACCACAGCCATTACCAAACACATCAGATGAATTCACAATTGTGAATAATGACTACCATCCGCAGTAGAATGTAATGACGACAGTGAAAATTTGTGCCAGCCCAGGACTCGAACCCGAATTTCCCACTTATCATGCGCAGTTGCCCTACCATTTGGCTATCTGTTCATGACTCACGGCCAGACACAGACTTCCATGTGTTGTCAACCATACGTTTACGATCTGTACTCGTACATCCATTATGTGTATTCCCATACAGATCAGATGTGTTGGAAAGTCACATGCCCGGGTTCAAGTCCCAGTCCGGCACAAATTTTCACTGTCAACATTCCATTCTACAGCTGGTGGTAGTCATTATTCACAATTGTAAATTCATCTGATGTGTTTAGTAATGGCTGTGGCCGCCACAGTGTATCATCATCAGACCACCACCAGCACTGCAATATTTTATTTATCTGCCGATACCGGGCATGCGACTTTCAAACACAACATCTGATCTGTACGGGAATACACATGATGGATGTGGGAGTACAGATCATAGACATTTGGTTGACGACATATGGAAGTTTGGGTCTGGCCTTGAGTTGTGCACGGATAGCCAAATGGTAAGGCGACCGCTGGCAAAAAGTGGGAAATCTGGGTTCGAGTCCCAGACCAGCATAAATTTCCATTGTCATCATTCCATTCTACAGCTGATGGTAGTCATTATTCGCAATTGCGAATTCATCTGATGTTTATCATATGACATACGAAATTAGAACACACATTTTACTGTATTAATACATTTATTAATGTCCAGGAAATATTAACTATATCACAAGTCCAGAGAAAAATACACTGAATTGTCCAGAAAAAGAAAATTAAAAATTTGGGAGCAGAAGATGTCTTAACACATGATCTTATTCAGACTAAATGTGCAAAGTCCAACAGAGACAATGATTGACAAAACATACCTAAATATAAGAGATTTAAACAACATGCAACAAATATCTTCTGTTTTCAGTATCATTACACAGATCAGTAAAAAACTGCCGATGGTGATGCGGTGCAAAGGATACCACAGCAAGCAAATCTTCAGCAGACAATCATCGAACATGTGGCAATACTGAAAGTTGTGTATGAATGAAATTGCAACAATTTTTCCTTTCTTAGAACGATTACACTTTCCCATTGTTCAATGTCACTGAATGTTCTTTTGACATACACTATTCTACGTAAAGGATTTTAATTTATGCAGCTGAACTGATGTGTACCTTTTTTGTGTTTATGACTATTAGTGGCAGCCAGGAAGTTAACAAAGTCCTTTTCTTCCATTTTGAGTGTCTTAATTGGTAAAGAAAAGTGTGATGAAGTAAATACTTTTTGTACACAATTGGTTACATAACTTTTTTCATACGGGAGATAATGAAAGGATAAATACTTTATTTCAGTCCCTGTAGTAATGTATGACATCACCAACAACTTTAATCTTAGCACAATTCAGTGCACCTTTAGCACATGTGGGCACAGACTAGACTCTGATTCATTTACTTTATGACGATTCCTCGTCCTAACAACCAACGGCATTGAAGACATATAATACGATGTACCACGGTCTTTGTTATACACTTCACATATCTGACATGTGCGATAAGCAATAACTTCTTGGCTGTTAAAAGTCTCCAGCCCTGATACAGTCTACACTTTACCACCACATAGTAGAGCCCCAGTAACCCAACCATTACTATGTGCTCTAGCATCCGCATTAGTAAGTGTAAAATTCAGTACGCTTCCACAAAACACTGAAGGGCCATGCAGAATAACTTGCACACCTATTCCACTCTTCATAGTAATAGCTATATTATCCATAGCTTTATATACTGTAAGGCGTGAATGCCTTCTCCTCCTAAAATAATGCGGCATAACTATTCTGTGTCGATGCTTCTGCACTTGCGACTGCTCGACGACTGATGCCATCTTATCAGAAACATCACTTATACAGCTGCAAGTTATCGCTAACCGCAACTTCCAGTTGGTCCTATGTGTACGGCTGCCAGCTTTCGTGTCACAACTTCTGTGTTCATGCTCTTGACAACAGTGAGGCAATAATGTGTTTGTGGCATAAGGATGAAGGGTATCAAGGAGATAACAATATAGCAAAACCCTGTACTTATATACACGGTTTTTGCTTTGTCCACAACAGTTCACTCCAAATCACAAGTTTCTTTTTGTTACCAGTTACATTGACAGTATTTTCAGTGCAATTCAGGACATGGGACAGACATCATGCTATGTTCTTAGGTCTACGAGACCCTTCACCCTTATGTCACGAACACATTATTGCCTCACTGTTGTCAAGACCATGAACAATGAAGTTGTAATATGAAAGCTGGCATTAGTAGAACATATCAGAGTGTTTAAAAGTTGGAATAAACAATACTTTTTGCATATCAACTGCTAATGTATGTGTGTTACTCCCAGGCATATGAAGATGTCACATCATTTTTCATGTTTGTCATTGCACTTTCTGCCTTCCCATGGTGCAGTTCTAGTGTCTTCTCAGCTTTTCTGTTCTCTTGTGAGTGTCCTTTCCCCTCAAGGTGCTACGAGTCAAATGTCTTAGAAGTATCTGACCTTGGTCTTCCAAATGATAGATTTGCAAAGTATTTAAGAAATACCCTTCTATACTCCGTTTCATTAACTTTCATCTCCGCTAATTTGACTTTAAATGCTTTGTATAAGTGACTAATATTGACATCACAGGTGAGGTAGTCTTTAGAAGACTTTCTTCTACTACAATCGGTCTCCTCCAATGGAACTCACGTATGTTGCTTTACCCATAGAATAACATGCTCAGTATATTTTTAGTTGTACACACCACCTCTGTTATCATAAATGTCGCAATCCTTCTCTCTGAAACACAAAATACGTCGTCTCAAATGAAAAACAGCCCCCAGTTGCACTAAATTATGTTTATTTTATAGACAAACATATGGCCTGTGGGTGATGTTAGAAATGATCACTTTGCTAAAAAGAGGTCTACAGATATCTGTGATGGCATGCTGGCTCCTATTTTGATTGTACACGAGGTGGGATTCTTCCTAAAGATCAATCATAGGGCTCAAAGATGGCTTAATGTAATGCTGAAACTGGAAGCAAAAATCAAATAAAACTGGAAATTTAAATGGCTGAAGTTGTTTTGATTTGACATTTTATAAGGCTCTGGTGTGGTCGGCAACAGTCTCGTGGCAGTCAATGTGTTTATCAGCTGCCTCCACAAAGTATGAGGATATTATTCTTGCAGCACAGTTCTGTCCACTAAATACTTGTCCCATAAAATCATCCCATATGGAATCAATGAAGGAAAATGTGCAAAATAAGTTAATTTTGATATGCTTCATCATCATCATTTAAGACTGATTATGCCTTTCAGCGTTCAGTCTGGAGCATAGCCCCCCTTATACAGTTCCTCCATAATCCCCTATTCAGTGCTAACATTGGTGCCTCTTCTGATGTTAAACCTATTACTTCAAAATCATTCTTAACCGAATCCAGGTACCTTCTCCTCGGTCTGCCCCGACTCCTCCTACCCTCTACTGCTAAATCCATGAGTCTCTTGGGTAACCTTGCTTCTCCCATGCGTGTAACATGACCCCACCATCTAAGCCTGTTCGCCCTGACTGCTACATCTATAGAGTTCATTCCCAGTTTTTCTTTGATTTCCTCATTGTAGACACCCTCCTGCCATTGTTCCCATCTACTAGTACCTGCAATCATCCTAGCTACTTTCATATCCGTAACCTCAACCTTGTTGATAAGGTAACCTGAATCCACCCAGCTTTCACTCCCATACAACAAAGTTGGTCGAAAGATTGAACGGTGCACAGATAACTTAGTCTTGGTACTGACTTCCTTCTTGCAGAAGAGAGTAGATCGTAGCTGAGCGCTCACTGCATTAGCTTTGCTACACCTCGTTTCCAGTTCTTTCACTATGTTGCCATCCTGTGAGAATATGCATCCTAAGTACTTGAAACCGTCCACCTGCTCTAACTTTGTTCCTCCTATTTGGCACTCAATCCATTTATATTTCTTTCCCACTGACATTACTTTCGTTTTGGAGATGCTAATCTTCATACCATAGTCCTTACATTTCTGATCTAGCTCTGAAATATTACTTTGCAAACTTTCAATCGAATCTGCCATCACAACTAAGTCATCCGCATATGCAAGACTGCTTATTTTGTGTTCACATATCTTAATCTCACCCAGCCAGTCTATTGTTTTCAACATATGATCCATAAATAATATGAACAACAGTGGAGACAGGTTGCAGCCTTGTCTTACCCCTGAAACTACTCTGAGCCATGAACTCAATTTACCGTCAACTCTAATTGCTGCCTGACTATCCATGTAAAGACCTTTAATTGCTTGCAAAAGTTTGCCTCCTATTCAATAATCTTGTAGAATCTAGGAACCCAGTCATATGCCTTTTCTAGATCTATAGAGCATAGATACAATTCCCTGTTCCACTCATAACACTTCTCCATTATTTGACAACCTCTAAGAGGCCTAAACCCACACTGATTTTCATCCAATTGGTCCTCAACTAATACACGCACTTTCCTTTCAACAATACCTGCGAAGATTTTACCCACAATGCTGATTAAAGAGATACCTCTGTAGTTGTTACAATCTTTTCTGTTTCCATGTTTAAAGATTGGTGTGATTACTGCTTTTGTCCAGTCTGATGGAACCTGTCCCTACTCCCAGGCCATTTCAATTATCCTGTGTAGCCATTTAAGACCTGACATTCCACTGTATTTGATGAGTTCCGGCTTAATTTCATCCACCCCAGCCGCTTTATTGCACTGCAATCTATTGACCATTTTTTCCACTTCCTCAAATGTGATCCTATTTCCATCATCATTCCTATCCCATTCTACCTTGAAATCTGAAACATTACTGATCGCATTTTCACCTACATTGAGCAACTCTTCAAAATATTCCCTCCACCTGCCCAAGGCATCCACAGGATTCACCAGCAGTTTTCCTGACCTGTCCAAAATACTTGTCATTTCCTTCTTACCTCCCTTTCGAAGACTGCTAATTACACTCCAGAATGGTTTTCCAGCAGCTTGACCCATAGTCTCCAACCTGTTTCCAAAGTCTTCCCACGTTTCTTCTTCGATGCTGCAATTATCTGTTTGGCTTTGTTTCTTTCTTCAACATAACTTTCTCTGTCTACCTGGGTTCTGGTATGTAGCCATTTTTGATACGCCTTCTTTTTCCTTTTACAGGCTGCCTTAACTGTATCATTCCACCAAGCTGTTTGCTTCATCCTACTTTTACACACTACTGTTCCAAGACATTCTTTAGCCACTTCTAGTACTGTGTCCCTGTACCTTGTCCATTCCTTTTCCAATGACTGTAATTGACTACATTCAACTAACTGGTACCTTTCTGAGATCGCTGTTATGTACTTGTGCCTGATTTCCTTATCCTGAAGTTTCTCCACTCTTATCCTCCTACATATGGACCTGACCTCCTGCACTTTCGGCCTCACAATCCCAATTTCACTGCAGATTAAATAATGATCAGTGTCATCAAAGAATCCCCTGAATACACGTGTGTCCCTCACAGCCTTCCTGAATTCCTGATCTGTTATTATATAGTCAATGACAGATCTGGTTCCCCTGCCTTCCCAAGTATACCGGTGAATGTTCTTATGTTTAAAAAAGGAATTTGTGATTACTAAACCCATACTGGCACAGAAATCCAAGAGTTGTTTCCCGTTCCTGTTGGCCTCCATATCCTCTCCAAATTTACCCATAACCTTTTCATACCCTTCTGTTCGATTTCCAATCCTGGCGTTAAAATCACCCATGAGCAGAACACTGTCCTTGTCCTTTACTCTAACAACTACATCACTGAGTGCCTCATAAAAACTATCCATCTTATCTTGATCTGTCCCTTCACAATGCGAATATACTGACACAATCCTAATTTTCTTGCTAGACACTGTCAAATCTATCCACATCAGTCGTTCGTTTACATACCTTATTGCAACTACGCTGGGTTCCATTTCTTTCCTGACGTAAAGCCCTACACCCCATTGTGCTATTCCTGCTTTGACTCCTGACAGGTAGACCTTGTATTCTCCCACTTCCTCTTCTTTCTCACCCCTTACCCGAATGTCACTAACAGCTAAAACGTCCAGCCCCATCTTACTTGCAGCCTCTGCCAGCTCTACCTTCTTCCCAGAGTAGCCCCCATTGATATTAATAGCTCCCCATCTCATTACCATTTGTTTTCCAAGTCGTATCTTAGGAGTCCCTGGTTTGTCAGTTAGAGGTGGGACTCCGTCACCTCCAAAGGTCTGAGGCATTTTGCTCCGATTGTTGCCAGCATCATATTTAAAGTACCAGGGAAGCAGGTTGCTAGCCTTACTTGCCCCGAGTCCCATTGGGTTTTACCCCTAACGGCTGAGGGGCTAACCGGTGGATTTGGTAGTCTTTGCCGTATGAGCACAAAGGTGACCACGACTCAGAATATGTCCGAGATGCCCAGCCTTATTCCAAAGTA
Organism: Schistocerca cancellata; assembly: GCF_023864275.1. Taxonomy (NCBI): domain Eukaryota; kingdom Metazoa; phylum Arthropoda; class Insecta; order Orthoptera; family Acrididae; genus Schistocerca; species Schistocerca cancellata. The sequence goes on from NC_064627.1 coordinate 1,096,493,306, forward strand.
ATTGGTATCCCGACTGTCGGGACCACTTACTTGGCCACTCATATGTTGCCCGTGGTTCATGAACTAGGACATGACTACAGGAACCCACACCATGAACCATATGCTTTCATCAGAAAAATCAGCAATGTGGACAATGTTACTGAACTCAAGTGTTTGAGAAGATATATGATTTCCAATCCAAATTCTGATCAATATTAGCTCCCACAAATTTTGAACAACCACTTTTATGTATTTCCTTTTCCCTGTATTACGTTGTTGTTCTTCATATATATTATCTTGTACAGAACTGACTGAACTGTGTGTTGTTTTTAAATAAAGTAATAGACAATTAACTAAGAAAAATCACTAAAACCTTTGAACATTTCATTTATTGCTCTTACTCTTGTTAGATATCTGTTGGCTTGATTACGATGCTTGCATCATAGCTAAACAGTGCAACTTCTGCTTTACCAGTGTATCGTATTGTGTATTGTGATTTAAACCGGGGTCTTAGAAACGACAGAGAGGTTTCATCATCCCGCCGTAGTCCTCAGTGGTTCACAATCCAACAACAGACCACAGCAGTCCACACACCTCACCGCTGCCCCACACTGAACCCAGGGTTATTTATTGTGTTGTACGTCCCCAGTGGAGGCAGTGTGTGACAGGAAATCTCTTTATCTGTGGGTATACAGCTTTTAAATGCACATCATTTAAATTTGTGTGATAAATTGGATCAATATTATAAACAGTTACAAATCTGAGTCTGTGCTGTGCACTTACAACTTATTTCTACAACTAAAAGTTTAAGTGAAACATTTTCATGATATTGAGAGATTTAATGAAATCTGTCTGGCATTGGGTAGAATGCCAGATTTTTATAAAGATAACACAATGTGTGCTGCAACGACTAACATGCATGGTCACTCTTTGATCTGGTACTGTAATCAGCAATTTTATTTTAAGTAAAAAAAGTAAAAAAATAACTGGTTCCAATATATAAAAGCAGGCAAGGTGTGATTTTTTATTTCTTTAAAACGGTTTGCATCATTTCCTTCAGCTTGCATGTTTCATAATTCATATAATTGTCTTTTGTTCGAAAAATATGTAAAAATCTGCCAACCGGTTGCACAGGCTTTCTATATACCTTGACCAGGTTTCATCACCTCTAAGGGCGACTTCATCAGAAGGCAAGGTAATTACATGAAGAAAATATCGTCAAAGATGTACAGTGATTTAAGAGGCCTGCGCCCCAAGGAGAAAACGTAGCACTTCCAGCACTCCTTTTTACTCTGCTTAATAAAGTAGTGAGCCTTAGCATGGAGACACTTAAAAGTGAGGAGGTTGGTATGCAAAGGGTGTTGATTAAATTGCTGCAGCACCCATCGGCGGTCCTGAGTGGCAACTGCTACATCCTTAGTCCACCACAGTACCGACTGATGCCAAGGGAGACCTGTGGATAGGGGGACAGTAGTGCCATCTGCATGAAGAATAGTTGCAGAGATGCCCTGCACGGCTCTATCAATGCAATTCAAGAGAAAGAGTGGTTGATTGGCTCTGCGGAATGCCCAACAAGGGAGTCTGTCTGCCTGACAGTAGCAGGGGAACAAAAGAATCACCAAAAGTGATCACTATCACAAAGGTCACCATCTGGTGACCAATGTAGGGAAGCCACGAGGGCAGGGGAGGAGATTGTGAGATCAATAGCAGTAGAGATGGCATGAGCAGCACAGAAGTGGATATGGGAACCGTCATTGATGAGACACAAATCAAAGTCGTAATAAGCTGGTCAATTAGAAGACCCCAAGCCGTTGAAGTGGCACTCCCCCACAGGGGGTGAAGTCCACTGAAGTCCCCAAAGAGGTGATATGGGGGCAGAGAGTTGATGTATTAAGGTAGACAGTTCAACATAAGGAAGTGGCCTATCTGGAGAGAGGTAGACATCGCAAACAATGACTGCTGGAGTCTAACTGCACTCTAACTAATATTGCTTCCAGGCTGGCATGAAGGGAGATCCTATCACTAATGACGTCAGCGTGAATCAAAGTGCAGACCTCTCCAGATGCTATCCCAGGGATGGCACAGTTCTGACAGAATGTCCAATAACCAAAAAACATTGGAGAGTGCTCGTCACGGAAGTGTGTTTATTGAAGAGCAAGACAGAACTCAGAATAAGAGCAAACAAGGCATTGTATTTCCGATTGGTGACAATAATATCCATTGCAATTTCAATGGATTATCAAGTGGCAAGAGTCCAGGTTAGACATAAAGAAGCTGTGGGAGGTCATGTTACTTGACTCCTTTGGAGGTGGCACTTATTCAGCCAGGGAGGGGGAGCAGCTCCCGTAGGAAAGGGGCACAACAGAGGCAAAAGTTGAAGAAAGTAACACTGGATGGTGTCTGTAATATTTTTGGCACGCCTCATCATGAGATAGGCGATCTAGGGACTTGTACTCTCGGAACCTCTTTTCTGGTAAGCTGGGCAATCTGGCAGGCGAGGAGAGTGGCAGTCATGACAATTGACACGCACAAGTTGTGGAACACAGGGGCTTCCCTCATAGAGTGGGTGTCCACAGTCACCACACAGATGGCCCACTGTACAGTGTGAAGACTTATGCCCACAACGCAAGTACCAAAAGCACCTCATGGGTGCTGGGCCATATGGCTTCACATCACATCAGTAGTACAAAACCTAGACCTTCTCTCCCTCGAATGCCAGAATGAAGGTGCCATTATCGGTGCAGTTGTCTTTATGACCCTCCTGCACATGTCAAACAAACTGAACGCTGCATTGCTCCAGATTAGCCTGGAGTTCCTCATCATCACTTTGCAGGATGAGGTCCCTATGAAAAATCACTCCCTGGACCATATTCAGCAACTGGTGAGCAGTGATAGACACTGGGACATTGTCAAGATGACCACAAGCACATAGAGCTGAAGACTGGGTGGCGGTAGAAGCTTTGATCAACAGGGATCCCGATTGCATCTTACTAAGAGACCCCACTTCAAACAACTTGTCCTCAATATTGCCCACAAAAAATAATGGCTTTGTGGTGGTGAAAGTGTCCCCACCTGTCTTAGTACAGACGAGGTAGTGGGGAAAGTGTTTCATCCCATGACGGCAAGCCTGGCCCTCCTCCAAGGACGTAGCTAGGAAAGAGAAGGCTGCCAGCTCATACAAAGCAGCATTCAATGATCCTTCACCACTTGAAGAGGCAGCCAATTCGGAATGGTCAGATTTTTGCAGTCTGATACACTTCATGTCCCAAACATCTGCCCCGATACCACCCACTCCGATCAGGGGCTCTTCCCATTGGCACCACCCACTCACAGCGTGGGCTGCCTGATACGGCCTTTGGCAAGATGATATTTTTTACATTCAATCATTTTCCTTATGGAAATACTGTTCTTTTTTCCCCTGTCTCTTCTCTAATGTATATTTTCAGTTTTATTACCATCACTCAATTACACTGGTCATGAATGATGAAAAGCTGTTTTTAACTATGTGATAAATGGATGTTGTCATTTTAAGAAAGATTTTAATGATGTGTGAATCCGTAATGGTACCAACACTATAGCTTGTATCTGGTAATTTATTTATTTATCTGCTCTCGAACCCTGATACAATGTTACGTGCAGTTCTGTAAGCTGTTTTATGTTGCTAACACAAGAAAAAAATCTGCTTTATATCTTAGATCTGAAAATGGGTAGATTGTTGGCCGAAATTAGTAATCCATCCAAATAAAGAAGATTTCATGTGCAATCCTTACCTCTAGGGTTTTCAATCCATAAACATAAAAAAAAGAGATTGACTTGTTCACAAATATACATTCCAGTAACAAAATTAACTTCAGAGAGTCTTTTTCTGGTTTTTCTGTAATGAGAATAGCTTTCCCATCTATCAACATGATGTTTGTAGTGCAACTTTCTATGGAGAAGGCAGTAGCGCGGGGAGTGGTAGGGGTGAGGGGGAGGAAGAGAGGGGGAGGGATGGAGGGGGGAGGGATGGGTGGGTAGAGGGGGAGATCGGGCAAGAGGGGGTAGGGGCAGAAGGTGTAGGGGCAGAGGGGGAGGGTGGACAGAGGAGAGATGGGGGTACAGGGGGGAGAGAGGGGGGACAAGGGAGAGGGGGGGGGGGTTGGGATAGGCCTAAAGGTTTGAGGAGAGACTGGAGATCCTGCTGGATTTTTGGATAGGATCACTGTGGCAGGGTTGGTAGATGGATGAATTTGACAGCTGGTGGAGTCCTTCCACCAGGTAATCCTTATGGTTCAAAACCACAGTGCTGGGGCCTTTGTCAGCAAGTGAAATTGTAAGGACAGCATAATGTTTTGGTGGTGGACTGCGGTTCTTTCTGCAGCTCTGTGGTTAGCTTGCACATTGACGGATTTGGGGAATGATGATGAGGCAAGGTTTGAGGTTAAGAAATACTGGGTGATTTGGGGGCAGTGGAGGTGGATCACGGTTGGATGGACGAGTGAACTGAGTCAGCCGGGCTCAATATTGGCCTTTGGTTGAGTGTGATTGGTAGGGTTGGTGTTGAAAAAGAATTTCCACTATAGTGAAATTGAGAAGAAGAGAAGGTCTTTAATAAAGTCCAGCATGATTGAATTTGGGAATGTGGCAAGAGATAAGGCCTTTGGAAAGGACTGATACTTCTGTGGGACTAAGAAGTTTTTGGAAAAAGGTTCATGACTGTTCCACTTCATTGCTATTTTCTGTCTTTATATACAAGCAATACTCAAAATAAGTCAGTTACTACTGGGTGGAATTTAATATTCCAATTTTTGAGCGAGTCCTTTGAACCATACAGAGCCTTTCTAAGTTTACAAACTTTACCATTCATTTTATTGAAACATCCAGTATATGTAGAAAATTAATAGGGTCATTGATGTATGCCATGTTAGGTTGCTATTAGTGCAGCAGTAAGTATTCTAAGCAGGTAACAATCAAGTGAAAGTCTGGACTTATGGAATGCTTTAAAATGCCTAAAACTGAGTCTTATGCTAGGGAAAACTGCACCAATACTATAATTGGTTACGTTGACTCTGATTAGGCTGGTGACAGTAGATAGAAAGTTGACAGGTGGTTATCTTTTTGAAGTTTTGGATTGTAGTGAGTCACGGGCATCTAAGAAGCAGCCCAAGTGTGTCTGTCACCAATAGAATCAGAATTTTTAGCTATAAGTATGACAACTAACAAACCCTGTTGGTTCAGTAATTTGTATTACAGTCTTCCTGAAACTCAAAGAGCTGTTCAACTTTATGAAGATAACATGCCAGTGATAAGCCTTTGGAAGAACCCAAAATTTCACCACAAACTTAAACATATAGATGTCAAACTGTTATTTGCTAGGGAGAAAGTTTTCCTTTTGGAAGTAGTGTTAAAGCACATTAGCGCAAATGAGCAACAAGCTGATGTTCTGACAAAGCCTCTATGTAAAATAAAATCTGAAAAATTTAGAGCCTTGCTGGGACTTACTTAATCTTTTAATTTAGTTTTAATAAAATCGTTAATTTACACTCAGGGAGGTCATTAGTTGGAGTACCAAAGTTTCACCCAGTAATCTTGAGATTGCCTGTAGCAAGGCCTACTATTTCGAAATAGCAATTGTATTGACATCTGCAAATGCATAAAATAGTAGTTTTTCTGTCACTAACTCAACAGGTGACTTCAAAATCTCTTTCATAACATAATTTGCATACAGAGGCTACACCCTTATAATCTAAATTTTCTTTTACATAAACATTAAATGTTGAATATGAAGTGAAACACTTAATATACCTTTAAGCTTCTCCAGAAAAATGTTGTAATTTGTGCCCTCATGTGTCTTTGACAGACCACAAAAAATCCTAATTTGCAAAATCTTGTCATTTAGATATTTTAATACAGGGCCAGTGAAACATGGTAACAGATGAGAGGATGCTCTGGGATCATGGTGACTGACTCAGAATCATACTTGTAGATATACTCAATTGCTAAATGGGTTAATAAATATTTATCCTAGCACCTTTCTTAAATATAGGATCTAACAATGGCATACTATAGTCTGCATGGAAAGATACCTTGTGAAAGTGATGCACTGAATACATGCCTCAGTACAGTACCTGTATCTGAAGAACATCCTTTTTAATATTGTACTCATGCAAAATTATTAAAGGATGAAATATAACCACAAATTACAAGCTCAGTTCGGCATAATTTGCAGGTAGACTTGTTTTAACTTTAAGAATATGGTGCTAGCTTATTTTCAATACTGTCAGCTCCTGTTGTTCCATGGCACTGTTTTCTATGTAGCCAAAGTGTGTCGGCATTATTAGCTGTCAGTGAAAATGAGTAAACAGTAATAGCAAGAAAATAATTCTCTGTATCACATCACAATGTGCAGTACATCCACCATGACCTCTGCATCTGCTTCACCATAATTTGCACACATTATGGTGCTAGCACAAGAGAATTTTAATTTTTTTTTCAACTCCATTTATGTCTTAACACTACCTTCACTTCACATGTGATTATTTTACACTTTTGTAACTCAAATTTTGCACCTTTCCTTAACTCTGCTTTGGCTGCTGCCTTAACTATTTGCTTTTACTTGTCTTTCCTCTGTTAGATCAGATTAGATTCATTCCAATTGATCCGTAGTGAGGAGGTCCTCCAGGATGACATGTCAGAAAAACAATAATACATGAAAATATTTATAACTAAAACAAATAAGCTAATGTATCTTTTACAGGTCTCAAATAGAATGATCGTCTTTTTCTTCTCTGATGAACACTCTATGAAAGGATCATTTTACAAAACTCATTTACTAAGATCCATTAATACACTAAATTTAAAATTTTAAAAAAAATTATTTATAAGGTAATAAACATATAAGAGAACTACTACAATACTTATTTACAATGAACACATTACTGCACTGAAATGGTGCAGAAGTTAGATTGTACTTTACACACACACACACACACACACACACACACACACACACACACACACACACACACCAGTTGGTTCTACTGAGAAATTCATCAATGGAATAGGTGTTGGCCACCAATAAATCCTTTAGGCTTCTCTGAAACTGAATTTCATTGGTAGTTAAGCTTTTTATGGCTGTTGGCAAGTTATTGAAAATGTGTGCTCCTGAATAATGCACACCTTTTTGTACAAGAGTAAGTGAGTTTAAAGCCTTCTGAAGATTATTCTTATTTCTAGTATTGATTCCATGAACTGAGCTGTTGGTTTGAAAAAGTGATATATTTTTAATGACAAATTTCATTAAGGAATAAATATATTGGGAAGCAGTAGTTAGTAAACCTAGTTCGATAAACAGGCCTGTGCAGGAAGTTCTTGATCTCACACTACGTATAATCTTATTGCACATTTTTGTGCCCGGAAAACTTGGCTTGATGAATTACCCCAAAAAATAATCCCGTATGACATTATAGAGTGAAAGTAAGCATAGTATTATAGCCTTTCCATTTTTATATCCCCTATGTTTGACAGAATTCGCGCTGCAAATAGAGATTTGTTTAGATGCTTCAGCAGTTCCGAGGTGTGCTTCTCCCAGTTGAATTTATTATCAAGCTGTAATTCCAAGAATTTAACACTGCCCACTTCTTCTATCTGCTTGTCATCATATGTTAGGCATAAACTTGTGGGGGCAGCCCTTACAAGTTCTGAACTGCATGTAGTGTTTTTTTTTTCGAAGTTTAGTGACAAGGAATTGGCTAGGAACCAGTGATTAATGTCCACAAATATTTTATTAGCCAATCTTTCTAAGACTACATTTGATTTGCTATTTATTGCAATGTTCATATCATCATCGAACAAAACAAACTTGGCATATGTTAATGTTACTGACGAAAGGTCATTGATGCACACAAGAAAAAGTAATGGCCCTAAGATGGAACCTTGTGGGACCCCACATGTAATTAGTTCCCAGTTGGATGATGCCTGATAGCTTAATGCATGTTTCTTTCCTAATAACACCCGTTGCTTTCTGCCAGAGAGAGATAAGATTTGAACCATTTTGCAGCATTTCCTGTTACACCAAATATTCTAATTTACTTAAAAGGGTATTGTGATTTACACAGTCAAATGCCTTTGACAAATCACAAAATATACTAGTTGCCTGAATTTTTTTGTATAATGAATTAAGTACATTTTCACTGTAAGTGTAGGTAGCCTTCTCAATATCAGAACCCTTTAGAAGTCTAAAATGCGACTCTTGACAGCATTTTATTTGTGATAAGATGGTTATAAAGCCGATTGTACATCACATTTTCTAAAATTATTGAGAATGCTGGCAAAAGTGAAATTGGACAGAAATTTGACTATTTATTTATCTCCCTTCTTAAACAGTGGCTTAACTTCAGCATACGAGGTGCATTCAAGTTCTAAGGCCTCCGATTTTTTTTCTCCAGACTGGAAAGAGATAGAAACATGCGCATTGTTTTAAAATGAGGCCGCATTCATTGTCAATACGTCCCAGAGATGGCAGCACCATACGGCAGATGGAATTTTACCGCCAGTGGCGAGAATGAGAACTGTTTTAAATACTTAAAATGGCGATGTTTTCCTTACTTGAACAGCGTGCAATCATTCGTTTTCTGAATTTGCGTGGTGTGAAACCAATTGAAATTCATCAACAGTTTAAGGAGACATGTGGTGATGGAGTTATGGATGTGTCGAAAGTGCGTTCGTGGGTGCAACAGTTTAATGAAGGCAGAACATCGTGTGACAACAAACCGAAACAACCTCGGGCTCGCACAAGCCGGTCTGACGACATGATCGAGAAAGCGGAGAGAAATGTTTTGGGGGATCGCCGAATGACTGTTGAACAGATCGCCTCCAGAGTTGGCATTTCTGTGGGTTCTGTGCACACAATCCTGCATGACGACCTGAAAATGTGAAAAGTGTCATCCAGGTGGGTGCCACGAATACTGACGGACGGCCACATGGCTGCCTGTGTGGCATGTTGCCAAGCAATGTTGACGCGCAACGACAGCATGAATGGGACTTTCTTTTCATTGGTTGTGACAATGGATGAGATGTGGACACCATTTTTCAATCCAGAAACAAAGCGCCAGTCAGCTCAATGGAAGCACACAGATTCACCGCCACCAAAAAAATTTCGGGTAACCGCCAGTGCTGAAAAAATGATGGTGTCCATGTTCTGGGACAATGAGGGCATAATCCTTACCCAGTGCATTCCAAAGGGCACTACGGTAACAGGTGCATCCTATGAAAATGTTTTGAAGAACAAATTCCTTCCTGCACTGCAACAAAAACGTCCGGGAAGGGCTGCCCGTGTGCTGTTTCACCAAGACAACGCACCAGCACATCGAGCTAATGTTACGCAACAGTTTCTTCATGATAACAACTTTGAAGTGATTCCTCATGCTCCCTACTCACCTGACCTGGCTCCTAGTGACTTTTGGCTTTTTCCAACAATGAAAGACACTCTCCATGGCCGCACATTCACCAGCCGTGCTGCTATTGCCTCAGCGATTTTCCAGTGGTCAAAACAGACTCCTAAAGAAGCCTTCGCCGCTGCCATGGAATCATGGCGTCAGCGTTGTGAAAAATGTGTACGTCTGCAGGGCAATTACGTCGAGAAGTAACGCCAGTTTCATCGATTTCGGGTGAGTAGTCAATTAGAAAAAAAATCTGAGGCCTTAGAACTTGAATGCACCTCGTATTTCAACAATTCAGGAAATATTCCATTGATAAACGACTGGTTACACAGATGACTTAATATGTTACTTAACTCAGAATGACATTCTTTAATTAACTTTGTTGATCTTTCATCATATTCGCTAGATGTTTTTGATTTTAAAGAATTTATGATGGACATTACTTCTGCTGGGGTAGTGAGGGTCAAATTCATATCATGGAAGTTACTTGAAATGTCTGGTCAGAGGTGTCCCATGGCAGCATCTACAGAGCCTGACAACCCCATCTTTTCAAGGTTGTTGTGGTGTGCGACGTCACGGAATTTAGTTTGTGAGAGTGGCGTGTTTGTAGGTGTCGTTTTGATGTGATCGGTGGTGCTCTCTGGTGGTGTGTTAGGTGATGTTTTTGGTTTAGTTTGCGAGTGTGGCGTCTTGTGTGAATTTTGGTAAATTGCTTTTTTTATGTCTTTGGTAGATATGGATATGACTGACAGGGCCAACAATTTTCAGTTGTCGGCTATGATGGGGGACAGTGCGTTGTCTCTAATAAAATTTCTTCAACTGTTCAGATTTTTGGATGAAGTCGTGAAGTGTTCAGTATGTCGTGAAGAAATGAGGCTTACGAGTTCTGGCGACTCGGACCAGGGACGGCTGTATGTGGAGATGTCGTAAGGATAACAGGTCAAGGAAAGTGTTCGATACCAATGTGTGGTTGTGAATGTTGGTATTGGTATCAGGAGATGTTTTTGAGCTATATAGGTCAAGGGAAGTGTTAGGTCCTAATTTATGGGATCGGGAGCTGCTGTTGAACTATATAGGTCAAGGGAAGTGTCCGATTCCAGATGATATTGTGTTTAATGGTATTTGGGGAGTTCTGTGATGTCGGTTTTTTTCGTTGTTTAGTATGGGGGTAGGTGTCTAAATTTGTTTATATTTAGTTTATCCCCACCCAAAGACCCCCTATTTCCCGCACTTGTCCCATTAGTGTCATTAGGTTTTTGTGGAACGTGTGTGTATGTGTTTGTTTTTTGATGTATTTTCGTCCTCATAATGTGTACGAAACGACTTTATATGCGCCATATTGGAATCGTGGTTTATGGTAATTTCCGCCATATTTGTAACGTCAGGTCAAAGCAGACTGGCGGGATCGGACACTTCCGTATTTCCATTTACTCTTAATCCTATTTGCCCCTCTTCATGTCTTGTTCTACCGGTCTCCTCCTCCACTATTTCCCATACTGTCTTTATTTTGTTATTTGATATGACTATCTTTTGCTTGTAAGATATTTGCTTTGATGTCCATATCACAGTCTTTAATATTTTGCAGTATTTCTTGTAATGTGCTATAGCATCAACATCAGGACTGTTTCAGATTGACAGATACAGTTTCCTTTTTGTTTTACAATATACCTCTATTCCTTGTGTAATCCATGGCTTCTTTGTAGACTTTGCTCTAACCCTGGTTAGTTTTGGGGGAAAACAGTGTTCAAATAAGGTAAGCACTTTATTAGCAAAAGCGTTATATCTTTCACTCATGCTATGAGCACTCTAAACATCACACAAAGGAATGTCTCTGAGAGTTGTCCTACAATAATCAATTTTTGGCTTATTGATTACCCTCTTGAGTTCAGATTCAGCATTTAGGCCTACTGCACATTTTGTCTCATGTATGCTATGACTGTGCCAACAGAACAGTGATGCCATTAACATGACAGGGATTCAAGCTTCAAGAAATGACCAGCGTAAGAGATCACCAACAAAACAAAGGCATCAGCAAAACAAACTAACAGGACCTTCATGGAAATATGAGGTTGGCCAGTGATGATGTTATTAACACCTTTAAACATATTTAAAACTTGAAAATGTCAGACCACAATGGAAAGCTTGTGGGTTTTCATCACAACTACCACCTTGCAACCCAAGTTACACTTCATGTTACACAATATAAATGATACAATCAAATCCACCACCCAGAAAAACTAAATGTACTTTTATAAACAGAACACAAGAATGATATCTACAACTGAAACATACACATTACTATATCAAGGATGACATACACACAACATACGACAACACACCTCAAAAAATTGCCTACACTAGATCTAACTAATTTTCACTTTGTCCTACTGCATCTTCCTAGCCCAAGGCTCCTACTCAACTCCTGAATATTTTCATTTTCTCCCACACTTTCTCTTCCTCTGCATTAAAGAAGTGGTGTTTCAGAAAGCTAGTGCTTCTGTAATATTTTATTTGTTTGTTGCTTCTGCAGTGCTTTGGTAAGAAGAAACGTTTTCAATTTTTTAATAGACCTTTGTTACATTTGAGATTACTTCCTTCTTGTTCCCAAACCCTAATTATGTCCATTTCTGACACCTGCAATAACCATTACAAATGTTTCAATTCACATCTTTAGCCACATAGATCCTTCAGAGATGTCACATGAGAGAAGTTGTACATTAACACAACGAAGCACAGTGACTACCGTGAGTCATATCCATGAGCTACAGCAACTCAAACAATAATTTACTTTGCTGGTACTTGTTGGTTGGTTAGTTTCAAATTTCATGGATCATTTGCACAATAAATTGTAATGATGTGGAAAAAGTCATTTTAAATTCACATGAAGAATTATTTTTCAACCATGGTTTGATTTATGCTTTACAAAATAATGTACTCCTTACATGCACAACAAGCCAACATTGCAGTTAACAGTCAAGTAACAGCTACTGTTAAAGATAAATGTCATAGATCTGGAAAATCATCTGCAGAAGCAGAACAGTAAGCTCTTTTTGTACAAATGGGCAATACAGTGAAAAAATCTACATTTTTAATTATGAAAATATCTACTGCACTAGCTAAACACATCACTATTATGCAATAAGGTTATTCTAGTAAGTCTATAAATATTCTACCCCGATCTGGAAGCTGCACATAGTGACTAACATGCATCCAAGACACTCATAAATAAATACTTTGTAATATGCAATGATTAGGCTACGTATATAAAAAGATATCCCCCCCATGAACCATGGACCTTGCCGTTGGTGGGGAGGCTTGGGTGCCTCAGCGATACAGATAGCCGTACCGTAGGTACAACCACAACGGAGGGGTATCTGTTGAGAGGCCAAAAAAACGTGTGGTTCCTGAAGAGGGGCAGCAGCCTTTTCAGTAGTTGCAAGGGCAACAGTCTGGATGATTGACTGATCTGGCCTTGTAACAAAAACCAAAACGGCCTTGCTGTGCTGGTACTGCGAACGGCTGAAAGCAAGGGGAAGCTACGGCCGTAATTTTTCCCCGAGGGCATGCAGCTTTACTGTATGATTAAATGATGATGGCGTCCTCTTGGGTAAAATATTCCGGAGGTAAAATAGTCCCCCATTCGGATCTCCGGGCGGGGACTACTCAAGAGGATGTCGTTATCAGGAGAAAGAAAACTTGCGTTCTACGGATCGGAGCGTGGAATGCCAGATCCCTTAATCGGGCAGGTAGGTTAGAAAATTTAAAAAGGGAAATGGATAGGTTAAAGTTAGATATAGTGGGAATTAGTGAAGTTCGGTGGCAGGAGGAACAAGACTTTTCGTCAGGCGAATACAGGGTTATAAATACAAAGTCAAATAAGGGTAATGCAGGAGTAGGTTTAATAATGAATAGGAAAATAGGAATGCGGGTAAGCTACTACAAACAGCATAGTGAACGCATTATTGTGGCCAAGATAGATACGAAGCCCACACCTACTACAGTAGTACAAGTTTATATGCCAACTAGCTCTGCAGATGACGAAGAAATTGAAGAAATGTATGATGAAATAAAAGAAATTATTCAGATAGTGAAGGGAGATGAAAATTTAATAGTCATGGGTGGCTGGAATTCGAGTGTAGGAAAAGGGAGAGAAGGAAACGTAGTAGGTGAATATGGATTGGGGCTAAGAAATGAAAGACGAAGCTGCCTGGTAGAATTTCGCACAGAGCATAACTTAATCATAGCTAACACTTGGTTTAAGAATCATGATAGAAGGTTGTATACATGAAGAACCCTGGAGATACTAGAAGGTATCAGATAGATTATATAATGGTAAGACAGAGACTTAGGAACCAGGTTTTAAATTGTAAGACATTTCGAGGGGCAGATATGGACTCTGACCACAATCTATTGGTTATGACCTGTAGATTAAAACTGAAGAAACTGCAAAAAGGTGGGAATTTAAGGAGATGGGACCTGGATAAACTGAAAGAACCAGAGGTTGTACAGAGTTTCAGGGAGAGCATAAGGGAACAATTGACCGGAATGGGGGAAATAAATACAGTAGAAGAATAATGGGTAGCTTTGAGGGATGAAGTAGTAAAGGCAGCAGAGGATCAAGTAGGTAAAAAGACGACGGCTAGTAGAAATCCTTGGGTAACAGAAGAAATATTGAATTTAATTGATGAAAGGAGAAAATATAAAAATGCAGTAAATGAAGCAGGCGAAAAGGAATACAAACGTCTCAAAAATGAGATCGACAGGAAGTGCAAAATTGCTAAGCAGGGATGGCTAGAGGACAAATGTAAAGATGTAGAGGCTTATCTCACTAGGGGTAAGATAGATACTGCCTACAGGAAAATTAAAGAGACCTTTGGAGATAAGAGAACCACTTGTATGAACATCAAGAGCTCAGATGGAAACCCAGTTCTAAGCAAAGAAGGGAAAGCAGAAAGGTGGAAGGAGTATATAGAGGGTCTATACAAGGGCGATGTACTTGAGGACAATATTATGGAAATGGAAGAGGATGTAGATGAAGATGAAATGGGAGATACAATACTGCGTGAAGAGTTTGACAGAGCACTGAAAGACCTCAGTCGAAACAAGGCCCCCGGAGTAGAAAACATTCCATTGGAACTACTGACGGCCTTGGGAGAGCCAGTCCTGACAAAACTCTACCATCTGATGAGCAAGATGTATGAAACAGGCGAAATACCCTCAGACTTCAAGAAGAATATAATAATTCCAATCCCAAAGAAAGCAGGTGCTGACAGGTGTGAAAATTACCGAATAATCAGTTTAATAAGTCACAGCTGCAAAGTACTGACACGAATTCTTTACAGACGAATGGAAAAACTAGTAGAAGCCGACCTCAGGGAAGATCAGTTTGGATTCCGTAGAAATACTGGAACACGTGAGGCAATACTGACCTTACGACTTATCTTAGAAGAAAGATTAAGGAAAGGCAAACCTACGTTTCTAGCATTTGTAGACTTAGAGAAAGCTTTTGACAAAGTTGACTGGAATACTCTCTTTCAAATTCTAAAGGTGGCAGGGGTAAAATACAGGGAGCGAAAGGCTATTTACAATTTGTACAGAAACCAGATGGCAGTTATAAGAGTCGAGGGGCATGAAAGGGAAGCAGTGGTTGGGAAGGGAGTGAGACAGGGTTGTAGCCTATCCCCGATGTTATTCAATCTGTATATCGAGCAAGCAGTGAAGGAAACAAAAGAAAAATTTGGAGTAGGAATTAAAATCCATGGAGAAGAAATAAAAACTTTGAGGTTTGCGGATGACATTGTAATTCTGTCAGAGACAGCAAAGGACTTGGAAGAGCAGTTGAACGGAATGGATGGTGTCTTGAAGGGAGGATATAAGATGAACATCAACAAAAGCAAAAAGAGGATAATGGAATGTAGTCGAATTAAGTCGGGTGATGTTGAGGGTATTAGATTAGGAAATGAGACACTTAAAGTAGTAAAGGAGTTTTGCTATTTGGGGAGCAAAATAACTGATGATGGTAGAAGTAGAGAGCATATAAAATGTAGACTGGCAATGGCAAGGAAAGCGTTTCTGAGGAAGAGAAATTTGTTAACATCGAGTATAGATTTAAGTGTCAGGAAGTCATTTCTGAAAGTATTTGTATGGAGTGTAGCTATGTAAGGAAGTGAAACATGGACGGTAAATAGTTTGGACAAGAAGAGAATAGAAGCTTTTGAAATGTGGTGCTACAGAAGAATGCTGAAGATTAGATGGGTAGATCACGTAACTAATGAGGAGGTATTGAATAGGATTGGGGAGAAGAGAAGTTTGTGGCACAACTTGACCAGAAGAAGGGATCGGTTGGTAGGACATGTTCTGAGTCATCAAGGGATCACCAATTTAGTATTGGAGGGCAGCGTGGAGGGTAAAAATCGTAGGGGGAGACCAAGAGATGAATACACTAAGCAGATTCAGAAGGATGTAGGTTGCAGTAGGTACTGGGAGATGAAGAAGCTTGCACAGGATAGATTAGCATGGAGAGCTGCATCAAACCAGTCTCAGGACTGAAGACCACAACAATAACAACATAAAAAGATATAGCAACATCAACGTAAACTAATGGTATATTTTTACTAAACCTAAAGAGAGATGTCACATTGCAGACAGGTACAATTAAAAGACACTTACATGAAGCTTTCCCTTCATCAGTACGGGACACACATCATTCATATACACAAGCAAGCACACCTCATGCACGCAACCATCAACTCCCACATCTCGGGCCAGAATGCTAACTAAAGTTTCCGTTGTTTAATTTTATATTTTTTATGATTTTCAAACGCTTTGGTAATCCCTACATAACAGACATGAGAAAATATAAACAATGCTGTAAGCATCAGTGTAACTTCATAAATGCATTGGCCTATAGAGGAGCAATATCAGCTTAACTTAACCTTTAAATTGACATATCACATAATCTTATTTATCTCAATCACACTACATTTTAAATTATTATACTGAATATAAGGTTACTCCAACAGAACAGTAACTTCGTTGTACCGTATCCTGTGTGGGGTCTTTTCTTGGGTGATAATTTCCGTAGTAATTATAATAGGGAGGGTTATTAGATAAATAAATGGCGTTACAGTAAAATAAGTGTCCGTACATGGCTGATTCTACATTATTCTGTAAAACTTGTCCGTAAGTATGCACTCTAATCGTGAAACTGCGGTCTGTTCCACTTCCCTTCCCCTCTCATAAATGTTTGCTGATCTATAAACAGCGCTCAGATTATTCAGTCTCATTATCTAACAGAAAAAGATAATCGTGCAGAGTTGTTACCCATCGCTCACATGTCATTAAACTAATAAAGAATTTCATTTTAACATCTTGACATGGTCTACATTCATTACGCTGATCAAGGAAAAATTCTATAGTGAACAAGGAAGAACTAAAAACTAGTACTTACAGATATCGGCACCAGTTGTGTTATCTTCTCATATAGATTGTTCGAACCAAATATCGGTATAAGCGGTGCAGTTTTCCATAAACACAACCGGCAAACATTTGACGCAATCATCTCCTCCATAGCGCTTTGTTTTCAAACACACAGCACGCTACAGCTTGCCGCCTGCGGATGACGGCACAAGCAAAGATTTTGTGGCAGTGATATTTTTCATGTCTGGTGCAAAGTGATGTCAAAAGCGCGCGAGCGTTTTTTTGGTCATGTGTTGTATTTTATCTTTGCCGTAAGACTATAGAGTCTCCTAGTTTTTATTACTTCTTTTTTGTTTTATTAGTTTTTTCTCATTGTGAGTTTTTGCGTATAAATATTTTTTCGTTAACTCATTATACCGGACGGCTATGCAATTATTTGTTGTAGGCAAGTCGCCTACATAATTGGTGACCTCCGATTAAGGAATTTTAAATCTTTCGTTAGCTACGTCGAACATTAACTGCAAAAGCAATGAACGACGACGGCAAACGATACGGTTCGATAACGGAAGAAATTCATAGGCTTCAGAATGAGATAGAAACTTTACAGTTGCAAATTTCGAAAAATATGAACTTCAAGCATATACCGGACCAAAGGAATGACGTTGGTTCAACAACCATGGCACACACCAGCAAGGCAACATCATCGGAAACTGGGACTACTGAAGCACAACCACAGCAAGTAACAGCAATGGAACTACCCGCTGGTTTCAACGCTTCACCAACTCAACGGTTGCAATTACGGGCGCCCCCATTCATGCCTTCTCAGCCACACACATGGTTCACGGTAATGGAAAATATATTTCTACAACAAAGAATAGTCAGTGATCACGAGAATTCACCTTGGTGATAAGTAATTTGAATCATCAGACCTCGGCTTTGATATCTGACATTATAGTGAACCTGCCTACAGAAGGAGCATACTGTAGACTGAAAGAAGAATTAATTTCTCGGTGTGTGAAGTCAGTCGCCATCAGTCAAACAAGTACTGTACCAAGAGAAACGGGGGGATAGGACCCCGCCAGAATACTGGCGTCATTTACGCAGCCCAGTAGATAGTTCGACAGTCTCTGATAGACTGTTACTCCACGTATAGCAACAACAGCTACTAACGCAAGTAAGAACTACACTAGCTATATACGACGAAAGATCAGTTGACAAACTGCTGCTCGCTGCACACAGAATCTAGGAGACGCACGAGCCTCCTGCAACAGTCGCAATGACGTCGACAGATGCCACATACGGTAACTACCATTACCAGCAAGACCAAACTGACGATATAACAGTAAACTGTTATATCGAAATTAGAGATTTAAAAACTGCAATAGAGGATTTGCGAGCACAGCTACGCACGCCACAACGACCACAAGTTATCTTTAAGCGCAATAAAGACCGGGCTGGGCGTGAAACACGAAGTCAACAAGAAGACGAGCGTGTTTGTACTCAAAGACTTATACAATTGCTCTCACATAATGTTGCGAACAGACTCAGTCAAATCGCCTTTACAGCCACCATATACGGGCCCATTTCAGGTGCTGAGTAGAAATAAGCATGCTGTGGATATAATGTACAATGGTGTTCCGACAAAGGTATCGATGGAACGTGTCAAGCCAGAATGGGTTTTACCCTCTCCGACCTCTGACAACACGCCTGTGCATCAACACATGCTCGACGCAGAGCATACCGAAACACCGCTCAGTACATCGTCCGAGACAGGTGAATCACCACCGCAAACAACAACACCGCCCCCGAGACACCCGACGCACACCAGAGCTGGCTGTCGAATAAAATTCAAGTATCAAGATATCCCTGGGGCTCCACACTTTAAGGGGGGGGGGGGGCTGTGTGGCAGTGATATTTTTCATGTCTGGTGCAAAGTGATATCAAAAGTGCGCGAGAGCTTTTTTTTTGGTCATGTGTTGTTTTTTATCTTTGCCGTAAGACTATAGAGTCTCCTAGTTTTTGTTACTTCTTTTTTTTTTGTTTCTTCTCATTGTGAGCTTTTGCAAATAAATATTTTTTCGTTAACTCATTATACCGGACGGCTATGCAATTATTTGTTGTAGGCAAGTCACCTACAATTTTGACACAATCGTGGTCTAATCATGGAGGTAAAAATTCTGCCTCCATGGATCTAATTGCTGATCCCCCCCTGTGAATTTCCAGCAAAAAATCCGTTCCAATCGAAAGTTTTGGTTTTTCCACCGACTAACTTAGCTTCTTCAACAGCAGAAACGAAACAATGCAAGCCATATGTTAAATGTTACAGGATTCAAGTTAGCTTCTTATTTCTGTATAGAAAATATGGAGAAAGGAGGAGTTGCCATAGTTGTCAGAAACTGTTTTGATGTCAAGAAAATTGTTATTAATATGTTTTGCTCAGAGCAGCACTTAGAAACTTGTACAACAGAAGTAGTTTTTCATAATAAGTCCTTTGTAATAGTAGGTATATACAGATAACCTTAAGGAAATTTTAACCTCTTCAAAAAAATCTGGAGGCTCTGCTGTCCCATCTCATAGTAAATGACAAAGAAATAGTGGTTGCTGTTTTTTTTTTTTTTGCGTTGTGTCATCGTCAAATGCTACCGCCTTTGGCGGCTGTACTTAAGGTGAGAGGTGATTATCAGGATCAAGGATCAGTTTTATTTATTCCTTTGTGGGACAGTGAACTCGTTACGGTTCTTTTGCCCTACATTTCATTTAATATTTGGAGGCTCGTTGGTCCTACGTTGAGTTTTGGTTGAGTTAGTTATTTAAGATGGCTCTTGTAACTCTTACTCTGTGCCAAGGTTGGGGGTCTACGGTGGCTACGTCCTCTAGTTGTAATGTTGTAGGCCTAAGGGCGTCTGTTTTGTCGATGATGCTCTGAGTTCTATCTTTTATGAGTTGTGAGATGTATTTTACGGATAGTTCGTTATGGAGTGTTTGTGTCCTACTCCATCTAGGCGCTTGTAGAATAGTCCTGAGACATCTGTTTTGGAGTCTTTGGGGTTCTGTAATGTTGGTTTGACAGGTCATTCCCCTGGTTGAACAACCATATAGCATCATTGGTAGGATTGTCGCCCTGTAAAGTCTGAGCTTGGTTGGAACATTCATCTCGGTGCTGCTGAGTATTGAATATAAACTGTGTAGTGTGCGGATAATCGTGTTTCTCTTGTCTTTGATGTGGCATATGTAGGTTAATTTATTGTCTAAGGTGACACCAAGGTATTTAGTGTGTGTAGTCCAGTCGACTTCCTGGTTGTGGATGGTCAGCTTCCGTCGTAGTTCTGGCCGGCGTCTTGTGAACATCGCTGCCTTGGTTTTTTGTGCGTTTATTTCGATTTTGTTGTCAGTCGCCCAGAGTTGCAGGATGTCTAGTTGATATTGAAGCCGAGCTATTGCTGTGTTCAGATTTCTGCTGCTGGATAATAAGGCAGTGTCATCAGTGAACTGCATGAGTAGGTGGTTGCTGGTGATTTTAATGTGGATTTATTGAAAAGCTCTGTCAGTGAATAATTGTTGCAGTCAGTAAAACTATCATTTAATTTAGTTCCTACTGTGAATTTTGCTACTAGGATATGTAAATACTCTTGAGACTGCTATCGATAATATCTTCGTAGCCAAATCTAGGGAAAAAAGTCATATCACAAAACTAATAGTAAATGGGCTATCTGATCATGACATGCAGCATCTTGTGTTAAATATGAGCTTGTCATGATAGAAAACCTATTAAATCTGAGTATGGGAGGGTAAGAAATATGTCAAAAATTGAGAACTTCAGGAAATTGCTCAAAGGCATGAACTGGATAGATGTTTACAATATGTCTGACTCAAATGGAAAATACAAAGCATTCATTAACAAAGCTACCTCCACTTTCGAAAATTGTTTTCCGCTAAAGGTAACTCAAATCACACAGAAGTAAAAAAATAAACTGTGGATTACACAGTGAATAAAGATATCATATGGGACAAAAAGGAAAATGTATCCGCTGTCTAGGAACAGCTCTGATGTTAGAATTGTAATGTATTACAAAGAATACAGCTAAATATTGAAGCAAGTAATACAGAATTCGAAGCAGCTTTATTATGAGAAAAAGATAATTACATCAGGCAACAAAATAAAAACTGTACGGGGTGAAGACAGAGACAGATGGGGCCAAAAAGGAAGAGGAACAGATAGCTCTAAAAACAAATGGGACTTTGGTAACAAGTACATGTAGTGTTGCAAACGTTTTAAACAAGTGCTTCATTTCTGTTACTGACAGCTTGGGGTTATTGGGTTCTGTTAACAGTGCAATGGAGTATCTGAGACAAGACTTTAAAAATAACTTCAATAAAATGGAAATGACACTCATTTCTCCCAAAGAAGTAGCATCCATCATAAAGTCCTTAAAATCTAAGTATTCCAGTGGGTATGATAACGTATCAACGAAGTTAATCAAAGAGTGCTCATGCAAGTTGAGTACTATCTTAAGTTACTTATGTAGTCAATCTCTTAACAGCAGAACATTTCCAGACTGGCTAAAATATGCTGAAGTTAAGCCTCTTTATAAGAATGGGGATAAATAGATATCATCAAACTATGGACCAATTTCACTTTTGCCGGCTTTCTCAAAAATATTAGAAAAGGTTGTGTTCATGTGTCTCCTTAACCCTTAAGCAGTCGCGCAGGGTTTTTCACAACACCCCAGTCATCCTTATCAATGGATTATTACATAATGCATAAGAGTATAACGTCATGTTCTTTGGCACCTTGGTAGGACGTAATATGAAAGCTTTGAGTAACAATAGAATCTACAATGGAAGCGCAAGTTCCAAGAAAACACGCAATAATGTGTTGTGGGGTGTTGTCATCAGCCTGCACGACTCTTTATGTTGCAGTGCTGCGAGAAAGCGCACTGTTTGTTCCGTAGCAGCAGCTTGTATTTTGTCACTCTGTCCAGTTAAAACAGCTATGGAAATAGAACAAGAAAGAGTAAGAAGCTTCTGGGAGAGGTCTTAGCCGAAACGTTTGAAGGAGGAGAAGAGGAAGAGGAGGAAACAGACAGTTGTGAAGTTCTCTCTCATCACAGTGACACGGAAATGGAGGATGGAGACAACCTGGAACTGGAACCGCAAATAATTGCAGTAGTTAATGAAAGCAAGTATGATTTTTTTTATTGGAAAGGAAAAGGTTACAAAATGGATGAAAAGTTGTCATAGTCGCAACACAAGAACTAGAAGTATTATTCATCTCCCTGTCGTGAAAGCTATCGGAAAGTCTGCGAAAAGTGCTGTGGCCTGTTTTCCGATATTTCTAAATGACATAATAATTAGAACGATTACATCGTGCACAGATATTTACATACAACACATTGCATCAAATTTCACAAGAGACCATGATGCCAACCAACAAATGAGGAAAAAATCAAATCTCTTCTGGGTCTGTTGATATTGGCTGGGAATTACAGGCAGGACACCAAAATCTGGAAGACTTATGGGACACAAATGGTTTTGGAATTGCAATATTTCATGCAACAATGAGTTTACAGCACTTTCGTTTGTTGTTGCGTTGTTTAAGATTCGATGATATTCGAGACAGACCACAGCGTAGAGAATTTGATCGCCTAGCTGCGTTCAGAGAAGTGTTTGAATTATTCATGTCAAACTGTGTCAGTAATTATACTGTGTTTGAATATACGACTGTGGATGAACAGCTGGTAGCATTTAGAGGCAAATGCAGTTTCCGACAGTGTATTCCAAGCTAGCCTGCGAAATATGGTTTTCACCTTATGTGACACACGAACATGGTATACTTTGTGGATGGAAATCTACGTTGGTAAACAGCCAGAGGGTCCCTTTGCAGTGTCAAAGTCGCCTAAGGGGATAGTAAATAGACTTGTACAGCATATCGAAGGTACAGGACGCAATGTGACACTAGACAACTGGTTTTGTTCCATACCACTGGCTGAAGAGCTCCTGGAAAAGAAGCTTAAGTAGTAGGAACTCTTAGAAAGAATAAGAGAGAGCCCCCTCCAGACTTTATTTGCACGAGAGTTCGTGAACTTAGAAGCAGCCTTTTTGGGTTCAGAAACGATATCACCATAGTTTCATATGTGCCAAAGGAGGGCAAAAACGTTATTCTCCTTTCATCTTTGCATCATGACGGCGCCATTGACACTAATACCGCGGAGATAAGAAACCAGAAACTATCACGATATATAATAAGACCAAAACAGGTGTGGACACAAAAGATGAAATGTGCGCTACTTATTTAACCTCAAGGAAAACTAGACACTGACCACTTGCCCTATTTTCCCGAATGATTGATACTGCTTTCATTAACGCCTTCATCATATACGTAAATAATAACAACGAGAGGATATCCCGATGAATGTTTTCACGTGATGTTGGAAGATCATTAGTAAATCGCATAGTGCGCAAGAGAGCAGCCACTCACTCCCAGCCTAAACAACTTAGACAGAAATCCGCTAAACTGGCGGGAATTGAGACAGTTTAAAGGCACATTTGTAGGATAGGTGTGGAAATATTGTGGCGTGAAACCGCTGAAACATTAGAATAATTACGCAGTTCAGTTGTCTTGCCGAGAAGACGGCACCTTTTTTGATCTGGAAGCCGTCCTGATCGGACGTATATCTACCATCGCTGCAAATAATTCTTTGGCACACCACCATTATTATATATGAAGGGCTTATTCCAATAGTGGTACAAGTCTATTTTTGTTCGTATTCAGATACAGAGTCCTAAAGTTAAAAGAGAGCTGAAAAATCTGCAGTTGAGATACCAGAAATATTCAAGCATGTGGGTTCTTGCTAGAGATGAACCTTTCTTTCTGTTTTTCGGCTCATTAATTTCAGAAGCGTTATAGACAGAAAAGCGGAGGTAATGGACTTGTCCCACTATATACTGAGATGCAATCTCACTAGGCATGCTCATAGTTGCACATAGCAACAGAATTAATGAAGTGATGTGTCTGTGTTATTCAATTTAGTATAATATTTTGTGAATACAGTGATATTATTTAATCTTTTGTTTCATTGATGTTGCAAGCTTGTTATAAATTATATCAAGGTCCAGTACGAACAAAAGCTTTGCAATTATTCAAACTACGAAGTCCGATATTAACCATAAAATCACGGTCAATTTACAATGAACAGACCTTTCGCAAAAAGCTATTGTCAAGCTCGCAAAGTTTGTATAAACTGATCACATACTATTATTAATAATTATTATTATTTATCTGCTGTCTGATATTCAAAATCCAGACAGGAAAAACCACGGCGAGAAAAATCAAACTGGCGCCTTCATGTCCGGACCTTTTATTGTCTTTGCTACATTGTTTTTCTTTGTTGCATGGATAATAGGATCATATCTGACGAGCCATTGCAATTGAATATTTGTAAAGACCAAACAGAAAAATGAACCATTGAAATTGATAATGAAACCTGGAATCTACACTGCATATTTGGGTGCAAAGTAAGACATGACATTTGTACATTAGCATGCTAGTCCAAGCACAGCTTGCTTTCCAACTTTGTGAAAGTTTTCCATAACCATAGCAGTCATTTTTGCGCAACATCGTGTATTCCAAATTATTTTTATCTTATAGTTTCTTACAATTCAGTCATACCATTCCACAAAATGGACGAATTGTGTCATGTGCAACGCAAAATGGCAAACAGCCATTAATGTTAATTTATTGACCATTAATGGTAATTATTGCTCAGGTAAGCCAATATTGTTGCTATATAAAATTAATTTTATGAATTCATTCTCAAATGTGTTTAAAGATTTTTCTTGCAATATACATTACGTGTAGCATGATGGTGATGTGTAAGCAATTAGCAACACGAGAGACAACAGTTGCAAATCAAATCCAACTTTGGCATTGGACAAAACAGTGACAATGACTCCCAAGGTGACTTCAACACTATCGATGAATCAGCAGTTTACATTCCTAGTGACGGAAATCTCGTAAACAGACCGACCACTAGTCAAATAGCTAAATCCAGCTCAGAGCCCATTCTTGCCCGTGACATCATGTCAAACAACATGGTGGGGCAGAGCAATTTCAGCTGCCAAATTTTGCCTGCATGTTTGACACTATTATCAAGCAAATGACTGAAAACAAAAATCACATGACATCAATACATAATCAGATGACTAAAAACAAGGAAGACATTGATGTTATCAATACATAATCAAATGACTAAAAACGGAAGACACCGATGTGCAAGTGTTATCAATACATAATCAGATAAATGAAAACAAAAAAAGACATTGACGAACACATGACAGTTTTAAACACACAACTTGATGAGATTAAGGCTAAATTAAGAGCACTAAAAAGTTGTAACGGCACTTTGTGTGAAAGAGTAGACGAGATTAACACGAGACTGAGCGGACAAGTGTCTGAACTTGACTCAAAATTTTCCGAATTGAACTTGTAGCAGGAAAAAACCACTAAAGATGTAAAATATATTCAAACTGAAGTCAAACATTTAAACGCTACAGTCAAAAGCTGTTGCCACTCAAGTGAAATCTTATTCATCAATTCATGACTCAATAAAAAACATGCACTACTGTAATTGAAGGCAAAGTTAACACTATGGATAAAAGACTAACAGACGAACTCTAACCACACACTGACAACCATTTTACCAACATGAATAAAGAATTTCATGACTGGGTTGATCAGAAAAATAAATATTTCGACCAATGTATAGAGGAAAAATTACCGACGGTTGTGCACAAGACCATAGCCGAATTTGTTAAAAACAATAAACATGTCATAGCTGAGGCAGCTCAGTCCAGCGCAGCATGACAGAAACAACTAAACGACACCGTAGGGCCAGAGTGTAGTAATACTAATAATCAAATTACTTGCTTTGGTAATGAAAACAAATACAGTTATGACACTATTCTCCGTGCAAAACACACATCTCACAACCACTGTACACACCTGTACACATAACACCTAATTACAATGGCGTCATTTATGGGCAGTACGTTCCTTTCCATTCACCAATCGAGCATACAATAATTACAGTGAAAGCAATTGACATTACAGTGTCAAAGAAGAAGAAAGTCTGATTAAACATCGCCAATTTCAACCTTCCAGCCCAGAAAAACATACTGTACATCCTGTAATTTTTCGGAAAGCATTTAGAAATGCATTCCCAAGAGCATGGAGCGACCGAAAGAGAATTTCTTACGTTGTATTTTACATCCAAGGTGACGCAACTGTCTGGGCTTATAATGAAGCCAACAGATGCGTGACATATGAGCAATTTGAAAGAGCTTTCTTGGCCAAATTTTTGGTCGCAGTCGGTTCAAGAATGTCTAAGGAAACAGGTTATAGAATCAGAGCCTTTCAATGCTAAACATTGCAATTTGCGACGGTATTTTGAGAAATATCTGAATATGGGCCACATTCTCGATGAACCTGTAACTACGAGTGATATATTCCGTACACTAAAAGCCAGATTGCTTTTTACATTAACGAGAAGTTACTGCATATTCCAGACAATGATGCAGAATATTTTCTGTCTGTGCTTGATTCTGTTGATATGTTACATGAGGATCAACGTTCCGCACCCAAAACAGCTGTCACAATGTGTACATCAGTGGCATGCAAAAAGCACACGCTAGCCAACTTAATCCTGGTGCGCCGGCCGCTGTCGGTTACGTAGTGCAGCAGAATCAACACCTTCCTTCCGCAAACCAATATAAGTACTGACATCAGCAGACACACCTCATTACGAACAATAATCATAACATATCGTACACAACGAGTGACAACCCACACAAGAGGCGTTGCAACAATAGCAATGGAAATAACAGAAGCAGAAACAACAAAAACTGGAACAAAAACAGAAACAATTATCAGCCTTTACCAAAGCAACAGCAAAACTGGAATAGTAACTACGGTAATGCATACCAAAATACTGGCCCACCAACTCAGTACAACATCAAGACAGGTCCATGGCAAATACCGCCACAGCCTCTACGAAATCAAAATTGGGCTTTTCCCACCAATGACAGGTAAGTCAAGGTGCTCAACCGCAAAAGCCACTACAGATTGGAGAGTGAAATACACAATACCCTAATGTAAATATGATAGATGTGTCAAGTGAAACTCCACATCGACCTGTATCATCACCTGCACCAATTACGACAACGTCAAACTAAAGACAGTCATTACTGGGCTGTTCCATAAGAATATGGACACAAACCTTAAAATATAAAAATATTCTTATTACAAATCTGATTATAATTTCTGTTAGTTGAAACACAATTTTTTTAATTTTAAGCTTCATTTTCTGTTAAGAACTGCTGGAACTGAACAAATGGCTTTATAGCTTGTCTAAAATTTCAGCTTCTAGATACTCTAAGAAATTAGTTTTCAAAAGTACTACAATGATGCATTGTAAAGTAATTTATTAATAGAATATATCTGAAAACTTTACAAGTATCTTAGGCCAGCCCATTTCGACAGCTTATACTGCTTTTGTTTAATTAGTTAAGTCCGCAGGCTGATTTATTCTTTGTTGCTATCTCCTGTCATTCAATTACCGAAAAAATTGTGAAATTTGTTTTTCAGGGTCAATGCAATTCTCTAGAATCCTGAAAATAGGCATGCAAATACAGATTTATGAGGTAGATAAAAGTCTCACTGCAGAGAAAAAAATATTCATTATAAACAATACTTTGCAGTGGTAATGGAATGACATGCATGCAGTAACGGAAGGATATAAATGGAGTAACTGAATGACAATAATTTTATACCTGAATTTGACTGACATTACTTAAGATGTTGTAGGTCTAATACATTTATATGTTGGCTATACTGTAATTTTGTACATTGCCTATACTGTTAGTAAAAATTGGAGGGAAAACGAGGAAATCCCACAAACCAAGAATGTACTTTTCCGAGAGAAGAAACTTACATTCAGTGAGTAACTGCTGAAAGGTGAATTAATAAGCTTCTTTAGTAAAGATTGCAATTAAATGACTAAATGGCTGCATACTACATGTAGAATGGAGTTAATTAGTTTGATAAACAGTATTTCTTCTTCCATAAGCTATGCTTTCTATGGGAAGCAATAGCAATGCCAAATTATAAGAAAACCTCAATATTGCCTATAGAAAAACAAGTTACTGGCTTCCTATGCAGTGCAACAGAATGTCAATTATCTTTGAAGGTCACTACGTATTATGCCGAAATAATAGAGACATTTTTATGTATTGTGTTGTTAGAAGATCACTATACTGAATAGAATTTTTTTATTTAAAATCGATATTGGCTTCTTTCTAACAATTACAGGATTTCCACAATAATTCTCAAACAAGATATTTTATTTTTACAGTTGTTATCATGCCTGTCACATCAGTTGAGAAAATGAGATAATACCTGAAACAACTCAAGGAGAAAGGGTTAAGTGATGATATTAAGGAGAAGGACAGGGAAAGGAAGAGGCTGAAATGCAAAGTCAACTCCTGCTCAACTTCAGAAGCAAGGAGAGAAAGAGAAACCTAATCAAAGAAAATTCAGAAATAAAGTTACAGCCAGCTGTGAAGGCAATGGTGGTGATGCTTGCGTCATCTACACCAATAGTCTATATAAATCTCCTGCTACATTAAGGAAAGCGGTTAAACATGTGGAGATTTGTTTACCTAGAAGTCCAAGACAGTGCAAGAAAGTTGTCTAGGAATTAGCTGCTGCTCATGGAGTTTTAGAAAGTGAACGACAGGTGAAAAATCAGACTCAACGCCTAAATCCAGACACAGAAGAAGGTGTTGCTTCTTTTTATGTTCAAGATGACTTTTCATGACAATCTCCTGGAATGAAAGATTATGTGATAATGAAGGATAAGGAAGGTGGAAAAACCAAAGTCCAGAAGAGATACATGATCATGACTTTGAAAGAAGCCCATGCTATATATCAAGATGAATTCCCTGATATGTCAATAAAATTCTCCAAGTTCTGTGCCTTGAGACCAAAGTTTGTGTGCACCTTACAGGATACACCGCACAACATGTGTCTCTGCTGCTACCATGAGAACGTAAAGCTACTTTTGAAAGTTATAAGTGAGGTTGTTTCACAAGTGAAAACCACATTTTCTGACTTCAGGGGCACAGTAGTCTGCAATCAAGAGAAAGACGTTTGCATTATGTCAAAATGTGAAAAGTGTGCAAAGGTATCTTTGAAAGATAAGCATTCTTTGGATGAGAACTTAATGAAGAAGCTGATAAAATGGACCCAATGGCAAATAGTGAACCAGCGAATCACTCTGAAAGAGATTCATGGTATTGTTGGTCAGAGTCGTTATGCTCATTCAAACATGCTATGCCAATTCTTACAACATACATTTATTAAAAGACAACAATCAAAATTTTTTGAAAACAAAATGAAATCTTCAAACAAGAAGAACATCTTGGTGCAAGTAGATTTTGCAGAAAATTACACTGTTCAACTGCAGAATGAAGTCCAGAGCGCCCATCAGTCAAAACTACAAATTACTTTGCTTAAAGCATATGTTTGGGACCCACAAAATGATGGATAGACTGGTGCTGTTGTTAGTGGTGCACTTGATCATATAAAATATTCAGTGCATGCTTTTCTAAGTAAAATTGTAGAGCACATTATATCCACAAACCTAGAGGTAGAATCTGCCACATTCAGGAGTGACGGTGCAGTCAGTCAATTTAAGCAGCGTTTCCTGTTTACCGGCTTGACATTTTTCAGAGAACGCTATAGAATAAATATTTAATGGAACTTCTTTGCCACATCACATGGCAAAGGTGTCGTGGATGGGATTGGTGAAACTGTAAAGCATGCAGTCTGGAATATCAGCAAAGCTGGGAAACACATACTATCTGGTGCTGAGGACTATGCAAAAGTTGCACGTGGAAGATGTCGTGGCATAAACATTTTTTTATATCTCTGCGTTGCAAATTTCAGAGAATACAGAGGAATTAGATCAACTGTGGATGGGAATAGTTCCAATACTGCAGAGAAAAACCATCCATGATGTTACACCTATCACTCCATATTTTTTTGAGTACCAGTGTTACTCGCTATCTCCCCAGAGGTTTGTGCACAATTTCAAAAGCTATCTTCAGCCAAAGAAAATTCACAAGAACTGATCAGTCATACAGCTTTGCATCAAGGGGATTTTGTTCTGGTTTCCTATGGTGTAAGAAACAGATCAAAATTTTTGTGGGGCAGGTAATTTATGTTGAAGATGGTTACGAAATTTTATTTCTTACAAAGAATGATGCAAATGGAACAATATTTACATTTGCCTCAAAGGAAGATAAATGTTGGATAAAAAAAGACCAAACTGTAGAGAAACTAGTTGTACCTACTATAGATCAGAGGAATAAGTACCATTTTCCCTACCCAATCATCAGCACAGAATAAAACTGGTAATTTTCAAGTGAAACTGTCATTCCATTACTATTAAGTTTCTTTCTGTTACCAGCAATTTTTTTTATTTTGTTAATAAAATATTAGTTTCATCCATTTACGTTCTATGCCATTTTGTTTCCCATTATCCCCTTCACAATATAATTTTTCTGAATTTTTATAGGAAATGGACGAGCTGAATTATTGTTGCATTGTAAATTAGAACAATATGCATGTCTGAATTGTGTCCTTCCGGTACTAGAAAGTTTTTTTATGTAGGTCTCATTATATGAATGAAACGTCAACTATTAAATTACAGAACTTGCGTTCCTTTGCTTATGTAGAGAATTCAGTATTACATTTTTTGTCTTTTATCATGTTTCTTGGTCTTTTCTATCCTTAATGTGCAAAACCAATCACTGAGTGTCATTCTGTTACTCATGGAACTACCCTACTGTGCCCCAGGTCGTGGCTGAAGGAGGTTTGGGGGGGGGGGGGCCAACTTCAATATAAAATCATTGTTTGATACACCCACTGATGAACAACACAATGATTATGTAGCAAATAGTTTTAAGCAGCAACCGCTGTCATTTATACACTACTATCATGATGAGAGCTTATCTGATGAAATACTGCAGGAAAATACACAATGTCGTTCATCTAGCAACGAAATAGTTTCAGCTACAACAAATGGTATAGTAGGAGGAATTCCAACCAGTATTGTTTTGGACACGGGAGTGGCTTTTAGTGTTTTGTCGTATAATTTCTGTAAGAAAATGATTGAATTTGAACCTGTACCAGAGTTCCCTGTTCAAAAGTCTAAGATTTTAACTGCTGTAGGTAATAAGGTTAATAGAGTTCCGAAACAGGTTTTTGTGACCATTAAGATGGGTAATGGAACAGTACAATGGGCATTCCTCATGCTCCAGAATCTAGTTACTAATTGCATTACAAGTTTAGAAATCTAATGTGAGAAGGACAGTATTATTGACTTCTCGTAATGTAAATTTTTCCTTACACAAAAGGGCAGTGAAATCACCATTGACTTGGATACCTGGACTATCAAAGATGGCAAGTATTGTACAGGGGTTTGAGGAAACAAACGTACAGGTAATCGCACCTGATAAGGAATACGATGGCTTGAAAACACTGATTAGCCATAGGTTAAGTGAAACCACTGCTATTACTGGTGATGAACGCAATGAGCTTTATCAAGTACTAAGTATCTACAGGTATTTACCAAACTACCAGGTGTCATTAAGACATAGATTTATAAAATTAAGGTCAAGCCTCACCAAGTTTTCTATGACAAAACCTATAATGTACCACTATCTCAACGACCTGCAGTGTGGCAAGAACTTAAACAGATGTTAGAGTGGAAAATCATTGAACCTTCCACATTTCCCTACTGTAGTCCATTACTTATTGTCAAAAAACCTACTTGAAATATTAGAGTGGTGTGGGACGCACGTGCCATAAATAAATTTATACTACCTGAACTCACTAAACCAGAAAATTTAGAGGAACAATTACAAAATTTTTTAGATGATAAGTACTTTTCCATGATCGACTTAACAAATTCGTTTTGGCAAGTCGCGATCACGCCTGATTCCAGAAAATATACTGCTTTTATATTTGGGGGGGGGGGGGGCAACATATCAATTCTGTCTTCTTCATTTCGGATCTAGCATCAATTCAGTTGTATTTATTACTGCTTTGGATACTGTGCTTGGTGATGAGTTAGTTGAGACTGTTTCACATTATGTCGATGATCTTTTGATAGCTACTTATACTTCATGTACATCTTCACATCCTTAAGAAGATTCTAGATAAATTTGCACGAGCTGGTGTAACAGCTAATCTAAAGAACTCAAAATTTGCTTGTAGTGAGATAAGGTATCTTCGACACGTAATTAATGCACAAGGTATACGCCTTGATCCAGGTAAGTTGGACGCTATTGTCGTTGCACTAAAAAACAACTGAAAACGTTCTAAGACTCTCTTCTTTCTTTCGACGTTTCCTGTCACAACAACTATTGAACAGTAAGCATCTCCTAGATTTAACTATCAAGAATTAGGTAAGGATCTGGTCTGAGCAGTGCCAGGAAGATTTTAATAACACTAAGCACACATTGGTGAATGCAAACATTTTAGACCATACAGACTTTAGTTTAGATTTTTGTATGACATGTGAGGTGTCATGCAGTGGCTTGAGTTGGTGTCTATTTCAAATAGTTGAGAACGAGAAGAGGAACAGGTAAAAATAATTGTATTTCCAAGCCGTACTTTTAATTGAATGTGAACGTACTTATTCAACTACTGAGCTTGAAACTGTTTCTATTGTCAGGGCGTTCAGAAAGTTCAAATATTATTTTTACAGGAAACACACGAAAATTTATACAGATCACCAAGCTCTGACATTTTTGTTAACATGTTAGTTATTTCATCCTAGATTATCACACTGGCCTTTATCTCTGCAGAATTATTCATTTGAGATTGTATACATTAAAGATAAAGACAACAACAATGCTGATGCTTTGTCCCATCTTCCACAAGGTATAGACGATTGTAAAACTGTTCTTGATAATGTCAACGACTATAGAATATTCCTAATGCAGCATAAACAATATTACCAATATAACATTGATTTGTGCAGAAATATGACATCTTTACAAAAAATTTGATCCGCACTGGAACAAGGTAAGAACTTTAGTCATAGATGAACCTGACCACCCATTGTCTAGCCGTTATCTTATATATAATGATGTGTTATTCTATCGTCGTCATCCTGATGGCTCTAACTGGTGTGTATGTATTCCCAAGGACTCAGAACACAACTTCATCTGGCACACACACTTAGTTTGTGGACATTATGGAACTGAATCTAATCTAAACACAACTACTTCAAACAGTCACTCCTCTCCTATCTCCTATCTATTTAGTCATTATTGTGATACATAATGCAGTTAGAATATATAATGCGGTATCATTCTTTGACATTTTTTCAGATTTGTGCTCCATCTGCCACAGACACAATGTGTCTCATTAACATTTAATGCAGTGTATCATGCTGAAAGATCAAATCAACTTGCTGACATTGGCCTACTGATTAAACCACTTACTCATAACACTGAAGGTATGAAGAAGAAAAATAATTAAGATGTGTTGAGGATTAATTATTTTTTTACGTTTTGATGTTGTATGTTGTGCATGTGGTTATATTCATGTTCCATGTTCTTTAATAATGTTGTACGCTCCATACTTAATCCTTAATCAGTCAGTTATTCTTGTCAAATAATTTCAAATTTTGTACATGGCTGGAGCAGCAACCATAGAATGAAAGCTTCTTGTAGAAACAGTAAATAGCCAATCAGTTGCTAATAGGATGGATTACTAAGTTTTCAACGTTTATAAAAACTTTTTCTTCAGAAGGAAGTGTGGACAACTGGATTACATGTCGTGGCCAAGGCACGTTAAAATATAGCAGAAAGTCATCAGTCAACATAAAATGTCATCTCTATATTAAATTAAAACATACACTACATGATTCTTGTATATGGCAGTTCCTTGCCGATGTACAGCCACTGCTATATGGAGGTGAAATTTTATTTTTGACTGACGCCTTTTGGCTATATTTTAATGTATCTGGACAGCCGCTGTGGCCGAGCGGTTCTAGGGGCCTCAGTCCGGAATGGCGCTGCTGCTGCTACGGTCGCAGGTTCGAATCCTGCCTCGGGCATGGATGTGTGTGCTGTCCTTAGGTTAGTTACGTTTAAGTAGTACTAAGTATAGGGTACTGATAACCTCAGAGGTTAAGTCCCATAGTGCTTAGAGCCATTTGAACCATTTTACATGCCTGCGACAGCATGTAATCCTTTTTTCCATATATCCTGAAAGAGACGTTTTTATAATCGTTGAAACCATGGTAAAGGGGTTTTAATAAACCCTCCAATTTCAAACTAAGTAGCTGTTTACTATTTCTACTAGAAGACTTGCAAATATGTTACCAGTACATTAAAGTGTTTATGACAAATGTACGGATGTGTCCTAAAACGTATATATGATGAAGGTCAAATGTTACTTTGCTATATTTGCTAATCCTTTTCATTTGTGAGGGTTAAAAAGTTTGTATGCTACAAACCAAATGGAAAATAATATAAAATTATATTAAAGTGTATTCCTTTAAACATCACGCTTTCTTATCACTAAGGTCAGAGAGTTTCAAGAGCATACCAATGTCTATTGTAAGTTTCTTTTATGAACATCGCTACTACTCTACTAGCATACCCCATGACGAATTTCATTAAACCCCTGAAAAACATAACTAATAGTGAAAGTCTGTTCTTCCAGCATATCTGTTGAACTGGATTATACATCAGAAAAAGTGTGTCAAACAAGAAATTTTTGACAAACCAGTTTCTGCCCGAGTGAGAACGTACAGGGTGATTCAAAAAGAAAGAACTATGGACAAATTTGGAAAGAGACAAACACATTGCACATATCACTGGAATCAGAAAGGTTCAAAGTTACAAGTTAGGACAGACATTTTACCATGCACTCAACATGAACACCATGTCCTGCTCGAGAAATGATAGTCCATTTCATTCCACACAATAAACAAGAGGTCCCTGTTTATTGAATCAATAACTTCAACATTTTAATTCCACCACTCTTGAAGAGTAGCTGTGACCACAGACTGTGGCTAAGACGAAGACTATCTTTCATGTGTCCACAAAGAAAAAAATCGCAAAGTGTGAGGTCTGGTGACATTGGAGGCCAAAAGCAATGAACAGTGGATTGACTTCACATGTAGCTCCAAACAACAGCGCAGCTAAACTTCGAACCTTCCTCTACCCAGTGACATGTATAATGTGTTTCTATCTTTTATAGTTTGTCTGTGATAAACAACTTGAATCCGTTCTTTCGTATTGAAACACCTGGTATAGTGCACAAAAACCAATATCTCAGTCAGCTGCTGGATTGCTAGCATTTTTATTTATGGTATTCATTTTTAGGCAAATAGGCTACATTACCTTCATATAATAAAAATCATATTGAAAATTTTAAAAAACTCCAAAAAGTAAAAAAAAATAAATATGTATTGCCCCTTTAACACAATTGGTGAAGGAAGTTTAGTACTTGGGGTAGTAGCTGCTTAAAATAACGACTAACAGGTCATATGATTCCATACAAATACATTTTATAGTCGTACAAGTTACAAACCACCTTGTCACAAACATCGATCAGATCAAACTAATTGCAGGACCAGAGAGGTTAGTTGAGCTACCTTTGGGCAGCGATTGTTCTGAGTGACTCCACAGAGCTATGTCCTCACAGACAGACCCATTTCCCCACCCACCCCACTCTCGTAGTGCGGAGTATGTGTGAGACAGCTGTGTGCACCAGCAGGATGTCAGTGCGGTGGAGGTGTTAATCGCTGAAATGTCATAATCTGCCAGAGGGTGCAGTATGCAACCAAAGCGCGAAGTGGGAGGAGCCACCTAAGGCTGAGGAGAGGGAGATGGCGGTGCGATGGTACATGACCAGCAAGGCAGTGCGAGGGGTGATGTCATCATAAGCGACGGATGAGGAGTCAGCGTTTCCATTGTGATAATTAGAGACAGAGGTAGAGGCGGTATCATCCCCAGCATTGGCGGCGTGAGCGTTGAGGGCTTTATGAGTCTTAAAGTGAGATTTTAAAACCGCTGTATCAATGAAGGAGGGCAGGGACGTGGCATGTCCAGTTGACTTGAAGACTACGCTGGGACCTGCCTGCTATACCGTCCCCAGTGAAATGCTAAGAAAAGACTTTAAGACACTATTTATAAAGAAGAGACATTTAAAAATTGAATAATAAGTAGACACTAGCCGCTCAGGAGAACATGTATTTTTCTCATGTATCCATATTATAATAATTTCTCTGTGTAAGTTTCGAGGTCAATGAAATATAGAGATGCAATCGAAACAAAATGATCGAAGGAGACGACACGATAAGCTCTTTTGTTAATTTTTTAGCCGTCTTCATTTCTTCTCTTGTCTTGGTTGTGTGTAGACGGACATCTTGCGAGTGCTGGCAAATGTAGCCATATTTGTACTAATTAAGCAGATAATATATTGATTTAATATTATTGTTCACTTTTAATTTGTAAGAAGTGATCTCGATTTCACGTCCGCCTTCCTTGAATTAACCTCCATTCGAGTAATTTACAGTGCAACAATCGCAGCGGCCGATGCAGCCAACGACGCCATTACATGGCGATATTAACTTATAAAAATTAACAGAAGCGAAAAACTCGCCCGCTATTAACATAATATACATTTTTCTCCACAGCCGCCCGACGCTGCAGAAAATACGTAGCTTAAAGATTCTTATTTTAAGTACAACAGCCGAGAGCCAGAGCCAGGACTCCGACTACAATGCAATGGTTAACGGAGGTAAGAAAAATTACTCTCGCGCGTGCGTGGGCCGCAATTGTAATTAATATCTAAAGATCTTTTGCTTTAAAGTGAGGTGACTAGCCGAGGAAATTAATATGAAAAGTTTATTCTATTGTTCAAGTTATATGCTCATATTTTAAGATTCGGCGAGTCTTACAGTCATTAACGTAACAAATAGTTTAATAATTTCCACTGAAGATTAATATTGTTAAAAAAGAGACAACTTCACAAAAGTATTTAATTGTATATCAAAATTGAATGAAATATCATTTTAATTAAGGCCCACCACGTAAGTCGGCAACAATGACCATTACCAAACAATTTGTGTAGTAAATAATAAATTAAATTACGACGGCCGACGGACGCGAGACTGGCGCCGCAACTTTGGGGCCTGATCAAAGAAAATACGAGATTTATTAATATGATACATACTATTGTAATGAATGTAATTATGTATGTGCCCTAATTGTTGTAAAATATTAATGCCTATATGAATTCTTTTACATGTACCACAACAAAACCACACCCTGAGGAGATCTGGAGAAGAGAAAGTGTGGAAAAGAAAAAGGATTACGTGAAAGAGAAATAACAAAGGTAAGGCCTATTGTGCAAGCATAGTGTGAAGCTCTGTGCAGAATATCGAACCCATATGCACATGAGTAACCTTCGGTGAAAAAATAGTGAGTAGAGCGCAAATTAAATTGTGTGTATTCGTGTATTTATGTTTTTATTTTTGGAAAGGGATAATTATTCGTGTGTGTGTCAGTGTTAAGGATTTGTCAGTGGCTTAAAGTGAATTTACTATGGGAAAAATAGGACAACCAAAGGGATCTGTTCCAGACGAACAAAATCTTGTTAATATGGAGAGTGAGGTTCAGGAGCGAAACGTGAGCGAACCCCAAGCCACCGCCTCGGATAACTTAATTTCCGGAGCGAGGGGCGAGGATTTGGGGACGGCGAATGACGCTCCACAACAAAATGAGAATGTACTAAGGACGACCCTAATGCATACTCGGGGGGGGGGGGGGGGGGCAATCGAGTGCTAGATTATGTGGGGCACCAGTATGCTCACTGACTGCAGACCCATTTGCAGAATTTCTGTGAAGGTTAGAAGAAAGAGATAGGGAGAGAGACGAGAAACTTGTTCAAATGCTCCACGAGCGTGAGCAGAAAGATAGAGAGCGAGACCAAAGACTAGAAACGAAACTAAACAGTATCCAAAGCGAACTTGCCGAGACGCGAGACGCTTGCAAAGAAGTACCTGATCTTGTGCAAAACCTAGCCGGCGAGATGCAAAACTACAGATATCGCAGCCCAGGCTAGAAGACAATGTCCAGACTTTAACCAACCGCGTGGATAATGTGGAGATAGATGCACGGAAAAGTATTGATACATATTTGGAAGTACAAGCTCAAAAAGTCGAAAAAGAGTTTAATGAATGGCTAGAAGCAAAGGATCGTGAGATATCTGCAAAGATTGAAAGCGATGTAAAAACAGCTATAGAACAAGCGACTGCGGCCGCGAGTGCAAATATTGACGCACTACACGTTGAATTAACGCTGATTAAATCCTGTGTGACTGCGGAGTTGCCGAACTGGCAACAGGAGGTCGCGCGGAGACTCTCTGTGTTAGAGACCTGTATGAGAGTACAGGGCTGTAGTCTAGACAGATAATGAATGAATCCGACTCCGCGTACTGATTACTATAATAAAGCGCAGAAGGTATGCAGGGCGCGAGTACGCAACCACAACCTAATGTGAATTACGGGCATGAACAATATGTGATACCGTGCAGCGCACATCATGAAGTAATGAATGCCACAGAAAGTATGCAAAAAGGAGGACAATGTGATAAAACACAGGACATTCCAACCCTTCAATAGCGAAAAACGAAATGTCCTCCCTGTGGTATTCATTAAGAGCTTCAGGAATGTGTTTCCCAGGATATGGACGGAAAGACAAAGATTACAGTTCGTGATCTCCTTTATTCAAGGTGACGCGGCATTTTGGGCCACCGACGTGTCCGAAAAATGTCTAACGATGCAACAGTTTGAAGGTGCATTCTTGCAAAAATTCTAGTCCGATAGCGTCCAAGAAAGACTACAAGGAGTTGTAGAGTCCAGAAATATACAAGTTGGGAACGTTAAGGAAATATTTTGAAAAGTATATAAACAAACCAGGTACTGGGACGAGACCATGTCCGATCGCGACATCATCAGATTAATAAAAATAAAGCTGCCAGTGAAATTAAAAAAATATTTCATCAATGTGCCGGAATATGATATAGAACAATCCATGGAAATAGTGGATTCTGTTGATTTATTGATCGAAGACATGAAAACCGAAAACAAGTGGAACCATGCAGGCTGTAATCAACAAAAAGCCAATTACAATGGCAGCAACAGTAACGGTAGTAACATCGGGAATAGGCAAGAGCACCGGCAACAGAATCGAGGCACAAATTATGGCAATGGTTATAACAGCAACGGTTATAATCGTCAAAATCGGAAGAGACACCATGATGGACGCATGACCAGTGGATATAATGGTAACGGCAATCCGTAATGGCGGAACGATCGAAACCAGTGGCGTGGTTATAATGAACCGACACCACAT
Source organism: Schistocerca cancellata (assembly GCF_023864275.1). Classification (NCBI taxonomy): domain Eukaryota; kingdom Metazoa; phylum Arthropoda; class Insecta; order Orthoptera; family Acrididae; genus Schistocerca; species Schistocerca cancellata. The sequence goes on from NC_064627.1 coordinate 1,096,532,626, forward strand.
GGCAACATGACACTGCGCCATAATGGAACGCCAACCCAGGTCCATCACAGAACATGTCAGGAAGTTACAACCGAACACCGCAAAACCAGAGCCATACACAATATCAAAAACACCATCGGGGAGGCAGGGCGGCCAACCCAACAGTAGCAATTTCAACAACCAGAACCACAATGTGAGATTAGTGGAAGTGACAGACAACTGTCAACCCACTAATGCTCATTCGTTAAACTAAAAACAGCCAAATACGCTCTCCGTTGTTGGCTGCAGGATGGTGTAGCGAGGGCACATTCACTGACAGCCATAAACTTTGTATACTGAGATACAATGAGGGAATAAAAATAGAAAAGGAACTTGTAGACATACCGCAGACATGTAACCGAACTGGCAAAAGTGTTGTACAGATATGTACAAGCAGATATGTACGGAGCACCAATACAGATAATAGTCGATACCTGTGCGTCAACGAAACTCATGAGTGCAAATCTTTACAGGTACTTGAATCACAATAATAGAATACAAGTATTGCCAGTGAAGAATTGACGGGTAACAGGTACAATAGGTGCACAATCTCATATCATAAAGCACCAGGTGCAAGTCGAGTTTACGATAGGAAACGAAGCAATGAAAAGCTCGTTCCTAGTAGTTAAGGGATTAGGTGTTGATTGCATCCTGGGAATGGAATTTTTACGCGAGATGGACGCAAAAATCGACCTCTTGTGCGGGGAAGTAAGCCTTATGAATGAGGGTAGACGTGTAATTTTGCCATTGTTGAGGACACGGGAAGTGCACGGTAAATATTGCCGGAGCTTTCAGTCCAGATTAGAAGGCATACAGGTAATGAATTTATATTCTGACTTAAGTACAATAGAAGCATATTACAATGAGTTAATAACTGAAGACAGAGAGGAAAAGAGGAAACTGATAGCCATGAAAGTCATAGAGTCAGAATATTTGACTGAAGCACAACAAAACGAATTGACTCAGCTACTTACAGATTATGAGAATGTGTTTTCGGAAAAACCCGGTGTTATCGAGGGCTACACCTATAACATCGAAGTGGTACCTCACGATACTTTCTGTCACGCAAACTACACCATCCCGTGGTCAAAGAATGAGGCAGTTACGAAGGAAATAAGAAAAATGCTTGATTGGGGGTAATTGAACCATCTCTGTCTCCGTACAGCAGTCCGCTCGTGGCAGTAGCGAAAGCGGACGGCAGTATACGTCTCGTGCTTGATGCGGCGCGTTATTAACAAAATAATTGTACGTGTCAGAACGCGACCAGAAAACCTGGATGAACAGATACAGAAGTTTTATAGAGTTAAATATCTGACCTTTGTCGATATGCATTCGTCGTATTGGCAAATCCCACTAACTGAATCATCGAGAAGGTACACTACATTTGTGTTTGCTGGCAGTAGTTACCAATTTAAAGTTTTCCCATTTGGATTAAATGTCAGTGCAGGTGTCTTCATTGCAGCACTCGATACAGTATTGGGACCAGATTTGTTGGACAGAGTAACGTTGTATGTCGATGACTTATTAGTAGCTACTCCCGATTGGGAAAGCCACATGGACACGCTGAGACGCGTACTAAAAAGATCTTCTGAGGTGGGCGTAACCGCAAACCTCACGAAATCCAAATTTGGCAGGGAATGAATAAAATTTCTTGGGCATGTTCGAATCAGGCACAATACCTATAGGTATTGTGCCTGATTCGAAGAAAATGGCAGCAATTGAGAACTTCCCTCCTCCTAGAACCAAGAAACAGTTAAAGGCATTTCTGGGTCTAGTGTCATTTTTCAGACAATTCATACCTGACCAGCTTTTAAATGATGATACACTTTTAAAATTGTTGAGAAAGAATACACTCTGGATATGGAATGAACTGTGCCAGCAGTCATTTGAGCAAATACGACAAGCCTTTTTAAATGCTAATCTACTGTCACATCCTGACCTGTCAATTGAATTTTGCCTTGCTACAGACGCTTCCACTGTCGGACTAGGCGCTTGTTCATTCCAAATTGATAAGGAAGGTGGAAACAAGAACGTAAGAATAATCTGTTTCGCAAGCCGAGTTTTGTCAAGCTGTGAACGATCATATAGTCACAGACTTCGGAACACTAGCAGTAGTATGGGCTATGAAGAAGTTCAGATATTATATGTACGGAAAAAATTTAAAAATTTTCTGTGATCATCAGGCCTTAAGCTTTTTGCTGACATGCAGGTTAACGCACGACAGGTTGACTAGGTGGATGCTTGCTCTGCAGGAATATCAATTTCAAATAATATATATAAAAGGTCGTGACAACGTAGTACCTGATGCTTTGTCGCGGTTGCCGCAAGGTCTACCTGAGCTAACAACAATACTAGAACAGGTAATAGAGTACAAAATTTTAGTAATGAAAGACTCTACTTGTCGCAAAAAGTTCCTGCAGGCGTGCAAGCAACTGCCTAGGTTGCAGGACGAAGATCGCGCCTTGGGAAAAGTCAAGCAGGAACTCTAGCTTCGGGTGGAAATCAGATAGGTAGCCATTATTCTGTGCTAACAATGACTTGTGGAGTATTTGTGTACCGGAAGTATGTATCAATGATTTAACCTGGCACGTGCACCTTTTGTGGGGACACGTGGGCATTGAAAAATGTAGAGCTCTTCTCGCAAGACAATGTCATTTTAGCAATATGAAAAGAATAATTCAGAATGTTGTAAGGACATGTGTAGTGTGTCAAAGGACGAAACCTACAAATCTGCCCACTGTAAGTGAATTGCATTCTGTTGTTCCTAACAAACTATTACGACTAGTTTTTGTTGACATTATAGGGACACTACCCACTGGCAGAGGTGGTGTGAAATATATATTTGCTGTACATGATGCCTTTTCCAAATTTCTAAAATTCTATCCTGTAAAAACTTCAACGGCCACACCCCTCATTCAGAAATTACGAACAGATTATTTTGTTAATGTTGGCAGACCACAGATCATTGTATCCGATAATGCCACCTATTTTACTGGTCTCAAATGGAAAAAGTTTCTACAAGAGCAAGAGCAAGGTATTAAACAGATTTTTGTTGCCCGATTTCACCCTGAGAGCTGTCTTGTAGGGCGTACCTTTCAAGAATTGAACAGGTTCGTGAGAACTTACATTCCAGATCGCCACACCAAGTGGGCAGAATACGTTTCCTCTTTTGAGGGACACCACAATAGATTGCCACATTCAGCCACCGGTTATACTCCACTAGAAGTCATGTTTGGAAAGAAGGAAACCGACGGCTGGCTGACACCATTACCGACTGTACCATGACAAGTTGTACCTCAGAATAAATTATAGCTGAGACTTTGAATAATTTAACGAGGTGCGCGGAGCGCCGAAAGGAGAAGCATGATAAGAAGATAAAGAAGATAACACTGTATCAACCAGGTGACTTGGTGCTAATAAGGACTCATCCCAAGTCATCTCTATTATCGAAAAAGAATGAGAAATAGCAATCTCTGTATGCCGGGCCCTACAAAGTCGTAGACATACCTCATGTGACGTAGAATCTGAAGAGGTCAAAGGACTCTATCCATACAAAGACTTAAAGAAGTTCGCTCACTTTTACATATGTGAGTAGTAGATTAAGTTTATAGTGTATTTTTTCTGTGTGTAAATGTTCAAATTTTAGTGTACGATGTAAAGACAATGTGGCACACAGGATTAGTGCAATTCAGTTTTGTAGATGTCAAGGAATAACAGCAATTTTAAAGCAATTGCATTTTGAAAGAAAAATGAACGTAGGTTTAAGAATATTTTACAAATTTCATTTTTTAAAAAAATGCTTTAAAAATATTATTTAAAAAAACATGCAACAGCATGTAATGATGAAAGAATTTTTCATTAGTGTGTCATGAATATTTTTGAACTGTAGTAGTAATGAAACTTATGAAAGTCAATACTATAGTGTATATGTTATTCCATGTATTTATGTCTATACCGATCCTGAAACATGATCAATCATAATTTACTACAAAACATGAGTGCAAGGTGTACATCACCCAAGGTACCTCATGTGTTGTGGACAAGGTACAAAGCAAATCAGTAAACGCGATTAACGCGAAGCACTGTTAAAATATAATGCCATCTGCTAAGGCAGAGATTTGCACGAATTTATCGTGTAAACAAAAGTCACAAATCTAACACTAATCTAGGAACTTGCACGCTAGGCCTAGATTACAAAATGCGTAAAATAATGCTAGAGGCAAAGTTATGTAAAGTCGATCCTGGCTCTGGAGGGCAAGTACGCAATGAGTAGGCAGACATGACATGGAGACTTACCTCAGATGAGACGGAAATACAATTGTATAGTCAAAAGTCTGAAGGCAAGTACGACTCTGTAAGTGGAAAATGGAACGATGAACTTAGTGCGAAAGACTGGTAAAATCCAGCACGAGCCAAAGGCGAGTTCAGGCTGAATTAAATACATTAGTGTTTGTGAACTAATCGAAACAGTTACTTTAAGCAGCGTGAAAAACCGTGAAGGTGAAACTGTGAATACGGACAGTGAAGTGTTAGTACTGAACGTTCAACAGTGGTGAAGACGCCAAACGCCAATATTACGCACGAAAAACTGTGAAATTTCTTATAAATGTAAACTGTTAACGTGAAGTGAACCCACAGTCAATATTTTTGGGACAGACTGTAATTTCAATGAGTACAATAAAGCGAGATTGGAATGCGATGCGTGGACTGTTGCAAAACAGCGACCGCAGAAACGGCGAATGTTTGTGCTAAGCTCGTATTGGGACACTCACCAGTGCCTGCGAATGCGTCGAAAACACAAATAGTTTTATCAAAACAGAAACTGACGTGTAATGAAAACAGTGTCGCATCAAAACTGCATTCATGTGAGAAGATCCATTTCATGTATTTTGCAAGACAATGCTGGCTTGACACTCGGAAACAGGCGAAAACTTAACAACTGCCACACTAATAAATGTCCCTTCCCACTAGCGTAGGCGCTACAGTCTGGAGCCAAGCGACCGCTACGGTCGCAGGTTCGAATCCTGCCACGGGCATGGATGTGTGTGATGTCCTTAGGTTAGTTAGGTTTAATTAGTTCTAAGTTCTAGGCGACTGATGACCTGAGAAGTTAAGTCGCGTAGTGCTCAGAGCTATTTGAACCAACCCACTAGCGTAACCATCTGCAGCGGGAGGGAAATATTACGTTGTTTGCGTGTACGTTTCATGTACTATGTCGGAGATGCGTAGCAGAGCTGACTCCTACCAACAAGCGCGGGAAGGGGTGGGGGTCTCCCGCGCATCGCTAATTGTACAGCCGATCAGCTGATTCTGAAGTTCCACGACGGCGAGAGACACGCTGGCGTCGGGCGGGCGTTGACCTCTCCGCAGCCGCCGCGAACGCCGAGCATCGAACACACCAACCGGCGTCGTCTCGAGCTAAACGTCGCGGCGTAGAGCATCAACGACACCGCAATCAATAACTGCGATATATTAATTGTTATAAGAACCTCATTTCTTTTCGTAGTGCAACGAAACATTGCTCGTAACGTATGCACATCCTGTACTCTAATGACATCCCAAAAAGAATTAAGTGAAAGTAACCAAAGCGGTTAGTCTGTCGCTCCGCCGAGGTTTTCCCCGAGGGTTTCCCTACGGCCGCGCCAAATGGGTAGCGAACACTTGATACTTCTGAGACTGCAAGAATTACAGACTAACTCGAAGTTGTATACCTTCGAACGCTACAACCACAAAAAGAAGCAGCCAAAATGACTGTACAAATGTAAAATGTCATAACGTAATTGTCAAACCAATTGTATTCTATGTCCTTTTCTTTTGTACATGACTATATTCGTAACCAATTGTATATTATACTGTTATGTAACTAACTTCATCTGTATTACTTTGTGTACAACAAACATCACTAAGTACAACGACTAAAACATACGATGTGACACATGTAGGCTGTGAATGAAAAAACTGCGTGTGTGTGAACACTGTGGACATGAAATAGGAAATATTTATGTCAAAAAGGGAATTAACACGAACATTTTTATGACAAACATTTCGGGGGGCAATATCGCGTCCCCAGTGAAATACTAAGAAAAGACTTAAAAAAAACAGTATTTATAAAGAAGAGACATTTAAAAATTGAATAATAAGTGGACACTAGCCGCTCAGGCGAACATGTATTTTTCTCATGTATCCATATTATAATAATTTCTCTGTGTAAGTTTCGAGGGCAGAGAAATATAAAGGTGCAATCGAAACAAAATGATCTAAAAAGACGAGAAGATGCGCTCTTTTGTTAATTTTTTAGTCTTCTTCATTTCTTCTCTTGTCTTGGTTGCGTGTAGACGGACATCTTGCGAGTGCTGGCAAATATAAGCATATTTGTACTAATTAAGCAGACAATATATTGATTCAATATTATTGTTCACTTTTAGTTTGTAAGAGATGATCCCGATTTCATGTCCGCCTTCCTTGAATTAACCTCCATTCGAGTAGTTTACAGTGCAACAATCGCAGCGGCCGATGCAGCCAACGACGCCATTACGTGGCGATATTAACTTATAAAAATTAGCAGAAGCGAAAAATTCGCCCGCTATTTACATAATATACATTTTTCTCCCCAGTCGCCCGACGTTGCAGAAAATACGTAGCTTTAAGATTCTTATTTTCAGTACAACAGCCGAGAGCCAGAACCAGGACTCCGACTACAATGCAATGGTTAACGGAGGTAAGACAAAATACTCTCACGCGTGTGTGGGCCGCAGTTGTAATTAATAAGTAAAGATTTTTTGCAGAATGAGATTTTCACTCTGCAGCGGAGTGTGCGCTGAAATGAAACTTCCTGATAGATTAAAACTGCGTGTCGGACCGAGACTCGAACTCGGGACCTTTGCCTTTCACGGGCAAGTGCTCTACCATCTGAGCTATCCAAGCACGAGTTACGCCCTGTCCTACAGGTTTACTTCTGCCAGTACAGGCAAATGTCCCGAGTTCGAATTTCGGGCCGGCACACAGTTTTAATCTGCCAGGAAGTTTCAAAGATTTTTTGCTTTAAAGTGAACTGACTAGCCGAGGAAATTAATATGAAAAGTTTATTCCATTGTTCAACTTATAAGCTCATGTTTTAAGATTCGGCGAGTCTTACAGTCATTAACGTAATAAATAATTTCCACTGAAGATTAATATTGTTAAAAAAGAGACAACTTCACAAAAGCATTTAATTGTAAATAAAAATTGAATGAAATATCATTTTGATTAAGGCCCACCACGTAAGTCGGCAACTGTTGTGAATTGGCAGGAGCCAATTCACGGAGTTTGGAGGAAGCCGGAAGGCACGCGATTAAGCTCACGCAGGCTGGCGTGAGGTCTGGAACAGGTCAGAGAAATAAGACTAGCAAAACAAGAGTAACTGGTAGAATACTTAACTTTAATCCACAATTGGTGAACATCTCTCGTTACTGTACAGGCTTCACAATATTAATTATCAAATGCTATGGCGCCTTGCTAGGTCGTAGCAAATGACGTAGCTGAAGGCTATGCTAACTATCGTCTCGGCAAATGAGAGCGTATTTGTCAATGTAGCATCGCTAGCAAAGTCGGCTGTACAACTGGGGCGAGTGCTAGTACGTCTCACTAGACCTGCCGTGTGGCGGCGCTCGGTCTGCCATCACTGACAGTGGTGACACGTGGGTCCGTCGTATACTAGCGGACCGCGGCCGATTTAAACGCTACCACCTAGCAAGTGTGGTGTCTGGCGGTGACACCACAGGCAACAATCACCATTACCAATCAATTTATGTAGCAAATAATAAATTACATTACGACGGACGCGAGACTGCCTATTTGCAAAACTGTCGGAGATGACTAACAGTGAGTCGTATAAGGTGATACTGATATCTTCGGCCAGAAAGTCGCTTGCATTTAGTTGTACTTTGAAGTGAGTGTCTGTTGGCTGCAGAGACGCTGATGCTGGGCATGCCACTGGGGAGTTGGCTAAAGTGCATGCAGAATTCAGTTAGTTTAAGGACAGAGCAGTGGTCTTTCTTGTGAGGATAATGTCAAACGTTTGGGTGTCCCACTTGAGTGTGCAGTATAGTCTACTGTAAGGGGGGTGCAAAGCCAACTTGAAGGCATCTGTGCACAGCGTAGCATATGGAGCAAGCGTTTAAGTCCCTGTGAACAAATACTGTAAGTAGTGGCCTGTGGATGTTGCATATATCCTCACGCATTCACAGCACTCGTTCCAGCAAGTCATGGTCCAGTGTAGCTGCACCTTGATTGGCAAATTATGCAGGAATTCTGAGTATCGGCCAATCTCTGAGAGAAGAAACACAGCGGCTGTGTTACACTGGTGCTCTCTTGTTGCAGTACCGTGCCAACTGCGTGGTCGCGGGCACCTGCGACGATCACGAGGTGCGCGTCGAGCGATGGAAGGGCGAGGGTGGCAGCCTGTGCGAGGTCTGATTTAATCTTTTGTTTGTATTTCAGGCATCCAAGTCTGGCGCCGTGTGGCGGTGGTGCTCTTGCCGTACAGTGGCTCAGTCAGAGGCAAGAGTGTTTTAGCAGCTTGTGGGAGATGACACCTGCAAAAACTGATGACTCTGAGGTAACGTCGTAGTTCTTGGTAGTCTGAGGGGGAGGGAGGAGGCAGATTTGTTCCCCTTCCTCTGGCATGGGATGTATCCCAAATTGTGGCAGCCAAATTTCCAACGAAAGTGACACACGATTGCTGTAGTTGGCATTTATCGTTTTTAATTACGACGCCATGTACCGCTAACTTCCCAACATAGTGCTTAAATGAATCTCATGTTCACCTCCCGATGAGAAAATTATCGCATCATATAGACATGCAGAACAGAACGTCATGTTGAATAGAAGGCCGTCAATATGTCTCTGCCTGGTCTGGGCCGCGTTTTTTAACCCATACAGCATCAATAAAAACTCCAGCAGACAGAATGGCGTGATTATTGCAGTTTTTGTTATATCCTCTTCAGCCATAGATATTTGTAAATAGACCCTTTTAAAGTCAACAACACTGAATATACTGGCACCAACAACTTTGTGCATAAAGTACTGTAATTTCGGTTCTGGACAACTGTCTATCACAGTCCAGGCGTTGAGGTACTGATAATCGCCACACAATCGACTACTGGACAACTGTCTACCACAGTCCAGGCGTTGAGGTACTGATAATCGCCACACAATCGACTACTGGACAACTGTCTACCACAGTCCAGGCGTTGAGGTACTGATAATCGCCACACAATCGACAAGTATTAGCCTTTTTTTATGACGAGCTTGATAGGAGAAATTTAGGCGCAGTTGGATGGCCATGTGATACTAGCACGCAAGAGTGCATCCATGGCGGCTTTTGCTGCTTTGAATTCGTCGGGAGGTAGGCGGCGGGGGCGATGATGGACCAGCAGGTTAGGGTTGATGTTGGTGCGATGAAATGTCCCATCATGGACAGTACAAACAGTCTGCCGCTGGATGGGCTGGCATGAAGTGGGGGCTGAGGGCATAGCAATAGGTATTATCGAAACACCATCATCAATAGACAAGCCAGTCATGAAGGCACTGTCAGTAACACTGGATGTGTATCAGGCGAGCACAATTAAGTAACACCATTTGATTGACCTGTTTTGAAGCCACTGTAATGTCTTCATTGTTGGGCAATGGATGTAGATGTTGCAGAACGGTGAATTGCTGTTGAACCACATGAAGCTGCTAGATGTCTCAGCGATGCATGAGTGGATAACATTGTCAGTTGTTCGCATATCTGAGTTGGAACACCGGAGTTCAGAGTGAGTGGCATATGTCATGTAGAGCTTATTCAGAAGCGTCTGACATTTGAAGATAAGATCGAGAGGCGTCTCTGACTGCCAAGTAGGAGACGGCAGTGTATCATTGGCAGGGAGGGAGTCACAGATCTTGCCGCTGATCAGCCATTGGCCATTGTGGTGCAGGAGCAGAGGGTAATTTAGGTCTGGCAGTAAAGACGGACCGAGCGAGGTGGCGCAGTGGTTAGCACACTGGACTCGCATTCGGGAGGACGACGGTTCAATCCCGCGTCCGGCCATCCTGATTTAGGTTTTCCGTGATTTCCCTAAATCGCTCCAGGCAAATGCCGGGATGGTTCCTTTCAAAGGGCACGGCCGACTTCCTTCCCTGTCCTTCCTTAATCCGATGAGACCGATGACCTCGCTGTCTGGTCTCCTTCCCCAAACCAACCAAGTAAAGACGGTTTCCACCGTTTCACCAGGTCCATGGCACAGGTGCGGGGTTGCCGAGATCGAGAGTGATAGAGGCGGTGGTACCAGAGTCATTTGCTGCGCTCAATTGCATGGACGAATGTGGAAATGTAGTGGGAGCGAGAGATGGAGGAATCATGCTGACATCGACTCCAGTGTCGACTAGACGGTAACAACTCAGTAATTTTTCGTAAACAGAGAGGCGAGAGCCATCCAGTCGTAGATGAGACCTGTGTACACTATCATGTAGTGGTGATCTGTGGCGACTTGAAGAGGATGAGCAACGTGGTGCCCCGGTATCAGGCCATGAGATCAGTCTGGGTATGAGCAAGGCTGTCTGCAAAGTAGAGCATCAGAGCCAAAGCGAGTGTGGAATGAGCAGAGGTGATGCGCGCGGGCAGGTGTTGTGCCCAGCCAACTCGCATTGTTTTGACTGAAAGCCATGGGTCGGCAACTTGGTGGAGGCACACTGGTGGCAGTCTGCACTGTAGTTGTTCGTTTATGTTCATCGCCTGGGGGACAGCAGTGGGTGCTGGCTCGGCGAGGTTGGACGAGTTCCAATAGCTGTCGGATGGACGGCGTCTGTGCGACAGGAGGTGCGCAGTAGTGGCCAGGAGCACAGGTGGGACACTGGCTAGGCTTGGTTGCAGTCACGTGTTGTTGGCAGTGTAGTTGGGGATGCTGTCAGCTGTAGCAGGGTCATGATGAGAATTAATCAACGATTGGTGCTGTGCAAGCACTAGCATTCTGTTAGACAGGCATAGTTTGAAATCTAATGGAGCATCCTCATATGTGAACATTGCCGACTGAATGCTCTGTAACAGTTTTAATAGCCACAAAGTTCACAGAGCATGATCCAGGAGTATGCTCGTATCAATCTTCAGGCAAAGCTTGAGCCACAGTGCAGAAGGTATACTGTGACCGACCAAATTCTCACTTATCACTAGATGTACTGTTGCTCCGGCGAGCGAGATAGGCGTTAAAACAGAAGCGCCTTGACAATCTCACACTTGTTTGTGTGTGCACATCAAGCAGAAAGTCACTAATGAAATCAGCGTTATCATCAAGGTGGTAGAGAAATACTGCAATTTGTCATTGTCCTCAGTGATGCCTGTGGACCGCAACACACACTCACTAAACGCGAACCACAGCATAGGTGAGTTCATGTTCATTGGAGGGAGTTCCAGCCAAGGACATGCGGAATGGTAAGGTTAAAATGGTTCAAATGGGTCTGAGCACTATGCGACTTAACTTCTGAGGTCATCAGTCGCCTAGAAATTAGAACTAATTAAACCTAACTAACCTAAGGACATCACACACATCCATGCCTGAGGCAGGATTCGAACCTGCGACCGTAGCGGTCACGCGGTTCCGGAATGGTAAGGGCCATGGTTATGTGAGGATGGCACCATCAAGAGGAGAGCGTTCCCTGATACAGTAGAGTGGCAGGAGTGGAGCTGTTGTGGAGTGGCGTGCTGTAAAATGCAAAGAGGTAACCAGCATGATAGGCGCAGAGGGTACAGAAGCTCTGGGGCAGAGAGCATCATGATGAGACGAAGGTATGTGCGGTGTGTTACATGCGAGATGAGCATGAAGGTCGGCATGACCAGCAGTATGTGGTGCTTAGTGCTGGTCCAGGGGAACTGCCGGATGCTGTGAGTACATGGTATGCTCACGAGGTAATGAATCTGGTAAGGCAGCTGTGCTGAATCCGGATGTTACACACACATGGAGGAGCTGCAATGTGTGCATGTCATTCCTTGTGGTGGTGGCTGCAAGCGAATGTTGGCTGGGTGGTGGAGATGCGACGTCACTCAGGTGACGTGGCAGCGGTCGAGATGCAGATGACGTGGGCAAATGCTGTATGATGACATAGCCCATGTGAGGTTGTAGTTGTTGTGGTCTTCAGTCCAGAGACTGGTTTGATGCAGCTTTCTATGCTACTCTATCCTGTGCAAGCTTTTTCATTTCCGAGTAACTACATCCTTCTGAACCTGCTTAGTGGATTAATATCTCGGTCTCCCTCTATGATTTTTACCCTCCACACTGCCTTCCAATACTAAATTGGTTATCCCTTGATAATTCAGAATGTGCCCTACCAATCGATCCATTCTTTTAGTCAAGTTGTGCCACAAATTCCTCTTCTCCCCAATTCTGTTCAGCACCTCCTCATTAGTAACACGATCTACTCACCTAATCTTCAGCATTCTTCTGTAGCACCATATTTCCAAAGCTTCTATTCTCTTCCTGTCTAAACTATTTATCGACCATGTTTCACATCCACACATGGCTGCAGTCCATACAAATACTTTTAGAAAAGACTTCCCGACGCTTAAATCTATACTGGATGTTAACAAATTTCTTTTCTTCTCTTGCCAGTCTACATTTTATATCCTCTCTACTTCGGCAGTCATCAGATATTTTGCTCCCCAAATTACAAAAATCATCTACTACTTTAAGTGTCTCATTTCCTAATCTAATTCCCTCAGCATCGCCCGACTTAATTGGACTACTTTCCATTATCCTTGTTTTGCTTTTGTTGATGTTCATCTTATATCCTCCTTTCAAGACATTGTCCATTCCATTCAATTGCTCTTCCAAGTCCTTTGCTGTCTCTGACAGAATTACAATGTCATCGGCAAACCACAAAACTTTTACTTCTTCTCCATGGATTTAAATTCCTACTCCAAATTTTTCTTTTGTTTCCTTTACTGCTTGCTCAATACACAGATTGAATAACATCAGGGATAGGCTATAACCCTTTTCAATCACTGCTTTCCCTTCGTGCCCCTTGACTCTTATAACTGCCATCTGGTTTCTGTACAAATTGTAAATAGCCTTTTGCTCCCTGTATTTTACTTCTGCCACCTTCAGAATTTGAAAGAGAGTATTCCAGTCAACATTGTCGAAAGTTTCCTTTAAGTCTACAAATGCTAGAAACGTAGGTCTGCCTTTCCTTCATCTATCTTCAAAGGTAAGTCGCAGGGTCAGTACTGCCTCACGTGTTCCAACATTTCTACGGAATCCAAACTGACCTTCCCTGAGGTCGGCTTCTACCAGTTTTACCATTCCTCTGCAAATGATTCGTGTTAGTATTTTGCAGCCATGATTTACTAAACTGATAGTTCGGCAAATTCTACACCTGTCGACACCTGCTTTCTTTGGGATTTGAATTATTACGTTTTTCTTGAATTCTGAGGGTGTTTCACCTGTCTCATACATTTTGCTCACCAGACCTTAGAGTTTTGTTGTGGCTGGCTCTTCCAAGGCTATCAGTAGTTCTAATGGTTGTCTACTCCTGGGGCCTTTTTTTTATGTACTTTGGCCTTCAGTGCTCTGTCAAATTCTTCACGCAGTATCGTATCTCCCGTTTCATCTTCATCTATGTCCTCTTCCATTTCCATGTCAGGTCGTTTGATTTTATGTCCAGGAAGACTCGAACCCATGTTATTTTGTCCAGGAGGCAGTAAATTGTTGGAAATGGTTTGAGGATCATATAGTGGAGGCCACTGTTGTCCAACTATCATGGCACTATGGTGGGTGGCTATATAGCATCACAAAACACTGTGAATGTTAATGCACATAGATTCACTGATACTAAAGGAGTGTCCACAGGAATAAGTGTCACTACTTCCTGGCTGGAAGCTCGGAGCACTATGTGCACAGATGAATGGCACTGCAGGAAGCCATTGTTTGCCCAGAATTACATTCGTTGTCGTAATAGAATTGCTAGGCAAATAGTCACCTGGCATCACTACAGTGTTGTCACTGATACGGTCACACTAAGAATTTGTTGGCTGGTTTGGTGAAGCAGCGTGAGTCAGGCGTGGTATATGTGGAAACAATGGAAGCATTGTCATTGGCTCACAAAACACTACTGAGTCGGACACTTTGCCTAGGTTTTGGCAAAATTATACCAAACTGAGGCACAGAAATTTCGTGGAATTCATGGACATTGATGGAGAGGTGAGATTGACGACCCTTGGAGCAGGAAACAATTGGGCTGGAGGTAACAGCGGCATTGTAGGACAATGGACTGGTGCGGGAGATGTTACATTTTAAATGCAAGGTTAGTTGTAATTTTGGGGTCACCACTGTAGAAAGTACAGTACTTGGGTTAGTAGTTATGTATAATAACAACTAACAGGTCATACACGACGTGTACAGCTTTGCTTCAGCCGTTTTTTCCCCAACATTTGAGGCTTTAATGAAACAAATTGGTTACACATGTATCATTCAAAGTATTTCCCATCTCTGGCCACCACTTTCTTCCGTCTTTCGGGCGGTGTATGAATCCCACGTCGAAAAAATTGTTCATCTTTTGAAGCGATCCACGAATCGATCCAATTTGTGACTTCTTCATGAGATCGGAAGTGTTGGTCAGCCAGGCCATGCGCCATTGATCTAAACAGATGATAATCAGAGGGAGCAATGTCTGGAGAATACGGCGGGTGGGGTAGGACTTCCCATTTTGACGTTTCCAAGTACGTTTTGACCTCTTCTGCAACGTGGGGTCGAGCGTTGTCGTGCTGCAAAATCACTTCAGCGTGCCTCTCGCTGTATTGTGGCCGTTTGCCTTCTAATGCTTTGCTCAAACGCATTAGTTGCGTTCGATAATGAGCATCTGTGATTGTTTCACTTGGTTTTACACCTCATAGTACACGACGCCGAGCTGTACCTACCAAGTGCAGAGCATGATCTGGGAGCTGTTAATATCCGGTTTGGCAGTCGATGTGGAAGCATGGCCGGGACATCCCCATGATTTTTTGCGTTTAGGGTTATCGTAATGAACCCATTTTTCGTCCCCAGTCACAATGCGATGCAGAAATCCCTTCCACTTTTGCCTCTGAAGCAACTGTTCACAAATACACAACCGCCGTTCAAAGTCTCTTGGTTTCAGCTCCTTCATTCTGAATCATGCCCATAGCCTTGAGACGTTTTGAAATGGCTTGCTGTGTCATTCTCACTAACCATGCCAATTCTTTTTGAGTTTGACGCGAGTTTTCACTCAGCAATGTCTCCAATTCTGCATCTTCGAAAAAATTCTGTCTTCCACCACTATGCCGGTTTGCGACGTAAAAATCAAGCACTGAAACCACTCACGACACCTTCTTTCACTAATAGCGTCCTTACCATATGTACTTGAGAGCATTCTATGAGACTCAGCTGCTGTTTTCTTCATATTGAAACAAATCCCTAACACCTCCCACAAATGACGAGAATTAGGCTCGTAAACTGACATTTTCAATCAAGAACAACTTTATGATGCAGACACAAATTGCAGGTCCTGAGAGGTTAATTGATTTACCTCAAGGCAGCAGTATTGTTCTAGGTGACTCCAAGGAGTTACACCCCCACAGTAGTAATACGTTGATCCAAGACTCTTCATGTCGGAGGGTCACTAAGTACATAAAAATATAAAGTTAGCAGCAGCTAACCTTTTTAGAACAACAAACTTTCATTATTGCTGGTTACAAGTCTCTTCTGTTTGGCATAATTTCTTCCAGTCCTGCACATTCTGCATCTACACCTCAAAAAAGCGACTCGTAGTGAAGTTACACTTACTTATTACATAAAACCTGCAGGCACTCTTAAAAGTCTCAGCAGGCTTACAAAACATAATGCAGCACCAAAGACACATCTTAGATGTTACAGAAAAGTCTACAGAAAGGTTATACATGCTGGAAAAAGCTGAACAATGACTTGATCAACAGAAAAGACATCAATAAAACCTAATCCATTGGGAAGTTGTTAAACTGCAACATAGGCAAATACAAAGTGACAAAAAATCTCTTTATAAAGAAGGAAGGAAAAGTTGTTAAAGACCTTCAAAATGCTGCTAATATATTTAATGATTACTATATTAACAGTGCTCAAAATCTTACCAAGAACTTGGGGAATGTAAACGTTAGAAACATAAAAGTTCCCATAAATGAAAGAACAATCTTTCTGTACCGAGTTACACATTCAGAAGTAAGAAATGCAATTAATAAGCTGGAAAATAAAATGTCTTGCGGACCTGATAGGGCCGTAAAACATAGTTCAGACAAAATAATAACTGAGCCAACAGATATTATTAATATATCCTTTAAAATTGGTGAATCCCCTTCTGCACTTACAAAAGAAACAATAAAATCACTTAATAAAAAAAATCTAATATGCAGAGTTATAGACCATTGTCACAACTAAAAGGCTTTGCTAGAATGATTGAGAGGGTAATGTATGAGAGACAGCTGAGTTTCCTGAACAGATGTAAAATTCTTACCAATGCTCAGAATGAAGTGGTTCAAATGGCTCTGAGAACTATGGGACTTAACTTCTGAGGTCATCAGTCCCCTAGAACTACTTAAACCTAACTAACCTAAGAACATTACACACATCCATGCCCGAGGCAGGACTAAAAACCTGCAACCGTAGCGGTCACGCGGTTCCAGACTGTAGCACCTCGAACACCTCGGCCACCCCGGCTGGCTGCTCAGAATGGTTTCAGGAAAAACAGGTCTACTGATGCAGTTGTGTATCACATCCTAGGACAGGTTTTAATTGCAGTAGATAATGATGAATTAAACTGAGGAATATTTTTAGATCTATCCAAGGCGTTTGACCTCATTAACCATGACATATTGCTGGAGAAGCTGTGTTGCTATGGTGTCTGTGGAAAAGCATACAACTGGTGCAAATCATATTTGTGTGACAGTTATCGAAGTGTTGCAAAACCCCATAATGACAGAAAACATTACTCAATATACAAGAAAGTTAACTGTGGTGTACTCCAAGATTCTGTTTTATGCCTCCTACTCTTCTTGGTTTTTATTAATGACTTTCCAAACCATCTAAGAAGAGCTGAATGAGTACATTTTGTAGACCATACTACCCTCTTTACCAAAGGACAGAGTGAAGCTGGCGTATAAGAAAAAATAACTGCAGCAATAAATGAGGCAGCAGAATGGTTTAGGGACAACTGTTTAACCATGTATGAATTTTAGGCACATAAGGAACAAGTAAAAAATAACTTACATGTAGGGATGGGGAACAGTATAGTACAACAAACATCTTACACAAAATTTTCACGTTGGACAACAATTTAAGATGGGAAAAACATGTTGAAGTATTGAATAAAAATCTTAGTAAATACTGTTACATATTAAGAAAACTGAAGAATACTGCAATTTTGAAACAATATTATGTACATACTACTCTTATATACACAGCTTTATAAAGGATGGTGTTGCATGCTGGTGGAATACAGCATTTACAAAAAATTATTTGAAGCTCCAAAAGAAGGCCATTCGAATTCTCAAGGGTGTTGCCCATAGACAGCCATGTAGAGAACTCCTTAAGGAATTAAAAATTTGGACCCTCCTTGTTTATTCATTTATAAATCTATGTGTTTTCTTAAGTCACATCAAGAATTTTCTACTCTAAACAGTGAAGTACATAACTTTGAAACCAGAAACAGGCAAAATTTTCAGAGACATTCTTTCAAGAGCCCTATAACAAAATAGTGTGATGTATCTTCCAAAAATAATGTTCAATGCTTTGCCCAAGGAATTCAGAAAAACTACAAAACTTACATACATTTAAAAGGAACTAAAGAAAGTACCATTAAGTAAAAGTTGTTATAGTGTTGATGAATTCTTTGTCATCAAAACAGATAGGCCTTATCATTTGATTTATTCCGATGAAATATTTTTTTAAACTACATGTTAAGGAAGACAACAAATTTGTGCAAATATGTAAAGTGTAATTAAAAAAGTACTATTTTTCCTTTAGTTGTTAGAAATATAAATTGCTCTCTCTCTCTTATTCTATATGGCAGTTCCTATATCATGTATATGATAAAATGGATGATAATAAGTTGAATTGTATCTTTCTTTAACTAGCCTAACAGTGTTAAAGAATAGAGTTACCTATTTATCATACTTTTACATATTTGTGTAAGAACTTAGTTTCATGCATTAATTTATCTTAAGCGGGCTATGTCCTGCAGTGGTTTGGTGACAGTGTGCTAACTCACACTTCCTCAAGCCATGAGCGCAAGTCATGCTGTGCACAGTATGTGGCACGGGGGGCACGACCAAATGTGGTAACCTGAATGGGCTGTCATGTGAGGGCAGGCGTCATTGATGGTTGTGTCTACATTGCAAATTTTTCAGAGTAAATTGATTAAGACTTAGATTCAACAACTTGATATTGTTGTTTTATTATTTATCTACGTTGCCTAGGTAGCTTACTTGTATTTAAATTTCATACTTTATACTTAGCAGTCCTCCAATGTGACGACACTTGGTTCAAAACTTGAAACTTATGTTAAACTTAAAGTGGCAATACATTACTCTTTAGAGGTTTTACCATCTTAGGGATTTTTAAATTTTTAATTTAAGTTTTATTTCATGCTTTTACATTTTATATTTTACAATATTTTAAATTTTATATTTTACCAGTAGACACGTTAGAATTGACACCATATCCCCACATTCCCACAAATACTTTCCGGGATGAAAAACAAAACTGTGATGTGAGATCTTTTTCACATGTGCTATTTACGTGTTTCTTTTTTTAATTCACACATATATTCATTGACTAAGTTTTAGTATATATTTAGCTAATTTATGTAACATAAGCAATAAGCAGTGGTGATAATTTTAAATCAAGTCAGAAGAATGTTGGTTGACATTGCACCCTCTTGCAGTAGGCTGCCTAAACTATTGGAGCAAAAACCATTTGATTCAGAGGTGAATTGTAGACTTCAAAAAGAACTCCAAAAAAGTCTGTGAGAGCATATGTTAATCTTTTATAGTTGAGTCACAACCCCAACTTTTTCTACTTTGGAGGTGACTTTGAATGACAAAAATCATCATTGTTGGTCAACCGTAAAAGGTAAACATATGTTCTCAGTAACTTTTATTTAACTCTTTTTGATCTCTACAATCTGGTACTAAATAACTTGTAGCTCTTACATATTATTTAGAATGATCAAGAGAGTGCACTGGCAGAAAATATTTTTACTTGATTTAGCTGATGAAATTTAAGTGGCTGAACAGTCTTTCATGGAACAGAGCTAAGAACCATCCCAATTAAACTAGCTTTCAAATAAAACAAATATAATTAAAATTGGACTTTTAGCTTGGGCGCTATGATGCCACAGATATATACAAAATACTGTACACACCCCTCTATGTAAGAGGTTAAAAAGAGCCAAGATTAAAACAAATGTCATTTCCAAAGTAGTCAAACAGCAAATAAGAAATTACCTATCCTTAAATGGAAGCCTGCAGCTGGACCTAAATAATAAGCAAATTTCTAATCCACTAGAGGTAGCCAATGCCTTTAGTACACAAATGGGAGAAGAGTATTTCAGAGAAAATAATTTATCCATCAATCAGAAGAAACCTATGTGCACAAGATTTTAAGCAAACAGAACAAACAGCTCAGAGGACTTTATTCTGAGCATCAGCAATGCATACTTAGAGTGAGCGGACTGTAATAGGTTCCTGAAAACAGAGGAGGACAGATTTCTGAAATGGGAAAATGACATTAATCAGATCTGCTCAAAATAAGTATAAATACACTCCTGGAAATTGAAATAAGAACACCGTGAATTCATTGTCCCAGGAAGGGGAAACTTTATTGACATATTCCTGGGGTCAGATACATCACATGATCACACTGACAGAACCACAGGCACATAGACACAGGCAACAGAGCATGCACAATGTCGGCACTAGTACAGTGTATATCCACCTTTCGCAGCAATGCAGGCTGCTATTCTCCCATGGAGACGATCGTACAGATGCTGGATGTAGTCCTGTGGAACGGCTTGCCATGCCATTTCCACCTGGCGCCTCAGTTGGACCAGCGTTCGTGCTGGACGTGCAGACCGCGTGAGACGACGCTTCATCCAGTCCCAAACATGCTCAATGGGGGACAGATCCGGAGATCTTGCTGGCCAGGGTAGTTGACTTACACCTTCTAGAGCACGTTGGGTGGCACGGGATACATGCGGACGTGCATTGTCCTGTTGGAACAGCAAGTTCCCTTGCCGGTCTAGGAATGGTAGAACGATGGGTTCGATGACGGTTTGGATGTACGGTGCACTATTCAGTGTCCCCTCGACGATCGCCAGTGGTGTACGGCCAGTGTAGGAGATCGCTCCCCACACCATGATGCCGGGTGTTGGCCCTGTGTGCCTCGGTCGTATGCAGTCCTGATTGTGGCGTTCACCTGCACGGCGCCAAACACGCATACGACCATCATTGGCACCAAGGCAGAAGCGACTCTCATCGCTGAAGACGACACGTCTTCATTCGTCCCTCCATTCACGCCTGTCGCGACACCACTGGAGGCGGGCTGCACGATGTTGGGGCGTGAGCGGAAGACGGCCTAACGGTGTGCGGGACCGTAGCCCAGCTTCATGGAGACGGTTGAGAATGGTCCTCGCCGATACCCCAGGAGCAACAGTGTCCCTAATTTGCTGGGAAGTGGCGGTGCGGTCCCCTACGGCACTGCGTAGGATCCTACGGTCTTGGCGTGCATCCGTGCGTCGCTGCGGTCCGGTCCCAGGTCGACGGGCACGTGCACCTTCCGCCGACCACTGGCGACAACATCGATGTACTGTGGAGACCTCACGCCCCACGTGTTGAGCAATTCGGCGGTACGTCCACCCGGCCTCCCGCATGCCCACTATACGCCCTCGCTCAAAGTCCGTCAACTGCACATACGGTTCACGTCCACGCTGTCGCGGCATGCTACCAGTGTTAAAGACTGCGATGGAGCTCCGTATGCCACGGCAAACTGGCTGACACTGACGGCGGCGGTGCACAAATGCTGCGCAGCTAGCGCCATTCGACGGCCAACACCGCGGTTCCTGGTGTGTCCGCTGTGCCGTGCGTGTGATCGTTGCTTGTACAGCCCTCTCGCAGTGTCCGGAGCAAGTATGGTGGGTCTGACACACCGGTGTCAATGTGTTCTTTTTTCCATTTCCAGGAGTGTATATTCTTAATATATTATCAATAAAAAAAATGTACTGTGCAGTGGAGACAGAAATCTTGCTAAAAATGTACTTCTCACACATCTTGCATTATACAGCAGCATGTTGGGGAGCAGAAGATGTACACATCTGGATAATCTTAAACATAAAAAAGGCTATTAGATGTATAGCAAAACTAACAGTATAGAAATCCTACACAAACAAGTTCAAAGAATTTAAAATATTGACGGTACCAAGTTTGTACATATATGAGACAATACTTCCTTTAAAGCTGAATTGTACAGCACATCTAAACAGAGATTTTCATGACAAAAACACAAGGACTAGAGAAAATTACATTATCTACAGCAAAAGATTGACAGTATTATGAAAAGGATTGACCGCTAGTCAGAATATAGTGGAGATGCTGAATACAGACAGGTATGACTAAAAGACTGCTAAACATGTGAACTAATGCCAAAAGGCTGCCATTGACGCCACACTGTGAACAACTACACATGATGGGGGGAAGCAGCCTGGATGCTGGGTGTAAGAAGCAGGCTGAGCCAGGGAAGGGGGGGAGGGACAGCACTGTAGGGGTGAGGGACAACAGTGACGTGATGCTTGTGGGAGCATGCAGCGATGCGGCAGAGACAAGGTAGGACGGCTAAGTACAGTTGTGAGGTTAGTCGGGGGGGGGGGGGATGGGGCAAGGGGAGTGGTAAATAAAAGAGGTTGAGGAAGGGTAAGAAGACTGTGAGTGTGTTGGTGGAATAGAAGGCTATGTAGTGATGGAGTGCACGGAAGGGGATAGGTAGGTGAAGGACATGGAATAATTAAGGTTGAGGCCAGGGGGGTTACAAGAACATAAGATATTGCAGGGAGTGTTCCCACATGTGCAGTTCAGAAAGGCTGGTGTTGGGAGGAAGGATCGGATGGTGCAGGCTGTGAAGCAGTCACTGAAGTGAATATCGTTGTGTTGGGCAGCATGCTCAGCAACTGGGTGGTCCAGTCATCTCTTGGCCACAGTTTTTTGGTGACCATTCACACACAGACAGCTTGTTGGTTGTCATGAGCACATAAAATGGGGCATAGTGGTTGCAGCTCTTTGTAGACTATATGACTGCTTTCACAGGTAGCCCTGTCTTTGAAGAGTCAGGTGATGCTTATGACTGGTATAGAGTAGGTGGTCGTGGGAGGATGTGTGGGACAGTTCTTGTATCTAGGTCTACTACAGGAATATGAGCCATGAGGCAAGGAATTGGGAGTAGGGGTGGATTATCGATGGATTGATGTTTAGGTTCAATGGGCAGCAGAATACCTCTGTGGGAGGGGTGGGAAGGTTAGCAGGTAGGATATTCCTCATTTCAGGGCATGATGAGAGGTAGTCAAAATCCTGATGGTGAATGTGATTCCACTGTTCCATTGCTCACTGGTACAGAGTGTCGAGGGGAATGCTCCTTTGTGGCCAGTCAGTGGGAATCTAGGAGGTGGTGGGTGACTGGAAAGATAAGGCACAGCAAATCTGTTTCTGTACAGTCTGTGTAAGCCTCATCAAGACCTTTTGTATATTTGGAGAGTGACTGTTCATCACTAAAAATGCAATGGCCTTGGGTGGCTAGGTTGTATGGAAGATCATTTCTTGGTATGGAATGGGTGACAGTTGTTGAAGTTGTCACAGAGTGATGTACTTCTCGCAAGTGAGAGACTGTTTGTTTACTCTTTGGACAATGTATCTTTGACTTGTTGTATTGTATGTTCTGTGACTATGGAATAAAGTGTTGTTGGACTGCTAATCGCTGCTCTATTGTGATTCACGACATATTTTGGTGCCGAAACCTGGGACAGACTTTGCCGGAGACAATTTCCACGATTGCCGTTGTGAAACACGAATTCTGGACGCACGTCACGCGGCAATACTACGACGGGGTTTACTGCAGCGATTTGTTACACCACGCAACAAGCTCTTCGACGACAACCGCCATCATATACAGCTAAGTTCAACTGAATTATCACGCAACATGTTTTGTAGTGCCATTTGCAAAAGGAACTGATTACATTATTGCCGCTGTGTACTGCTATTGTAGCTGTTCGATTAGCGCTTTAACGAATTATCAGATCCTACGCTACGCCTACATATTGTTTATGACTAGTGCTGCCATCTAGCGACCATCAATTGAACTACTTCGACTAGCGATCCAAAGATAACGCCTTACTAGGACCAGCTGATCGCTAGCCGACACTGCTTTAAACTTTCGAGTAATCGGACGGAATGGACGTGCCAGACCATAAACCAGAAGCGCAATTACACTCTCTAAAGAGAAAACGTACGAGAGAAAGAGCAAACATTACGCGACTCGTGGCGGAAGTTGCAAGGTTGCCCGACACATCAGAAATCGCGGATTATAAATATTACAATGACAGATTGGGAAGCGTTCTGGACCGCCTCGTTAAATTAGATGAGGATATTCACGAGTTGTTAGACGATGGCGAATACGAAGAAGATGTTCCTAAATGCGAAGATTATATAGACACCGCGAAACTCACAATTTCCCGATTGTCTCACGAAATAGAGAAACAGCTTGCGAAATCGGTAGCAGTCATAAAGATTCCCGACAATCCGCCGGCACAATCTGTAACAATGAGTGTTCCCACAGCTTCAGTAAAACTTCCGCCGATCAAACTTGAGCCTTTTTCAGGCGATATTGAAACATGGGCGCGATTCTGGGAGCAGTTTGAGCAGTCGGTTGACAAAGATCCGACGGTAACTACAATCAATAAACACATTTTTCTTCGCGGCTATCTCTCCGGAGAACCAAAGCATTTAGTGGACGGTATTGCGGTGACGGCCGAGACGTACGCAGAAACGAAGAGGATTCTCCGAGCGCGTTATGGCAACAAGGATCGAATAATTCAAGCCCACTTAGATTATCTCGAAGCCATAAAACCAATTAAGCTGTCCACCCCAGAGGAACTTAATTCAACATTCATTGAATGCCAGCGACGTATTCAAGCTCTCCGGGCACTTGGAGAAGACGTGAACGGATACGGCCGAGTCCTCGCGCCGAAAATTTTACGCGCCTTTCCGGATGACATATGCCGCCGCTGGATAATTCACGCCAAGCGTACAGGAATATCCGAAGGGGACATTTTGCAACTGATGGAGTTTCTGAACGAGGAAGTCGACGGGGCGCTTACCACGCAGAAGATACGCGGTGAATTTTCAAGCACTTCTAGTAACCTTCCCACAGCGTCCACACTTCATGTACACGCGAAATCTAAAAGATCGACTCCGAAGGATACCAGCATAAAGGAACCATTCTGCGTCCTTTGTGAATCTGACGGTCATTGGGCACAAGACTGTAAGAAGATCGTACGCGTTAATGATCGAATAGATAAATTGAAACTAGCAAACAGATGCTTTCTTTGTCTTCAACGTGGGCACAAGGTGTCAAATTGCAAAAAGAAGGAAAAGGCTCGGTGTGTTAACTGTAAAAGACTGCATCATAAGTCCATTTGTGAGGAACGAAAGGATATTAGGGGTCCTGCGGGTCAGACAAACGTTACTTCCGTGGGAAAGGTATCTGTCGCTCCTCACGGATATACGTACCTTCAGACAGCTCAAGTATGCGTCTCAGGACCTACAGGATTGAGCAGGACAACGCGATGTCTACTGGACGCAGGTAGTCAGTCCAGCTTCATAGCAAAATCGCTGATTGATGATCTGAAACTGCAAACGGTAGACCGACAAGAACTAACTGTTTGTTCCTTTGAATCAAACCCTACACGCCCACGCCACCGCAGGCTTGTTCAGTTTAATATGAAGGGGCTTTGGCAGGATTCTTCAGTGCCACTTACTGCCTTCGAAAGTACTCACGTTATTTCTCACCAGCCTTCAGTTCCACAACATATAAAGAGTTTACCAGATGCCCGTAAGATTACGCTAGCAGATCCGAAAACCGATTCAACAGAAGATCTTCCCGTGGAGATTCTTATAGGAGGCGATTTTTATTGGAAGATAGTGAAGCACAATTCGCCCATACGCATCTCTGAAACCTTAGTGTTGGTTCCTTCTCTGTTTGGCTGGATACTTAGTGGTAACAAGTCACAAGCCTGTGTGCATGCAACCGTGGTAAATTTTGCTCAGACTGACCGATCTCCTCTGCACTCTGACAATGATTTCAGACGCTTTTGGGACTTGGAAACTATAGGGATTACTGCCGATCAGGATTTACCTGTGAACAACAAGGATACGAGACTTCTTGAAGAGTTTAGAGCATCTTTCTCTATAAAGGATCATCGAGCAGTAGTTACACTTCCAAAAATGCAACATAAAGTGCTTTTGAGTAACAGACCTATCGCGGAAAAACGATTCAAGCACCTCAGGGAAAGATTTCAACGTCAAGAGACATTTAAGCAAATGTATTTCGATCTTATGCTAGACTACATTACGAAGGGGCAAGTAGAGGTCGCTCCCACCCCACTCTCAGGAAAGGAGCTATTTTATCTCCCTCATCATGCAGTGAGGAAGGAGAAATACGGAACCACTAAGTGGAGAATAGTCTTTGACGCCTCATCTCACGAAAACAATGCACCTTCTCTGAATGAGGTATTAGAAGCAGGACCGAACCTATTACCAGAGATTATGGAAATTTTACTGCGTTTCAGATTATATTCTACGGCTATCGTCGCGGACATCACACAAGCTTTCCTTCAATTAACCTTGAGCGAAAAGGACAAAGACTTGACCAGATTTTTCTGGTTCAAAATTAGCCAGGATCAAACAGGAAATCTTCAAACGACGGACGAACTAACAGAATACCGTTTTAACAGACTCCCATTCGGCCTGACCTGCAGCCCATTTTTACTTTCTGCAACACTAAGAGAACTTGCCGACAAGTGTATGACAGCATTTCCCACCGTAGCGCCACTTATAAACAAGACTGCATATATGGACGATTTTGTGATCTCAGTAGAAGGTGATAATTTGGGGATAACTATATACTATGAACTTGTAACCCTAATGAAATTGATCAGTCTCCCCTTATCAAAATGGGCTACCAACTGTGAACAACTCCACACTATCTGGAGGGCAGAAGGGCGAGAACTCCACACCCAGACTCAAGTTTTAAGTGTAGACTGGAACACCGCAGGTGACTACTTCTGTATCGATCCTAGCGAAATCATCAGAAGGTCGTCAGAAGAGCCAGCCACCAAACGACTCCTTTTACAATGTACGGCTAAATTCTATGACCCACTCGGACTGTTTTCCCCAGTTTCTCTTGTTGGGAAATTGCTATTCCAGGACACATGGTGCCGAGGAATTGGCTGGGATGAACTTATGCCCTGGGACTTAGGGGCACGATGGCGCACTTGGATATCTAGCTTACCTTCATTGTCACATATACGTGTCCCTAGATGGATTGCTACAGCTCATGGAAGAGACTCTCAGCTGCACGTATTCTGTGACGCCTCGGAAAAGGCATATGGAGCAGCTTTGTACATTCGTACTGTCTTAGATGATGACGTCGTAACCCATTTAGTCTGTAGCAAGAACAGACTTGCTCCTATTAAGAAGGTGACATTGCCTCGACTCGAACTTTTAGCGGCAGTAGTTGGGACCAGACTATTGTGTTACTTTTGCCGTGCAACAGACTTTAAAATTGCCCATGCGATATTGTGGACGGATTCTACAATGACACTAAGTTGGATTCGCTGTGATCCTAACAGATGGAAGACCTTTGTTTGTAATCGGGTAACTGAGATACAAACACACACGACTCCCACGCAATGGAAACACTGCCCAGGACCAGACAATCCTGCTGACCACCTCTCACGTGGACTCCTCGGCTACCAAATGAATTCTCTGGATATTTGGTGGCATGGGCCGCCTTGGCTTACACGCCCTCCTGAATGGTGGCCAAATAACGATACTCCAACGATGGTACGACTTCCTCCCGAAGAAAAGAGGAAGAAAACCCAGAGCCAAGTTTTGTCGATATCTACGCCAACCAGCCTTTTGAACTTACTTAAATTCAGCTCCTACTGGAAGCTCATTCGTATCACAGCATGGACTCTCCGTTTCCTACACAACATTCGTCAGAAGAATAAATCTTCAGGAGAACTTACAGCCACCGAATTATCAGCTGCCAAAATGTATTGGATTCGAGTGGGCCAGAGAGATTCCTTCCCCAACGAATTACATGCACTTCAGAATAACTTACCACTGCCAAGAGAGTCAAAAATCGCACGATACAATCCTTTCCTAGAAGATGGACTGATACGTCTAGGAGGTCGACTGCAGTGCACTAGCCTAAATAGGGAACAAAAACATCCTGTACTCCTTGACGGTTCCCACCACTTCACACAATTGGTTATTCGAGAGACACACATCCGCCTTCATCACTTTGGTGTTCGTTCTGTACTATCCGAACTGCGAACCGAATTTTGGATCCTTAGAGCTCGTCAGGCCATCAAAAGAATCCTATACTCATGTCTCGCATGCAAGATCTTGAAGAATCCACGAGGGCAACAGATCGAAGCACCGCTGCCACCTGAACGAGTTTCACCTGCCAAACCATTTGCTGTAACCGGAATAGACTTTGCTGGCCCACTATTCATCAAAGTGGGGAAGGAAACGCACAAGTCATATATCACTCTTTTCACATGTGCTACCACACGAGCTGTCCATCTCGAACTCTGTACAGACTTGTCAACGGACAAGTTTCTTATGGCACTTCAGCGATTCGCCGGAAGACGCGGACTACCCCACACGATATATACAGATAACGCGAAAACATTCCACGCCACGAATATGGAACTAGCCCAACTTTGGAAGGCATTAACCACCACAAAATCTTATCAGTTCCTCGCCCACCACGGTATTACTTGGAAATTCATTGTCTCCCGTGCGGCTTGGTGGGGAGGATGGTGGGAAAGAATGGTGGGCACTATAAAGCGTTGCCTACGGAAGGTATTGGGACTCGCAAAGCTCACTGAGGAACAACTGAATACCACCTTGATCAGTATTGAAGCCGCGGTGAACTCCAGGCCCATCACACCAGGAGATGATTGTGATGCACTCACACCATCCCATTTTCTGACGGGAGAAAAACTTACGACTATTCCGACGGGACCAGAGCCTTCAGCGAGCACAAATTTAACAAAGGAATTCCGACTGAGACAGCAACTCTGTGACAGTTTTTGGAACCGTTGGGTTAAAGAATACCTATTGGAGCTCCGGAACTACCATGAAGTTAAACGCCCATCGGGACGAGTCATCCCCTTTCGCCCTGGCGACATCGTGCTGATCCAAGAGGACCTTCGTCCGCGACATATGTGGAAGAAGGCCAGGATAGAAAAGGTACTACCAGGAAGAGACGGCAGGGTAAGGACGATAATACTCCGGACACCAGAAGGTCACATCATTAGTCGTCCTGTGCAGCTGGCCGTACCTTTGGAGGTCGACCAGGGTGGGGAGGATGTCACAGAGTGATGTACTTCTCGCAAGTGAGAGACTGTTTGTTTACTCTTTGGACAATGTATCTTTGACTTGTTGTATTGTATGTTCTGTGACTATGGAATAAAGTGTTGTTGGACTGCTAATCGCTGCTCTATTGTGATTCACGACAGAAGTGGAGGTATTGCTGGTGGTTGGTAGATTTCATATACATGGAGGTACTGATATAACCTCTTTCAGATGGAGATCAATATCAAGGAAGGTGGTTTGTTGGGTTGAGGAGCACCAGGTGAAGTGAATGAAGATAAAGCGTTGAGGTTTTGGAGTAATGTAGATAGGGTGTCCTCACCCTTGATCAAAATCACTGAGATACCTTCAATGAATTTGTACCAGGTGGCAGGTTTGAAGTTCTGGGTGGTTGGGAAGGATTCCTCTAGATGGCCCTCAAATAGGTTAGCATAGGATGGCGCCATGTGGGTGCCTATTGCTGTACTGTCGATTTGTATGTAGGTGATGCCTTCAAAGGTGAAGTAATTGTGGGTGAACAGGACGGAGGTTGTAGGTTTGGGTGTTGAGAAAGGTAGTGTTCAAAAGTGGGAAGGTCATAGGCATTAGGTATGTTAATGTATAGGGAGGTCAGATCAACAGTGACGAGCAGGGCACCATGTGGTAAAGGAATAAGAACAATGGAGAGTCTGTGGAGAAAATGGTTGCTGTCTTTTATAAGGAGGGTAGGTTACAGGTAATAGGCTGACAGTGTTGGTCTAAAGAAGCAGAGATTCTCTCAGTGTGTGACAGTTCACCTTCTTTGTTTCTTCATCTGTTGTCCTCAGTGTCAACGTACTGGCTGAAAAAATCAGGGATGAAAGTGCAGTACTGTCTACTGTAAATGATGTAACCGACAGGTGCACATTTGTGTTTCACTTTTCACAACCCCCCTCCCCATATACACATTTAATAAGGCCAGTGCACTATTCTTTAACTTTCGATAAGCCTCATTAATAGTTTTCAGGCGAACATCCACATACTGCTACAATAGTTTACTGTTGAATATCTATGAGCAGTAAAAAACATAACCACATAATTCACAGTTCTTTCGAAATAATCAGGTATGTATGGAACAGACACTGTCATTGTTTCAACACATAACCTAATTGTGTAACAGATTCGATTAGATTAGATTAGATTAGATTAATACTTGTTCCATAGATCATGAATAAGACACTTCGTAATGATGTGGAACGTGTCAGGTTAATAAAAGATGTCTGTACAAGATATTACATTACACAAAATGTTGCATGGCACTAATGTTTAAGTTGTTGTTTTTTTCCCCCTTAATTTATATCTAAAAATTCAGCCAATGAGTAGAAGGAGTTGTCATCTAGAAATTCTTTTAATTTATTTTTAAATGTTAGTTGGCTATCTGTCAGGCTTTTGATGCTGTTTGGTAGGTGACCAAAGACTTTTGTGGCAGCATAATTTACCCCTTTCTGTGCCAAAGTCAGATTTAATCCTGCATAGTGAAGACCATCCTTTCTCCTGGTGTTATAGCAATGCAGACTGCTATTACTTTTGAACTGGGTTGGATTATTAACAACAAATTTCATAAGTGAATATATATACTGTGAGGTTACTGTGAGGATCCCTAGATCCTTAAATAGATGACTGCAGGATGACCGTGGATGGGCTCCAGCAATTATTCTGATTACACGTTTTTGAGCAATGAATACTTTTCTACTCAACTTACTTATTACACAGTTAAGTTGAAGAATTGTTGTTGTTCTAACCAACACAGGGTTTTTGTCTGAAACTTGGCCATGGACTGACTGTCTCATGACCAAAAATCGGGCCCTTATATATCCTCACAATAACAGGTGCTGAAACCACACTTTATTCAAATTTAAATTTACAGAAATTACAATTAAAACTTAACGCATTAAATTAACTGAATATATCAAAAAAATTGATTCTTTCTAACAGTTTCTTCTACTACAAGGATTAAACCAAATTATTTGTTTAAATCACAAAATTAACAAACATAGTTGTGCAAACAATACTTTTGACAAAATTGTTAATTAATTTGGAATTAATTAAGGGCTGGCTTTTCTAACATGTTTTTGAATAGAGCCAAATAAATCATTTAAGAATACTATTGGTTGTTCCTCCAAATGTTTATACATAGTACATAAATTACATTTGTTTATAAGCCAACAATAGAATTTAAGTTCCAAAACAATTACTGATTTTGCACTGGAATGAAAGATACTAACTAGGAATAATCCAAATAAATTGGAAAATCAATTACATATATAAAACTAAGCACATATATAAAACTAACCCACATCCTTTCGTCTTTCCCTCTCCTTCCCTCTTTCCTGACGAAGCAACCGTTTGTTGCGAAAGCTTGAATTTTGTGTGTATGTTTGTGTCTGTTTGTGTGTCTATCGACCTGCCAGTGCTTTTGTTTGGTAAGTCTCATCGTCTTCCATTTTAGATATATTTTTCCCAAGTGGAATGTTTCCCTCTATTACATTCAAACTAAGCACAAAGTTAGATCTGGTGTTATATACTTTAAAACTGAGGGCTAACCTTTCTCTTTTAAGAAAATGCAAATTATGCTCACAGATGTTAATCTTAATTAGTTAAAAGTGAAAAAATGAATTTAAAGGAGGCAGATGGCAAAACAAGAGGGGAAGTAACATTATTCCAGCTTGCTTCGTCACAAATGGAACACATAACAAGCTACAATTGGATGTCCTAGCTGGTTGAGTTTATGGACTTCAGGAAGCACGTGTAAGGTAGGAGTGTGGGGAGTGACAGGGGTGAGGAGAGGGAGAGATCATGGGAGAGGTTCCAGGATGGGGTTAAGGATTTGAAGAGGTACTGGAGATCCTACTGGATTTCTATTAAGGGGTCACTGTAGCATGGTTTGTAAGGAGACAAATCCGACAGCTGGCAGATTCCTTCTCACAAATAATCCCTATGGTTCAAAACTGCAGTGGGGCAGCCTTTGTCAGCGGGTAGGATTATAAGGGCAGGTTCAGTTTTTAGGAAGTGGATCCCTGTTTTTCCTGCGGATTTTATTACAAATTTTTTGTTAGATGTCAGTGACAAATTTCTAAGAAATTTGTTTTATTGTGTGTAAAACAGCTACATGAAATGTTTAATGTCATTGTAAAATGTAATCTATGGTCAGGAAATAACTAAACTAAAACTAAACATTTTTTCAGGCGTTAGTAATGATTTATGATGTGCCACTAACTTTTAGTATCAATTGTAACTTGTAAAACTGAACAGAAACCCTGGCTCATCTTCCATTTTAAAGCCAACACTGAATAAATTATTGGAGGTGGTATGCCATTGCCTACCTCTGACTTTTGGACTGTATCACCCAGACAGCTACAGGGGGGCCTACAGTTTAATGTGGTTCCGGACCACAGTGTGGTTCACCATTTCTCACTTCAAGAAATACTGCCAGAGATGAAAGAAATGGCAAGTAAAAGATAAAAATCATAGGATATTTTATTTGAAAACCAAATAACAGAACTAACACAAATCTTAAATCATGGGCCACATTGAATAAAATTCTACTCTTAACTGTGACTTAAATAACAAGGTGTTACCAATGCTTGGAAGAATATCAGACACTGAAAGATTTGCTGCCATATGATTTCAAAGCACCTTGCTTGACATGAATCACTGTTTAATCAAAATCTCTCTCTTTAAGAGCAACAGGGCCGAGCTATAAAAATATTCTTACTTTTAAAACAATTTGAAGGATATATGTTTCCACTAAAACACACTGCCCATTCAAACACATCCACCCATGCAATCTTGACAGTGAATTAGCTGGGGCAGCAAGCATAACGCCTTTCTGTCAGTGTCCAGTTTAAACTCTGAGTATAACTTGAGCTCCACTTCACATGCATATGATCCTGAGAACATCTATTATTTAACACTGCAGACCAACTTCTGTCCGAGGTAATACCATACCAATCTTGTGGCATCAACTCCACATGCAAACTGCTCCCCACTGTTCCATGTGACTCACTCACTCTTGCATTCACTGAAGTTGACAAGACAGTTCACAATGTATGTACAGTGTTTTAAAGCCTCATCGCATGACCCTCTCACTGCCTAGTGGAGTGCTGGGGAAGGTGTTACCAAGAGGTTTGACCCCAATATCTCTGAATGTTGACAGTGGACTGGCTCATCCTTCCCCACTTAAACAAAACCCAGAAGGGGTAATCACTAGTTGCCTTCCCCATCCTTATGACCTTTATTGCCTGACTTAAGCTATCTAAAACCAAGGAACTGAAAGGTGTGATTTTTCAGACAATCTTATCTGGTCCTATATAAAATGGTAAAATGTTTGCCATAATTCAATGTGCACCTTTCCTATGTACTTAAATGTTCTTAACATAAACCAACTCCCCAAAGTGAAAAGAAACCTCACTGTGATTTTGGTTGTAGCACCTAGCCTGTGAGAGAAATGTTGTGATAGGCTGCATTCCATTTGCTTTTAATACTATCTAAATCTATCTTTTCAGTCAAGAGGTCACCAATCATCAATAGATTACTAAGTGGCAATTTATATGGTAGCCTAACATGAGCTTAGCTGGAGTGGTCTTATGCATTTCAGGTACTGTGGTATTAAATATGGAAGTCAACCAACTAGTGGAACTATCCCATTGTGACTGATTGTGGGAACGATAAATAATCAAAGCTGACTTCAAATTCCTGTTGATCCACTCCACAAAAGAAGGCTGGGGAAAATAGGGTATAGTGTGAATAAGAGAAACAGCATGATCAAAGCCACAGGGATCGAACCCAAGACCTCTGGATTTGCAGTCTGGCACTTTACCACTGAGTCACATTGTTGGAAAGTAGAAGATTAAAAACAAATTATGCAACTGAGAGTGATGAAATTCTGGATTATGCCATTAGAAACTCTGGTGACCTCATTGCAATACAATTAGCCCACCTGTTCAGCAGTACATTTACAAATGAAATCTTTCATTCCTGTTTATAAATGATGATTAGATTTTCAACACAAATGCAATGTTTTATTCACAGCCGAAAGAAGTTTCAGGAAACAGTTATCAACAAAAACTCCAATATTTGAATTTCTTAGCAAAGTGCTCCAAAAGTTAGATAGTGACAAGAAAGTAGCAACCTGTCCAAGGCCTTTCACATAATAGAGCATAATTAATCTATTTCTGCAGAAATTTGATTGTGTTGGCATCCAAGGTGTGTCTAACGACTGGTTAAGATCATTCCTTACTGGCCAAAAAAAGTAGTAAAAATATAATTTCACAACAGTAACAAACTAACCAGTGACTATTCAGGTTACAAAGAAGTAGACAATGTCGTGCAGTAATGACTAGTATGAGGATTCATCCTATTTTTGATTTATGTAAGTTATCTAATGTTAAACATACACTATTGTGGCAGTTTTCAGTTCAGACATGAGTCAAGCTTCTTAATCAGTTGTAAAATGTCAGAAATACTTCTGAAAATACTGTAAGAGATACTGAGTGGTATTGTAAGCTAGTTCAGTCATAAAAGATGCTAATAAATAAAAATAAAACAGTAGCACTACATACTGCCAACACAAAAATGTGAAGAGGACATAGAATTTCAGATCTCTGACACAAACACTGTAAGTGTGGCCTGTTCACAGTTCCTGGGAGTCTGGCTCTGAGACAACTGGATAAACGTGTTGATAGTTTTTTTTAAAACATTAAGTACTATTTGCTATTTGATCATGTGTTTGAAAACTTTTGCCATGAGGACTGCATAATGTATATTCTGCCCTAAAATATGGGATCACTTTTTAAGGAAAATTCACTAGCCTTCAAAAAACTCTGAAAGATACAGTAAAGAATATTGAGAATTATGGTAGGAATCAAAAGGATCAAACTGTGCACACTAATCTTTAAAGGAATGGGAATGCTTCCTCTTCCACTTATTTACCTTCTAAGAAATGTATTGTTTATTAAGAAATACACAATACTATCTCCTAGTGTCTTCCTCTAAATTGAAAACATTCATAATCATAAGGTAAAATAATCTACAATAAGCTGCCACAAGAAATAAAGATAATAGATGATCTTGTGGCAATTTCCATCACTTTGCTGTATGGTGAAGGAATAGAAATCATCAACATGAGATGCACTGTAGAACAGTTTATTTGTTAGCTGCAAGAACAGGCACTGAACAACCATGAGAAGGGCTAAGAACATAGCATTAAGAGTCTGCAAGTCAAAACTCAGAGATGCTGTTTTTTGTGTTTGATAGCTGCCACAGAGACTCCCCCCCCCCTACCTCCTGCCACCTTCAAGGCAGTGTGGAGCACAGCAGAGGAACAGAATGGGAGATGCTGCCCATGATGATATCTTGAAGAAATGTAGGTGGATGAAGGTCACGTCCCACAGGGGAGCGGGGAGGTATGCCGACTGGAGTGAGGTTCATGAGCTGCAGGCAGAGAGTGCTAACAACACAGAAGATGCCATAGTCCAAGATTTTGGTTATTACGTGGTCCTGCTCATCATCTGAAGGGAACTAGAAGAAGTTCAATAGCTGTATGTGAGTTGTTGAGGCATCATGTTGCATTGGCAGAGAGATGACGAAAACAAAGACAGTGGCATCTCGAATCTCAATGGAGAGGTCGTCAAGGGAAATGCTGTATCGGGCAGGGTGAAGGAGTAGGCAGAGGATGTCATGTAGAGGGGCAAAATCATAGCATACTTCATGCGTAGTGTCTTATGGAGAGGCATTGTTGACTTCGTCAGGGATAGAGATGTCACTGACTGTGGCCAGTGAATCTGTAGAAACTTGCTGGACTTGCACTATTTGCTGAGTTTGTTTTGGGTCTGCCATTTAGAAGTATGTCTAATGTGTTTTTTACATGGTCAAGGACCTTGTGAGGGCCTGAGTATGAGGGCTGGAGAGATGCACGGAAGGAGTTGTTATGAAGCATGACATAATTGCAGACTCCTGGAACTGAATGCGGCTTCACCTTGGGTAAAGTAACAAAATTTAACTTGTGTTTGTTTACTCAGCATTGTGTCACTTACAGAATGACTGCTGAGCTCTGGGAATAATCTGAAGGGAATAAGATAACTTCATTTATAACTGACTACCTTACAACTAGATAACATACCTCCATCACCTAAAATATAAAGGAGGAAACTCACACATACAGAAGTGCATAGACTCTCTGTTAATGTGTCACTTGAGAAATGGGATGCAAACACAAGTGCTTCATTCTCATCTGGGCAGTTTTCAACCAATTGGTGTCATCAAGGAAAACAGATATATATCAGTACATAGTATTTATGAAAAATAAATTGCATATAAACTGCACAATTACATAAATTACAACAACAATAAATAATTGGCAGACTGAACTTTTCACTCTGCAGAGGAGCATGTGCTGATTCAAAGCTTCCTGGCACATTAAAAGTGTGTGGCTTTCTTCCAGGAGTGCTAGTTCCACAAGGCACTCAGGAGAATTTCTGTAAAGTTTGGAATGTAAAAGATTAGATACTGGCAGCAGTCAAACTGTGAGAATGGGTCGTGAGTCGTGCTTGGGCAGCTCAGTTGGTAGTGCTCTCGTCAACAAAAGGCACCAAGGTGACAGTTTTAATCTGCCAGGAAGTTTCAATAAAAAATTACATAATCGATCACTAACAGGATAAATGAAATACGTTATCAGATGAATGACAGACACAATAACGTCTGAAGTGAGTGGTCGTTCGACACTTGCTTATTTTCATTCGCCTATGTCGTATGGTATTATATTTTGGGGTAACTCTTTCCATTCTAAAAGGATATTTATGGCTCAGAAACGTGCGGTTCGGGCAGTAAGTGGTGTAAGTTCACAAACCTCCTGTCGACTCCTGTTCACAAGTCTGGGTATTTTGACATTGGCCTCTCAATATATATATATATATATATATATATATATATATATATATATATATATATATATATATATATATATATATATATATATTTCTTACCATCACTTCTTGTTATCAATATTAGCTTATTCCCAAGAATAATCAGCTTTCACTCACAGTTAATATTCGACAGAAATCAAACCTGCAATTGGGTCGGACTTTCTTAACTCTTGTGCAGAAAAGTGTGCAGTATACTGCTGCATCCATTTGCAATAAGTTACCACTCGAATTCAAAACCATAGCAGTAACCCACGCGCTTTCAAATCGAAATGGAAAAGTTTTCTCATGGATCACTCCTAATATGTGGAGGAGTTCCTTGAAAAATTAAGCTGATTCTTGTTGTATTGTTGATTGCGTTTACTTAAACTTATGGACTTACTTTTTTCAGGTTCATAAACATTTATTTTTATCTGTTATTACTTTTATGTTGTAATTTCATGTACTGACAAGTTTCATGACCTTGGAGATTTGCTCCTCAATTTGGTCCTACGGAACTTGACGTGTAAATAAATAAATACATTAATTAAACACTTAGGAAACTGACAGTAAATAAAAGACAATAAGTTAGGTACACTATATGACCTGTTGTTATATGCTACAGGACAGTACAAACTGGGGTTACTTGTGGGTTAACCTCTATTCTAGGAATGATGATGATGAGATCCCATACTCCGAGGAGCGTTAGGGGACGATGCAGGAGACCCGCACCGCCGTACTAGGCAGGGTCCTAGTGGAGGTGATTTGCCATTGCCTTCCTTCGAGCGTAATGGGGATGAATGATGATGAAGACGACATAACAAAGTCATCACGAGGCAGGAAAGATCCCTGACCCCGCCGGGAATCGAACCGCAGACCCCTTGCGCGGGAAGCGAGAACGCTACCTCAAGACCAGGAGCTGCGGACATTCCCGGAATAGCGAAATATGTTATACCACCACTGAAAAACGGCTGTGGGAACTGTGTGTCACTAAATAATATTGTTTACAGTCGAGTGAGACCATGTAAGGGCGATTTCTAACAGAGCGTGCGACTAATAGATTCCCTAAATAATGAGGTCATACATATGAGTGCTAAAAGGAATTCGTTAAACTTCGGGCACACGGCAAATCAATCTAATGTAAAGACCGTAAATTCAACTAAATACCTAGGAATTACAATTTTAGAAACAATTTAAACTGAAAAGAGCACGTAGAAAATATAGTGGGGAAGTCAAACCAAAGACTGCGTTTGGTTGCCAGAACGCTTAGAAAATGTAATAGATCTACTAAAGAGACTGCCTACACTACATTTGTCCGACCTCTTTTGGAGTACTGCTGCAAAGTCTGGGATCCTTAGCAGATAGGATTAATGGAGTACATGGAGAAATTTCAACGAAAGGCAGCATGTTTTGTATTATCGCGAAATAGGGGAGGGAATGCCACGGACGTGATACAGGGTTTGGGATGGACGCCATCAAAAGAAAGGCATTTTTCGTCGCGGCGGAATCTTCTCACGAAATTTCAAGCACGAACTTTCTCCTCTGAATGCGAAGATATTTTGTTGACGCCGACCTACATAGGGAGAAACGATCACCATAATAAAAGGAGGGAAATCAGAGTTCGCACGAAAAGATATAGGTGTTTGTTTTTTCCGCACGCTGTTAGAGAGTGGAATAATTGAGAAATTATTGTGAAGGTGGTTCGATGAACCCTCTGCCAGGCACCTAAGTGTGCTTTGCAGAGTATACATGTAGATGTAGAACCAGTGCAGACATACAGTAGCTCTGTTTACTGACTTTGTTACAAGGAAGTGTGCGCTTATTCAGATACAGATTGTGTTATTGTACATTTCACTTTCCATCTACAGAAGAGCGCTACAAGCCTAATGGGAGTATAAACTAAGAATAATTTATCAGGCGATCTTGGGGAGAATTACGGAGATTGTCCAGAGAATAATTTTGGCAAATAGAAACAACTACATAGTCAGACAGTAATAATGAAATTTTGCAGAACTATTCATCAGAATGAAAATATTAAGAAAGTGAAATGTTGGCTCAATTATTTTGAAGAATACATTGTCTCAGAATTTATGTATGTATGTATGTATGTTGAAGGAAACTGTGCTGTAGTACATTGTAAGCCAGAAAATCGCTAAAGCGACAAAGTGAATCTGTACGTCTCTCAGAGAGTAATTTAATTTAAATAGTGGATTGCTATTTACAGCCAAGTGGTTCAGTTTCAGTTAAGTGATTGGTACCTCTGGCATTCAGTAGTGCGCTGTGTGCATACTAATGTTGTGTCAATGTTTGCAAACCATAAAATAAATTTTGTTATTATTCAGTAATTGAAAGTGCGTGTTATTCAATATGATTAACATATCCAAAAATTGGTGTGGCTGAGAAGAAACATGGACTCTAAAAATCAGAGTGAATCAATGCGTGCAATGGAAGACAATGTCGAAACAGCAGTTGGTGCAGTACCATGAGACCGAAGGCAGTGAAAATAGCAGGGGCGGGCAGGAATCCTGCACGTATGCGGTGCACTTGCACGCGTGCAGTTAACAGGTGTTCTGCGTGCACACAGGGGCAAGCTGGCCACCCGCTTACCTCCCCTCCCCACCATACCTTCTGTCCACTCCTTCCTCTGTAATGCGTTTTGTTTTTCTAGCTTGCTTCATTGAATGGTGGAATAAGGTGAGCAGGAGTGCTTCCGCCGGCGATGGGCGAGGTATGGCAGAGTCTCTGACCAGAGAGTAGTATGCTGTTAGTTGTTGCTTGTCGCTAGTCGGCACTAGTCTTCAGTAGTCTGCAGTAGCTGATTCTGCAGGTTTCGCAGGAGAGCTTCTGTAAAGTTTGGAAGGTTGGAGGCGAGGTACTGGCAGAAGTAAAGCTGTGAGGACGGGGCGTGAGTCGTGCTTGGGTAGCTCAGTCGGTGAGCACTTGCCCGTGAAAGGCAAAGGTCCCGAGTTTGAGTCTCGGTCCGGCACGCAGTTTTAATCTGCCAGGAAGTTTCACTTATAAACTGTTCTAATCGAAGGTTTAGAGTCACCGTAATGTTTATGAAGCTTCTCTTTAGTCTCCCGAGGCGTTTTGCCTTTCATAAAATAATGTTTAATCACCACACGAAATTCTTCTTCATCCATTTTTTGACAATCACTCGATTTTCTTGATTCACACGAATGCCAAACACAAAGAAATAGACCAATATGGCTGAAACTTGGTGTGCGTTCTTTCTAAAGATGCTACTAACTAAACATGACCTCGATATGCGCCAGTGGTGCCATCTCTCGGAATTTTGCACGGACTTTTCAAACGCCCCTCGTATATACCGATCCGCTTGCCATGTGGTGGTCCATCTACGACCACTGGCATGCTTTCAAATAGCATTTTCAACTTCAGCGTCTCTTTTTAATCGCGAGATGGCACTTTTGTTCACAGCCTTTTCTGTGGCCACAGTAATGAGACATTGACTGGCTTCGAGCCATCTAATCGTTCGTCCACGATCGTAAGCACACTCAAGTGATCTCTTGCAGACATGGTGCCGAACCGCACGCAATGTCGCGCTACTCCATTCCACAACTGTCTTCGTCAGACGCCGTATTGTTTGAACTGCCGAATGCATACAGAACGTTTCTGCACAGTTTTCGCTACAGTTAGCACGTCCCGCCCTTTACGTTTCCTTTTACTATGATTGGTCGGGTGTTCCACTGCAGTTGTCAGCTATTCTGTAGCAACTGACAGTTGTTCCTTAGCAAGTGTCAATTGTTCATTAGCAACAGTAAATCTGTGTACTTTGTGTGCTTTTGCTGACAACATTAATGTGTAATGCCATATCACCACAGAACAAAGGAACGCAAAATCACTGATAACGTTTGCCCAACTGTCAGCCTCATGTGCAACCATTCTGTCCATATTTTCGCCTTCACTTATTTCAACCACTGCATCGTAGACCTCTCCTATGTTATGCATAAAAAAGGCGATTGCATCAATCCTACTTTCATATCATGTTGTATTCAATGGGGTCAACGTTAGGGCAGATATACGACCATTCAAGACTGTCCAGTGTCACGAGGACGCACAAAAGAAATCACAAATGTTTGCAACCATGCAAAAGAATGAAACTGCGTATTCTGATGCCTTCTGGGCATCATTTATTGATTATGGCTTCAATACCGAGATAAAAACGGGAATGAGGGAAAACTTAAAAGAAGTTATGGCCAAGGCAGAAAACATTTGCATCCAAACTAATGATCTGGAAACAATTGGTGAAGACATGCTGTAGCACTTCATGCACTATGGGCTGAGCAGCCATCATCACAGTACCACGGTTTCCTCCTAGTCTGCAGAAGAATGCCTTCCAACATCTCTGTTAGGAGGCTGTGATACTTGTGCACGTTCAGTGTTCTGTCCATGAAACAGCACTTTCCATTTCCGCGATATTTGTGATGCAAGTTTTAGGTTATTAACCCTGTATAGGAACTGTTGGGCCATCATACGTTGACATTTGTCTTTCTTTCTATATTTTAATGTTTCCCACTTCCGTAGGAGCTTTCAAGCTGACATAGGTACATTCCAAGTGTTGTGTAGAAGCATGGCAGAAATCGAGGTGGCAGCACTGCTACTAGGAAGAACTGCTATTTTGAAAGACGAACCCAAGGTGACCAACTCCAGTGCTTGATTTCTCGCTTGTTTCAAAATATTGTAGATAATTTCAGGTGAGACACTAAATTCTGTGGATGATTCATACACTGGTATCCAAAATTAAAGTAACAAACCGCTATTTCTCTGTCTTTAATTAACTGCATAATCATGCAAAGTGTCAACAGATGTCCGTACAATCATGCTCTGCATGGAAAGTGCCATTCCGGTCAATGGGTGACCACTCCAGCGATGATGTCAGGGCACTTATAAGACAAGGTGGTGTATGTTGGGTAGTCCCATACCCACAATAGTTGTGTATACAGTCGCATACGGAGTGGCATAGTACACAGAAGATAACTACAGACTCTCTGCAGTAGAGGGCCATAAGAAGAATGGAAGCAGGACAGTTGCAAACTGATGTGGCTCGATGGCTTACTGTGAGTCGTTCTGTAGTTTCTCGGATGTGGCAACAATTTATGGAGACCGAAACTGTATCTCAAAGACCAGGGCAGGGCCAGCCATGTGTGATATCAGAAAGAAGGGACTGTTATTTAACTACAAGGTCAGGACGGTACTGCTGTAGTACTGCACGGCAACTGGCATCTGACGTCGCAGCATCCACTGGACTGTAGTGATTCGAAAATTTTTGTGTAAATTCTAGAACCACTCAGCTTTCTACTGTCTCTAACACACGATATTCTAGATACGAGTGTGGGATGGTAAAATCCTACTACTGAGCATCACGTGTCTGCGTGTGCAGGTTTAAAGTCAGTCGCGAGAAGAAAGTAGACGCGGCGGTCGAACGGCACCGACAAGTACTTGTCGGGCAATCCATAGAGGTTTTAGAGGAAGAACCATGGAGTTTTTATGCAGCTCTGTGCCTATTGTGTCACTGACTATTGCTACGTGAAAGAAGAACAGTTGACAAAGTAATCTTGAAAACTCAATCCAGCCTTGTTGGAGGCAAGACCTATTTTATGGTCCATGTGAAGTAGAGTCATGGTTATTAAGCCAACTCTTTTATAAATGTAATTAAATTTGTTTATAACGTTGGACGGAGCGAGTGACTTACTGGAAGTCATATATGTATGTGGAAAGTAATAATTTTATTCTGTATGGAGTCCAAATATACTGTTGGTTGACGAAAAATTCACTTATTTCACAAGTAGAGAAAGAGGCTTAAATATTCCTGTACCTAGCATCATTCTACGGAGACGAGGTCAAGAGAGTTTTCCAGAAGCCAGCTAGCCAGC
Organism: Schistocerca cancellata; assembly: GCF_023864275.1. Classification (NCBI taxonomy): domain Eukaryota; kingdom Metazoa; phylum Arthropoda; class Insecta; order Orthoptera; family Acrididae; genus Schistocerca; species Schistocerca cancellata. The sequence continues at coordinate 1,096,575,150 of NC_064627.1, forward strand.
AAAGAAGATCGGCTGCGAATCTCGAGTAAGTCACCTCGTATAAAAAAAGTGGGAAGTTTGTACGTCAACTTCACACAAATCGCCGTCAAAAACGTTAGAACTTGGTGACCTGAGTGAAAGGACCCGAAAACCGGGAATTTTAAGTCATAAACTAGAGAAGAAGTTGTCACGTTTTGCCCTAGCAACCAAACATGACACGACAAAGGATTTACTCTGAGACATTGGAATATGTTCAAGTACCCAATGAAGCAAAATTTGAATGAAAAATGCTGAAGACATGGAAAATTCACAACTATAAAATAGCATTTGTCTTAGAAGAAATACGGGTAGAAGACTTCAACCAAGTAGATCTAGCGCGGGGAGTATACAGCTCTCAAACCCACCGCGGTGACGCAGACATCGAGACATCGGGAACCAACCTACGTCCGAGGCCGCCGGCACCGGCTGCTTTTCACCGGTGTTGACCTGCCTCCACATCCGCTCACCTACGCAATGAGACTTCTACGCCGAGTGACCGTGAAACAGAACTTCATTACTTTAGTACGAAGTGGTACATCCTGCTGAGTGACCTGTTAATTGTGTCATTATAGTAATTAAAGTAGGTTTTAAGTGCTAAGTGCTTACTAGGGCTAAAGCATAAAAAGCATGGACAATATACAACAACAAGTTGAGGACACTCAAGAACCAGCTATGGCTATGAGAGTTAGCAAAGAAACACCTGACTGGAGCCAGCCGAGGTGGCCGAGCGGTTCTAGGCGCTACAGTCTGGAACCGCGCGACCGCTACGGTCGCAGGTTCGAATCCTGCCTCGGGCATGGATATGTGTGATGTCCTTAGGTTAGTTAGGTTTAAGTAGTTCTAAGTTCTAGGGGACTGGTGACCTCAGAACTTAAGTCCCATAGTGCTCAGAGCCATTTGAACCATTTTGAACCTGACTGGGCTGAGTTGGTAAACTTAATCAAAGCTCAGAGAGCGACTCTAAGTTTGATAAATTCTACATTAAGTGCTCAGAGTCTTAAGTTAAACTCATTGGATTCGCAATTAAATACCCAGAGAGAAGTTTTGAATGCCCTGAGTGAAACTCTAAATAATCAAGCGACAAATCTAGGATTGCTAAGTGCCAACGTAGACTCGCAAAGCAAAGAATTTAGTAATTTATGTGAAGGCATGGGTGCTCTTAAGACTGAATTTGACGCCTCAAATAGAGAATTTAAATTGATTAAAAAATGAATTGACTAATTCCTTGACCATTCATGTAAATGAAATGTTTACTGACCTTAGTCAGAAACAGAATGACAATTTCCAAGATTTATCAAAAAAGTTGGTATTTAACATTGAGGATAGATGTGGAATTCGGAATTAATGAAAAGTTAGAATCCTTTGAAAATGTGTGCAATGTTAAGTTTAATGCTGTAAAGCGGGGATTGAATATTTTGAAAGAGAGTGTAGATAAGAATAATGAATTAATAGTGATTATTCAATCGAAAATTACAGGTGTCAGTACAAGAGTAAATAATTTAGAGAGAAATTTCGAAGAAAAAATAACGAACTCTGATGTCATATATGCAAGTAGTTTGGAGGAACAATTTGAAGAAATTGTAGATCGAAAAGTTACCGAGAGAATAACCTCCGGGTACGTATTACCCTATTCTGTCATCCGAACTTAGTGATACCAGGAAGACTATAGACCTCTTGTGGAGAGAATTTAAGCTTATTCAAGACAAAGTAGAAAAAAGGGTAACTTCACCTACTGTGGTCTTAAGTAGTGAAGCGGTGACTGACACAATTGGGGTGGGGGGGGGGGGGGCTAATTCAGGGTTATCTATTCAATTTCCGAAATTTAAGCCAGACGGAGATGTACATCCGACCCATTTCTTAAAAAGGTTTAACCAAGCATTACCAACAAATTGGGAAGATTCTAAGAAAATCAAATTTGCTGTGGGGTACCTTCTAGGGGAAGTCTCAGAATGTGGAACAGTAAATATTGAGAATTTTTCCTCTTGGGAGGACTTTCAAAAGAGATTTAAAGAGAAATACTGGTCTGCCAGTGCACAAGAATAGTTAATATCAGATCAAAGGGACCCAGGGACTTTAACATTCTGAGTTAAGCGGCGGAGTGACGACCGTCGGATCCCGAGTTGTTTTCGGTGTTCCTTGCGAAACAGTCTTCCTGCACCAAATTCCTTTAAAATCTTAAACTATTCTGTCATCTATCCTTTAAAATCTAGAACTATCCTGGAGTCTTATTGCTTAGAAAACAGAATACGACTACAAAATAGAGAACAACTTAAGAAAATCACCGAAAAGAACTGATATCTAGACAAAATAAGCCGAATATATTATTATATTTATGGATAATATAATATGATGTGACTAGTTAAACAACTGCGATACCGAAATGTATAGCTTTTCTATTTTGTATAGAGTATTTTATACCTTATATGAGATGTGATATAGATGGGAGGGTTTGTATAAATTTTTAAAGGGGTGGGCATTGTAGATAAGAGCACGATTTACACGAACAGATAAACCACGACTGACACAAAACACATAGCACACCTTTCAAACAACCCTCACAAACAAGTGTGCCTGATTCTTCACCATTTACCGTTTCCATAGGGTTGCTAGGATTTCCTTCGGGAACTTCGTTGGTGAAGGTGGGACAAGACTGTTCTGTAGGAGACGATTTAACACCAAAGCTCCTCCGGCGTCTGAGAGGTAGGGATCCTGGGGAAGGTGGGAAGGGTTTCCTGTCTTTTTGTCTATCTTCTTTCTCTTCTTCGATCCTAGCATCCACATCTATTTTTTCCTTTCTTACTTCTCATTTGAGAACATGTCTATTTTTTCCATCTTTCCGTATTCATAAACTTCTGCGCTGAAGTCCTTCCTTATTTCCGCGGTTTCTAATAACCTACATTTTATCTTTAGATAAGCAGGCCGAAGAAACAGAATACTAGTATAATAAATACTCTAATGAACGGAAGGATAGTGGGACATGAATAGTACAATTATATGTTGACATAACATCTATTGAAAGTATAGAAGTTGACAAGCAGAGGAAGACTCTAGGGAGTAAATGATGTATTAAAGAATAAATGTGAAGCTGAAGATAGATTTATATCTTTACAAGAAAATACTTAATTATGTTATACATAGAACTGTATACTAGGGTAATGAACCGTGAGGCCTACTCAGAAAGGATAAGGGGGGCGTACCCATCATTCACTAAATATAAAGGGCAGGCGTATCTACGTGGAGATAGGACGACCTGTGGTGTAAAAAAAAGGGATGTTTTATAAGAGGCGTATCTACTAGAACAGAAAGAGGAAGTGCTCTCATAAGGTCAACCCACAAGCAAGGAATAGGTGCTGATGCTAGGAGAAGGGGACAGTATCGTGACAAAAGTCACAAATTTTATAGGAATTATTCTGGAAAGAATAAATTCTATGAACGACTAGCATTATTATGTAAATAAGTGTCAAAAGAACACTTTCATTTCGCCCAGAGTTCCTCCAAGCTACAGCTCATGAAAATAGTACATACTAGGAAAAAGGTAGTACAAAAAAATAAGAATAGAAAATAGATTACTCATGTGTCATAAACACCTGAAGTTTTCGATTGAAAAAGAAAATAAAGAAAAGAGAAAAAGTCCTCACGATTCCTAAATATTAGAAAAGCTGACTAAAACCATGAGTAAATGTTCATATCTTAATGTCAAAGTAAAATAAGAATGAATAGAGAAACAGAAAGTGAAAGATTGTTCACGGTTATTGAAAGAAAAGAAATGTATACTGTTGAAATATAAAATGTTATTATGCGTGATATTAGTTGCATAATGGTTATGTATAAAATATCGTGTGTTCGATCTGACGGGGGGGGGGGGGGGGGGGGAGGATATGTAGTGATTCGAGAATTTCTGTGTAAATTCTAGAACCACTCAGCATTCTACCGTCTCGAACATAGGATATTCTAGATATGAGTGTGGGATGGTAGAATCCTATCTACTGCGCGTCACGTGTTTGTGTGTGCAGGTTTAAAATCAGTCGCGAGAAGAAAGTAAACGCGGCGCTCGAACGGCACCGACAAGTACATGTCGGGCAATCCATAGACGTTTTAGAGGAAGAACCATGGAGTTTCTATGCAGCTCTGTGCCTGTTGTGTCATTGACTATCGTTATGTGAAAGAAGAACAGCTGAAAAAGTAATATTGAAAACTCTTAATCCTGCCTTGTTAGAGGCAATACCTATTTTTTGATTCACGTGAAGTAGAGTCATGGTTATAAAGCCAACTCTTTTATGAATGTAATTACATTTGTTTATAACGTTGGACGGAGCGAGTGACTTACTGGAAGTCATATATGTATGTGGAAAGTAAGAATTTGATTCTTTATGGAGTCCAAATATACCGTTTGTTGGCGAAAAGTAAAGTTCGCTTATCTACTCGTTTCACAAGTAGAGAAAGAGGCTTAAATATCCCCTCATTCTACGGAGACGAAGTCAAGAAAGTTTTCCAGTAGCCAGCTAGCCAGCAAAGAAGATCGGCTGCGAATCTCAAGTATCGTGACGAAATCTTGGGAGCTCATGTGCGATTGTTGCGAGGTGATGTGGACCCAGACTTCGTATTGATGGACGATAATGCTCGACCTCATAGAGAACGGGTGATTGATGTTTCCTTGGAACCGGAAAATGTTGAGCACTTGGCGTGGCCTGCTTGTTCTCCCAATTTGAATCCCATTTAACTTGTCGGGAGTGCACTAGGGAGACAGGTTGCATCACATCAGCATCCAACATCCAACATCTACGAGCAGCTGTGCAAGAAGAGTGGGCGTTATTGCCTCAACACGAGTCTGATGACATCATTCACAGCATTATCTGTCGTTTTCAAGCTTGTATTGCTGCCAGAGGTGGTCACATTAATCAGTTGCGAGAATGTGTGTGCAAATCTCTCAAATTGTAAAACAACAAAGAACATTTTTGTCTACCTTTATGTGTGTTACAACTATTTACGTTCTGTATTCTATACATTGTTTCTACTGTACTATACCCTGTTAATATTGTTTCTTGGCAAAATGAACGTAACTTTCCAAAATTTCCGTTTGTTGCTTCAAATTTGGACACCAGTGTATTTCCAATTTATTTTCACATTTCACCATTTACGCAAAATTTTCGCTGTCTTGTTTAACTCTTCCGTTTGAAACAATATTAAAATTTAAGGTTTTGCCGCCCCCAAAAACTTGCCGCCCTGGGCGGTGGCACCATTCTCGACCATAACTCCAACCTACTTCCCAGAGTCGGCTCTGTCATCAGCACTGATACGTGGCATGAACCCGCTGTCGTATTGTATCTAGATTGCCGTATGCGTCCCTGTAGCGTTGCGTACGAATGTCACCACATCCGCGCTAGGATCTTCTCCAGGACATGACACACCGTCTGGTTCAGGTGGGGTGCGCCGGTGGGAGCACATCGTGTTACGCCTCATGAAAGCTGCAACTGTAGAAAACAATTGTACTTCTTCGGTTTCGTTGCCTTCGCCTCATCCGTTTTCAGATTCTTTTGTCTCCTGTTGCTGGCTGCAGGGCTGGCTGGCCTGCCGTCACCACTGCCTGGGAGGCCTCCGTCAGGGTCTCGGCGACAGGCTGCAGCGTCTCGGCGAGGCCCTGTCGAGTACAGCAGTCAGCGAGGCGGCGAATGACGACTGGCGACGGCGGCTGACGTAGCGCTCGCTGCTCGGGAGCGGAAGGCGGTTCCAGCGCTTCCGCTACTGCCGCGTGCCGCGCTGTTGACGTCCTCTGCCTAAAGCTCTGTGTAAAGGAAAGTATGGCCATCCTTTTCCCCTGCGTTTGCTATCGTCCGCAGATCAGGACTGGCTCAAACAGCGTCACGTGACATTAGCGGCCATTGTCGGTCAAAGCTTTACGTGCAAAGCATAGGAATTGTTGTGTATCTTCGAAGTTTTAGGTTAGAATAATGGCTCAGTCCTTGATTTTGGCTGTTCGTTTCGAGGTTAAAAGGGAGGAAAACTATACAGAATTCCTTCCGAAGGGAGAAATGCAATAAGAAGGAGAATATTGGGCACAATGGAGGAGGTTGCAGGAACTCGACTTAAACATTGGCTCTGAGCACTATGGCATCTGAGGTCATCAGTCCCCTAGAACTTAGAACTACTTAAACCTAACTAACTTAAGGACATCACACACATCCATGCCCGAGGCAGGTTTCTAACCTGCGACCATAGCGGTCGCGCGGTTTCTACATCTACATCTACATTTATGCTCCGCAAGCCACCCAACGGTGTGTGGCGGAGGGCACTTTACGTGCCACTGTCATTACCTCCCTTTCCTGTTCCAGTCGCGTATGGATCGCGGGAAGAACGACTGCCGGAAAGCGTCCGTACGCGCTCGAAAGTCTCTAATTTTACATTCGTGATCTCCTCGGGAGGTGTAAGTAGGGGGAAGCAATATGTTCGACACCTCATCCAGAAGCGCACCCTCTCGAAACCTGGACAGCAAGCTACACCGCGATGCAGAGCGCCTCTCTTGCAGAGTCTGCCACTTGAGTTTGCTAAACATCTCCGTAACGCTATCACGCTTACCAAATAACCCTGTGACGAAACGCGCCGCTCTTCTTTGGATCTTCTCTATCTCCTCCGTCAACCCGATCTGGTACGGATCCCACACTGATGAGCAATACTCAAGTATAGGTCGAACAAGTGTTTTGTAAGCCACCTCCTTTGTTGATGGACTACATTTTCTAAGGACTCTCCCAATGAATCTCAACCTGGTACCGGCCTTACCAACAATTAATTTTATATGATCATTCCACTTCAAATCGTTCCGCACGCATACTCCCAGATATTTTACAGAAGTAACTGCTACCAATGTTTGTTACGCTATCATATAATCATACAATAAAAGATCCTTCTTTCTATGTATTCGTTATACATTACATTTGTCTATGTTACGGGTCAGTTGCCACTCCCTGCACCAAATGCTTATCTGCTGCAGATCTTCCTGCATTTCACTGCAATTTTCTGATGCTGCAACTTCTCTGTATACTACAGCATCATCCGTGAAAAGCCGCGTGGAACTTCCGACACTATCTACTAGGTCGTTTATACATATTGTGAAAAGCAATGGTCCCATAACACTCCCCTGGGGCACGCCAGAGGTTACTTTAACGTCTGTAGACGTCTCTCCATTGAGAACAACATGCTGTGTTCTGTTTGCTAAAAACTCTTCAATCCAGCCACACAGCTGGTCTGATATTCCGTAGGCTCTTACTTTGTTTATCAGGTGACAGTTCGGTACTGTATCTAACGCCTTCCGGAAGTCAAGGAAAATAGCATCTACCTGGGAGCCTGTAACTAATACTTTCTGGGTCTCATGAATAAATAAAGCGAGTTGGGTCTCACACGATCGCTGTTTCCGGAATCCATGTTGATTCCTACAGAGTAGATTCTGGGTTTCCAGAAACGACATGATACGCGAGCAAAAAACATGTTCTAAAATTCTACAACAGATCGACGTCAGAGATGTAGGTCTATAGTTTTGCGCATCTGCTCGACGACCCTTCTTGAAGACTGGGACTACCTGTGCTCTTTTACAATAATTTGGAACCTTCCGTTCCTCCAGAGACTTGCGGTACACGGCTGTTAGAAGGGGGGCAAGTTCTTTCGCGTACTCTGGAGAATCGAATTGGTATCTCGTCAGGTCCAGTGGACTTTCCTCTGTTGAGTGATTCCAGTTGCTTTTCTGTTTCTTGGACACTTATTTCGATGTCAGACATTTTTTCGTTTGTGCGAGGATTTAGAGAAGGTACTGCAGTGCGGCCTTCCTCTGTGAAACAGTGAAACGTCCCCTTAGAACAATTTATACACGACTGTGCTTAACCTGACACACAATAATTTTAGCGCAACGCAATCTGACTATCAAAAATCCCTGCAAAAGAATGGCCCTGAGTAACATTACACTATACCTTTCACAAATAACTTACCTCACAAAAATCTTCATTACTGGAACTACTGCAATACAGCGAGCGCCACTACTGCCAGCTAAATAAAAGATTCAAACTACAGAAGGCACTAACTACTGATAGGGATAGTTAGCAAATGAAAGATATTAATAGAGAGCAAACACTGTATTTACCTCAATATTCATAATATATACAGCAGTTCATGACATTTTTCAAAACTCCGCCATCTCTCTCCCCACATCCACCACTGCTGGCGGCTCACCTCCAAGTGCCCAACGCTACGCGCTGTTCACATCCAGCTGTAGCAGTTCATGACAACAATGGCAGACAACAATGCAAACTAGCCACATACTGCACACAGCACAGCCAGTGATTTTCATATAGAGCGCTACGTGGCATTACCCATATAAAAATCTAAACAGCCTACTTACATAGCCCCCATGCTCCCCACAAAAAAATTTTACAAATTTTTTTGGCCAGTGGCCAATAATGATTTGAGAAAATTTTTTATAATTACAATAACAAAGATATCAAATGCACACACTTATTGATACAATGTTGGTCAACAGCTAAAATTTTTTCACAGTCAATAAAGACAGTCCTGATCATTCATCATAAGAGTAAACCTGCACTTTGTTTGCTCAAAGTCTGAGCAGTAAAATACAATGCACACGGAAGTAGTGGATTTCCATGCAGTCTTGAAGAAGTAGTATTGTCCTTCCAACGGTAAGATAGTGCTGACTCTTGACATGCTGACAGGTAATGGGCCACAACAGAGCAAACCCACAGCAGAGTCAGTCGACGTTTCGAAGAATATTGGTAGGTAGGTCATCACAGAGTAGACCCACTGTAGTCCTGGTAGAGATTGTGGTATTGGTGGGCCATCAGAGATGCAGACCCACTGTAGTCCTTGTAGAGATGGCCAGCAGCCATCTGCTGCGACTGTGCAGGTGCACAATCACCATCGAAGAGTCTTGCAGAGAAGATAGCAAGTCCATATACCCCCACTTGTGCACTCACAAAGTTTGTGGAATTGTCCTTAGAACCAGCAATGCTGTTATCCAGTCCCTTGCTGAATTATTAGCACACGTGCAAACACTATCAGTCCCTACTTCTCACATATTGTCCATATACTATGACCAACAGAAATGTGTGCAGTGAAATGAATGCTTACAAGTTACTTAATTTGATTAACTGGCGTCAATTACAATTATATAACATAAGAATACAATTACAAAGATACAAAATACATCATTAAAAACATAACAATACAGATAACATTTGTAGTACAGGCTTTACAACAGAATAGAAATAAACATATACATCAGTGTTACAGGAATGATGACATGAGTACAAAAATAAAAGATCAGAATCACTTTTAAAACGTCAACTTCACACATGAGCATAAAACAAAACAGAATACATAATGTCTAAACATCTTTACAAAGAAAATACCATATTATTAATGCAAAGTATATTTGAGGATAACAGTATTCCTCATCATAGTGAATGTAGCTTAATATTAACAGAAAAAAAAATTCTATGAAACTACACAGAGACAGGAAGAAAACAAATACACAAGGGTACACAAACACATAGTGGGATAACACAAAAGGAAAGGACAGGGTTTGTTTTACTGCAGTATTTTGCATGGAGATCTCCCTTCGTTCATCATTATTCCCTAAAGTCCTATCTAAGCCTGCTTTCTGTATTCTGTTCACCTCCTCTGTCAAAAATAGTTGTTCTCCACTGTACAGTATCCTTTTTTTTTTTTTTTGGCCAAACCATTTTCTTATAGCTTCTTAATGCATTATGCATTTCGTCCAATTCATCATAGTTAGTTTCTTATATAGTCTACCCCCTCTTAAGCTAACTTAAATCTACTGAGCTCAGATATATATACCAAGGGACGAGGCAATGCAGCATCACATAACACAGTTAATATAAACAGCAATGAAAAAAAACGCAGATTTGCGAAGCAAGCAGCATTAAGAAATTAGCAAAAGTCAAATTCAATAACACTATGCCTGGCAAACAGCAGCAACTTATACCTAAACATGACATAGCGCAAGCAGAAAAAATATTACAGTAAAGACAACAATGCAGAAAAGGGAAATGTCTATTCACATCTTAATATCTATGTAATTAAAGTGGTCATCTTAATGTCTATGTAATTAAAGTGGTGCACCACAACAACTTATTGTAAAAAAAATATTACCATGTACTTGAAAAGAAAATTATGTGTTACTGTTACTAGTTCCTTCTTATTGTTCTTTCCTTTCCAAGTGCTCCTTTTTTAAAGAATGTGGATCATAAAATAATTATTTAATAGGTCTGTTGACAGAAAGAGTTCACATTAGCAAATGCATCTAAGTTTATTTTATAAAACTAATGCTGCAACACAGCTGGAAACCAGATATTAAATGAAATAAGCAACTATGAAAAGCAAAGCATAAAAATATCATTCAATAGTCATGTGACATTTCATAAGTCAGTAGCTCTCAACTCTCGTACAAAGACACTTGTCATAATCAGGTATGCAGATGTAAAAATATTTCTTGTCATTTTATTAGGCATTTCAGTAAATATCATAAATTACGAGCTCCACAGTATGCTTTCAACAAGGAGATGTCAGTAGCGCGGACAATGGCCTTCCCTTTCTTTTTTTTTTTCTACCTGTGCTTCTGACGAGGCACTCACACTAATGGCTTGTTCTCCAGGTGTTTGACACAGCTGTGTCCCGACGACGCACGTGCAGGTGGTCAATTAACTTTCTTACGGAAATATTTACGACAGCAGTTTCCGCTACAGTGACAGTCTCATATAAAAATATTTCACAGGTCAAGAATGTGTGTTGCAAATGTGTAGAAACAAAATCCTATGAACATAACCGTGTTCAAAAAATTTTCGCCGGCATTGTGATACATTCACGCATTTACACACCTTTCATAACTCTTAAAGTACGATTCTTGGTTTCCAACATCCTTTTTCACAAGTTCGCGTCCCTAACCACTATTCATTACTCCTTACCTTATTCGTCGACACTTCTTCAATATTGCATCATAACAGATAAGTAGCATAATCAAATAACTCATATAGCATCAGCCTATTAATCATAAACATACCTCAGCAGCATAATACTCATCGTCATCGTAATAATAACATCATAACACCTCAGTCAAATCTCAAAATCGTCGTAGCTTCCTCCAATAATTTCAAAACCTAACAAAATTCTCTGCTCATGTCAAAAGTGTCATCTGCCTCAAACGTACTTTAAAATCATGCTCCCTTACCAAATACATCATTCAAAGCTCTCATAGTATCACAATGGTACCAAAAAATATGAACAGTTCACACAGTACAGACAAAATACAATTTCTTAAATGTGAAGATATCCAACGGTGTAATTACGTAAACATGTGTCACTGACGTAGTAAAAAAGATGTTTGTTTCTCTGTTAAATGATCAGATAGCTGTGTAATTTATGTGTTAGAGAAATATGGTACCGATGTGTAAAGTTGTATAAGCAAATACCATATTAGCTAGGGCTCCTTGTGCTTGCCAAACACATGATACACAAAGTAGGCGTGTACCCCCCTGAGGATTATTGTAATTGTACCCTCAGGTATTACAGCTTACAGCAATGGAATGAAATGTATCACGAAAAACTTTCTTTGTAATTCAAAAATCTCTAAAAATAAATGTTTTAAGTACAAAATTAATCACTCAAATACATGTCCTGTAGCGCTAAATGTGCGTCTTGCTGTAAGATAATCTCTGGGAAGTGTCGTAGTTATTGTCCTCCGAAAGCTAAGTTCTGCAGAAGTCAATGTACTTACCTCATGATAAACAAAGTGAAATGCTTTGCGTATAGATATCATACTTATTACGCTTATTGCCGTGATGAAGAAAGTACTGTGCTGTAACGTATTGTTGTGCTACAGAAAAGGCTGTTTCCTTGTAGCTATACCACAAAAGTCACCACTAAAACATGTCTCACTTTATAGAAGAATTCAGAAAAAACTGTGCAGATATAAAACAGATACACCGCAAAAGCAACATTGTAAATTGTCACGCATTAGCAGCGTCGTGATAAAATCGTGTAGCTGTCACATAAACTAACCACTGTGTCATCTGGCATTTCACAGAAAGCACCTCAAATCCAGAATCCACTCTCAAGCAAACCAAAATGTTGCATGAAAATTTCATTAGCAGTGCTGGTATATGTTCTAAGTATGTAAGCCGTATATTCGTTACGTAATCGTGCAACTAACAAGCAAGAATGCACACACACAATAACACTGTGTCGCCTGTTCACAATAACAATGCATTCGTAATTTCTGTTTAAATAAGTTCTCTTGGTTCTTGACTGGATATTTCACTTTAAACACTGTTGCATGTTAACAGTTTCTAAGTGTGACAAATTGTACAAGTAGCGTGAAGCGAAAATTGCAAAGACTAAGTTAAAAAGCAGATTATCTGTCAATAAATGGTTTTACATGAGAAATGTGGTGTAAACCTTTACTCTTCCTAGTACGCAGAGTTTCAACTTCAACGCAATTATCATGTGGTATACGTCGGATTCTGTAAGGTCCATTGTAAACTAGAAAGAATTTGTGACTCAAGTGTTTCTTCTTATGTGACAATGCATGAGCTTTAATGAGAACTTTCTGACCAATACATAATTTCTTTGCATTTGCTTTACCGTGTAGTTTTCTCCTTTTGTCTGCTGCAGATTTTATATTTTTAAGAGCCAAATCAATTATGTCTTTGTGTCGAAGTTTACGTGTATTCGGGAAAGGTACAAGCTCTCTGATTCTGTTCGGAGGTTCTACATTCTTCAGTACAAGAGTAGGTGGTAAAGCAGTGGAATCATGAGGCATTTCATTCAGCACATTTTGAAATAAGTGTAAATATCTGTCCCAATGCTGATGCTTTCTGTGACAATAAAGTCTGCAAAGCTTATTGATTTCTTTCATAATCCGTTCAGATGGGTTACAATGTGGTGAATACAATGAAATAAAAACAGGTTTGATTTTATGATTCCGAAGCATGCGTGACCAAACAGCAGATCTGAATTGCGGTCCGTTATCTGAAATGACTTTACTAACGTGTCCAACTTCACGTAAGAAATTTTTAACAAAGGCGTTGGATACAGACCGTCCAGTGGCTTTACGTAACGGAGTGAAAGAAACAAATTTTGAAGTAAGTTCAACAGCGACTAGAACGTACGCAAATCCATTAGATGTTCTGACAAGTGGTCCCAAGAGATCAACAGCAGCAAATTCTTTTAATTTAGAAGGAATGATAGGAAACAGCGGAGCACGATGTGAGACAGTAGATGGTTTCGCCTTTTGACAAAGTTTACAAATAGACAAGACTCTTCGAATTCTCTTTTCCATATTGTTAAAATAACAAGTCGTTCGAAGAATATGATAACATTTTCGTGGACCAAAATGTGCGTAGCTGAAATGAATGTACCAAATGAGCTTATTAACAAAATCGTCTGGAATGCAAAGTACCCATAGCTTGTCATCAACAGTGCAGCGTTTGAAGAGTATGTTGTTTCTAACCAGGTAATAGTGCCGAATCTGAGTGTGTGTCTTTTCATGCCATTTACTTTTGATGTCTTTCCAAATCGGATCTTTATCTTGTTCATGAGCAATGTCCTTTAAAGATGTGGTGATGAAGTTTTCAAAGGCGACTTTCTGAATGTAAAGAATACTGAAATTTTTCTCGAGGTTGCCTTCTGTGTTACTTTTCTCAAGCCCAGCCGGTGCGCGTGACAGCGCGTCCGCAACAATGTTCTCCTTGCCGGGAATGTAGACTATTGTGAAGCGGAATTCTTGCAGAAACAATGCCCAACGTTTTAACCTATCATGATTTAATTTTGAAGACATAAGAAATTGTAATGCACGATGATCACTGTATACTTTTACGTGCTTACCAGAAAGAAAGAAACGGAATTTGTTAAATGCCCAAACGATAGCTAAAGCTTCTAATTCAGTAACGGAATAATTTTTTTCAGATTTTGTTAGCACTCGGCTAGCAAAAGCAATGGTTTTCTGAACAGTAGTGTCATTTTCTATGGCTTCTTGAAATAAGTGGGCACCAAGACCGACTTTAGAAGAATCTGTGCTAAGGCAGAAATCTTGTGACAGATCTGGATGAGCTAGTATTGGCGCGTGAAGTAACGCTTCTTTCAAAGAATTGAATTCCAACTGTGCTTGTTCGTCCCAGTTCCAAACAGTATTTTTTCCAGTGAGAGAACAAAGTTTTGGTGTAACTAGAATTTGCATATTCAGAAAACGACGGTAAAAATTTACGAGACCTAAAAAACTACGGACTTGTTTTTTTGTGGATGGAACTGGAATGGCTCTGATTGCTTCTAACTTTTCAGGATCCGGCTGAATGCCTTCAGAAGAAATAATATGTCCCAAAAACTTCACCTTTGTCCTACCGAATTCAGACTTTTCCAAGTTAACTGTAATTCCAGATTCTGCAAAAATACGTAACAAACTGTTGAGGATGCGGTTATGTTGTTCCCATGAAGCTTCTGCTATTAGAATATCGTCCACATATAAGGTGATGTGACGTTTTAAGAACTCAGGTAATATGGAATTTAACCCGCGAATGAATGCTGCCGAAGAAATGTTCAAACCAAAAGGAAGTTTCCGAAACTGATAACAAACGCCGAAACAAAGGAAAGCTGTGTATTTTCTGCATTCTGGATGAAGTTCGATCTGATAAAAGCTGGATCTGAGATCAATGGAAGACAACACTTTTACACCATTAAAATTTTGAAGAAGTTCTTCCATCGTCTGCGGCCTGTCTGTTTCAGGAATAATGATAGTATTGATTTGTCTCGAATCTAAGACAAGTCTGATCGATCCATTTTTCTTCTCAACAACATGTAACGGATTGTTGTATGAGCTTACTGCAGGCTCAATAATGCCCTCGTCAAGCATAGATTGTATTTCTGTTCTAACACGGTCCCTATAATGTGCTGGAATTACGTATGGTCTAACACAAAATTTAGTATGCTCGCGAACACGAAATTGGTATTGAAATCCCTTGATTGTTCCTGTTTTGTGAGTAAAAACTGTGGAATGTGCTTGTAAAATCTCAAAAAGGTCCTGCCTATCAGTGTCATTACAATTCTCAATTGTTTGAATTTTATTCTGAATTAACTCATTAATTTCAAATATGCCGTAGATGTCATCCCTGTCAGTACTTGCAGAGTGATTGTTTGTGTCTAGTTCCGTAGAAAATTCCGAACTGTTATCTAACAGAAGGTAAAGCCGATTAATTTCCTCATCATGGTTTGAGAGCCAGTCTTCAAATTTCAAAGCTATTGACTTACCTTCTTTCTCTAAACTTATTTCAGCATCGTTAAAGCTTAAGATTGCTTTGTATTCATTCAAAAAGTCTACTCCCAGTATAATTTCCGTCGACAATAATGGAACAATAAGAAAGTTCATAGAGAAGCTGTGGCTTTGGCAAAAGAATTCTAAATTGGTTTGTTGGCGTACATCTACACTTTTTCCAAAGATTGCACCTTGTAATTTAATCTTACGTAACGGAAGTGTGGGGCAATCGTTCGATTTGTTGCATTTGCTAAAAGCTGTTTCACTAATTACTGAAATGGGACTGCCAGAGTCAAGTACTGCCGTAAATTTTACGTCATTTACAGTAATGTGAATCACAGGATATGCAATGTTATTATGTTTTACGTCGTGTTCCTGGAGTAAGATGTCTCTAATGTCTTCCATTTTTACGTAATTACTAGCTACGGCAGCTGCGTCGTCAGTTTCATAAGTATGTATTGTGGCTGCCAGCGGAGTGAGTCATTGCCTATTGTCTCTTTGTTGGCGCGCGTCGTTATTGGGATTTGGAGACCTAACTTCTACAAATTCATCGTGACGAGAGTGCTCTGCTCTGTTTAAATCTCGCCAGTTCTGATGCAATTCAGGTCTGTCGTTACGATTATATCGTCTGTCGTCATGTCGGTAGATTCGATAGTATCTTTCTTGTCGGTCACGTGGTCGAGAATTTCTTCCTGAATCGTAACTGCGCGCTGGACCGTTGCGTCTGAAGTTATTCTGTCTCCCTTGATAATAATTATTTTGGTTCCCATATTGTCTGTTTCTCTGATTGTCTCTGTGATAGTCATTACTGCGGAGAGGTGATCTTTCCCTGTAATTATTACTACTCTGCCAACGGTTGTCATACGGGTGGTGTCTATTTTGGTCACGATTTGTGTGGTGAGAATAGCCTTGTCGCGTCCAGTTATCGTTTCTGTCGTCACGGAATTGTGACGGATGTGACCTGTAGTGATTGTTTTCCTGTTTTCGCATCCCGCGACTGTCTGTGTCAATTTCTAATTCTTGTAACAGTCCCTGAAAAGCTTCAATGTCGTCTTTGCAACGTCCTGCTAAAATAATATGTCGTAAATGTTCAGGCAGTTTGATTAAGCAAATGTGGATGAGTTCTGAGGGGCTGTATGGGTTTGACAGGTACTGATTCTTGTGCAACATGTCTTCAAAATATTTGACAAGACTGGAAAATTCAGATTGTTCAAAGTGTTTCATCATCATGATGCTATGTTTTACGCGATCTTGTGTAGCTTGTGACCAATATGCTGAGAGGAACGCATGGTAAAATTCTCCTTCACTGTGACAATCGTGAATGACAGATCGCATTCTTACAGCTGGTTCATTCTCCAAGTAGCCACACATAAATTCTAACCTGTGCTCCAATGACCAGTTGGGAGGGAAACAATGAGAGAATTGATGGAGCCACGCTTGTGGATGAATGTCGTTGGCAGAATTCTTGAATGTTTTGAATTTACGTGTAGTAATGAACAGCTTATAGTCAAAGTCATCGTGTCGGCGAGTAGCATATCGGTCATTGTTACGTCGTGCCGGCGGTTCCATCTCAAAATTCGGTGTACCTTGCCAATTTCTTTCATAATTACCGAAATGCCCTGTGTTATTATTTTGTGGCTTTTCCGTATTTCTAAGTTCCTCTTCCCGTGTTGGAGCGCGAGTGTCCTCTGAAATATGTAATTCTTGTATCACCTGTGTCAACTGATCTTGTACTTCCCGGATTTCTCTTTTGTACTGTGTATTGATTTGATTTTGATTTTGTCTGAATTTTCTAATTTGTTCATACTCTTCTGTGTCAGTGAAGGCTACGGGTCTTGTGTCATTCAGATCATCATCTACCTTTGTAGATAAGTTAGTGACCTGATCCGAAAGTTCAGCTACTTTCTCCGATAGTGAACACATTTCCTCAGTGTGTTTTTCTGAACCAAGTTTCAGAGTGTCCATTTGTGTTGAAATCGAATCTACTGTGTTCTTTAAGTTTTCCTGAGTTTTTGCCAGTTGCGTAACCGAATCGGTAGATGCAACTGAGTCAATTTTAGTCCACAAGGTCACATGATTTTCATGAACAATGGTTTGCAGCTCTTTTATGGCTGCTTCGTGATTCTGTAATGCATTTTCATGCCGCGAAAAAATAGGTTGAAAATGCTCACAAATTTGTGTTTTTACATCATTACAGACTTTTTGACATTTCGATTCAATGTTATGTAACTCAGCAGTTAAATCTTCACGTGTTTGTTCGAGAGTTTGTTCCAATGAGTCTAACTTTTTAAGATTTTGTTCCACTGTGTCTAACTTTTTAAGATTTTGTTCCACTGCGTCTAACTGTTGCTGTGTTTGTCTCTGGCGTTGTTCCATTGTGTCTAACTTCTGAAGCTTTTCTCCCATTTGTTGCATTAATTGTAATAACAATGCATTGGTGTCTGAAACATTTTCCTCAGTGCTTTTCGGCAGTGAATTTGCACCGGCAACATTCACATTTTGACAAGCTGAAAATGTGTCTTGACTTACTTGAGAAAACGGTGAGGACGCAAAACCTGAATCTACAGTATTTGCAAAATTGTGTCCTATCATTTCGGATTCCTGAGGCGAGCTGTTGCCGACCGATCGATCGATAATGCTTCCCTGTTCACTACCTGTTTCACTGCCTACGCCATTGTTTGACGCCCGCTCCATTTCCCTATGCACAGTTACCAAATTACTACTTTGAACATTAGTAAATTCATTACTCGGCGGCGCTAATAAGCTACGCTCGTCGTCACTATTATTTCTCAATTTAGCTTGGAGCCTAGTGTTACGTTTTTCACACGCCATTATTGTCACAATATTTCACACGATAACACAGAAAAGCACAATTTGAATAGCAAAAATAAGAGAACACATTAACATAGCACTGAAAATAATATGTAGTTAATTACAAGCGCAGCTGCGAAATACTTGGTGCAAATCTACATGCATGCCACAACTGTTTTACAGTACAACAATGAAAGACTGCAACTACAAAGGAGATTCCCTCTACAATTACGCGCTAGCAATAAACAAAAGCTACACTAAATACACAAACTACAAGAAAAAATCAGAAGATTCCAGTGAGGTATCCTAGGCTAAGGGTCGACATATGAAACGTCCCCTTAGAACAATTTATACACGACTGTGCTTAACCTGACACACAATAATTTTAGCGCAACGCAATCTGACTATCAAAAATCCCTGCAAAAGAATGGCCCTGAGTAACATTACACTATACCTTTCACAAATAACTTACCTCACAAAAATCTTCATTACTGGAACTACTGCAATACAGCGAGCGCCACTACTGCCAGCTAAATAAAAGATTCAAACTACAGAAGGCACTAACTACTGATAGGGATAGTTAGCAAATGAAAGATATTAATAGAGAGCAAACACTGTATTTACCTCAATATTCATAATATATACAGCAGTTCATGACATTTTTCAAAACTCCGCCATCTCTCTCCCCACATCCACCACTGCTGGCGGCTCACCTCCAAGTGCCCAACGCTACGCGCTGTTCACATCCAGCTGTAGCAGTTCATGACAACAATGGCAGACAACAATGCAAACTAGCCACATACTGCACACAGCACAGCCAGTGATTTTCATATAGAGCGCTACGTGGCATTACCCATATAAAAATCTAAACAGCCTACTTACAACAGCTTTGGAAAAAGGTGTTTAGTATTTCAGCTTTACGCGTGTCATCCTCTGTTTCAATGCCATCATAATCCTGGAGTGTCTGGATATGCTGTTTCGAGCCACTTACTGATTTAACGTAATACCAGAACTTTCTAGGATTTTCTGTCAAGTCGGTACATAGAATTTTACTTTCGAATTCACTGAACGCTTCACGCGTAGCCCTCATTACGCTAACTTTAAGATCGTTTAGCTTCTGTTTGTCTGAGAGGTTTTGGCTGCGTTTAAACTTGCAGTGAAGCTCTCTTTGCTTTCGCAGTAGTTTCCTAACTTTGTTGTTGAACCACGGTGGGTTTTTACCATCCCTCACAGTTTTACTCGGCACGTACCTGTCTAAAACGCATTTTACGATTGCCTTGAACTTTTTCCATAAACACTCAACATTGTCAGTGTCGGCACAGAAATGTTCGTTTTGATCTGTTAGGTAGTCTGAAATCTCTTGCTAAACAGATAAACCTTCCTCCCTCCTTTCATATTCCTATTTACTTCCATATTCAGGGATGCTGCAACGGCCTTATGATCACTGATTCCCTGTTCTGCGCTTATAGAGTCGAAAAGTTAGGGTCTGTTTGTTATCAGTAGGTCCAAAATGTTATCTCAACGAGTCGGTTCTCTATTTAATTGCTCGAAGTAATTTTCGGATAGTGCACTCAGTATAATGTCACTCGATGCTCTGTCCCTACCACCCGTCCTAAACATCTGAGTGTCCCAAACTGAAGTGCCTAGAACCGCTCGGCCACACCGGACGGCATTTAAACACTCATTAAATTTTATTCATTTGTGGCCTTTTATCTTTGTATCCTTTTACATTTCTGTCCCTTAGTTTCCAATCCACTCGAACAGCAAAAAAAGTATAAGAGCTAGTAGGATGGTTTAAGGGTAATTTAATTACAAAATAGAAATCTTAGAGATAAAACTGCCACTGTTAACACATAAAACGAAAAATAGTGAGTGGTACCGTACAAAGTTATCATGATTGGTAAAAAAATTGACGCGACTGACTGTACAGTAAGGTTTAAACTTATATTTGCGATGCTTACAATAATAAATTGTACTTTGTTCCACACAATATAATGTACAAAAAAAAAATTGCATTAGGCAAGTGCCGAACCAACAACCTTGCATTTAGTAACCAGGTGACTATTGTTACTGTTGCACCTGGGCCCCTAGTCTACACTGCATTAATACAAATACAGTTTTTACTGTTTCCTACAGCCTAGTTTTCTCGAACACATTTTAAAAGTATTGTTTTCTCTTGTACTTCTGCAATCATTCTCCTAATGTCATAGAACAATTTTCAGACAACATTTTATGGGATAGATCTGACAAAAATATAAAGCATGCGTAATCATATAGACACGTTTATCAGCTCTATTTACTAAGGTACCGCGCATACATATTTGAATCCAATGCTTTATTTCCTATGACAAAACAGACATTGGGCGAATTTTAGTAGTACCCAGTAGCAGGAACAAGAAGTAAGTCGACATAGAGCTTTAAATTAGCGATGGATTTTTCCTTGCACTTGCGAACTAATAGTAGTTCCCTTTTGTCCTGCTGACTATTCGATAGGGCCAATTTAACGCTAATTAGGAAAACATGCCTTAAAATTCGATAACGCAACAAGAACTGCGAAATCTGCTTTCGCTATTAATAAAGGGTAGTAGGGAAAACTGTGTTTCATGCTCGCCACAACAAATGCGTTTCGATTCATTTAGCTTAAATTTGTTGAGAGTTTTTGTTCCTAAATATCCGACGTGATCCGTTTGAAGCCACTGATCAGTTTTAGCAGTGCATTAGACGGTTAAATGCACTTCTGTAATATACACGGCTAAATATGCTGCAGAAGTCAATGTTTCACAAGCAGCGCAGAGGACCCAAACTGGCGGCCACTGCAAAGCTGGCCGTACTTTCCCTATACAGAGCTTTACCTCTGCCGGCCTACAGTTGCAGTGGATCCGCAATTCTTATGATCCAACGCCAGCCGCCCATTGGAGGACATCAGACGGAAAACAAACACCAAGACTAGAATGTAAGTGCCTGCAATGGAAGAGGAAGCCCGATACAATAAAAGCGATGATGATCAATTAGACGAGTTGACGGATCACGAATGTTTGAATCCAGTCTGATATTTTAACCCAGGCGCACATACTGAAGGCGTAAATTGAGTGCTGTTGTGTAAGAAATGAGCATCGCCTATGGGACCAGCGGAACAAATACTACCATAGCTGGGACATGAAACTTCAGCTGTAGGACTCTGTTCGGAAGCAGTTATTACACTAGTGTGCAAAACATAAGAACGAAAGTAATTTTCGTATCATGTGTCACTGGCAAGAAACATAGCTCGATGAAACTCGAACAGTACATAGAAAGAACTGTCACAGTATACTACAGAAGGTAACTCAAAGAAATACGTAGTGATACGAATCAAAATGACACATTTATCGAAAGACAATAATTACGAGGTGCTACCAAAAAATTCCCGGAATACACCAATAAATACAATTACATTTTACATGGATCTTACTTTTCACCACCACCTTCAAAATAGTCCCATTGGGGCTGTATACACCGTACCCAGCGTTTTTTTTTTTTTTTTTTTTTAATGAAACGTCCTTGGAATGCATTTTTCGTGAGCCTCTTAAGTACCAAATGCATTTCTGTTTGACTCTCCTCAACTGTGTGAAATCTTCGGCTTTTTAACTTGAATTTCATTCTGGGGAATATAAAAATTTCACTGGGTGCCAGGTTGGGTGAATATCTTGGAGGAGGAGCCACGGTCTTTTGTTCTTCACCAAATACATCTTGGTGATCAACGTAGTGTGTGACCTTGCATTGTCATGTCGGTGGAACAATAACCTGAGGCGCCACTTTCGTTGGACAGACTTCTCTCACACGTCCTATAGGACAGCCCCACGACACTGCATACGTCCTGGGAGGTCCGCCTACGATCTTCCAGCACCGGATCCCGAACAGCAGCGATATCTTCAGGACTAATGCCGACTGACGGCCCTCCTGAATTAGGATTATCGTTAGACGATGTTCTGCCATCTTGAAAACGTTTAAAACTGTCGTATGTTTGACTGTGACTTAAGGCATCTTCAACAAATGCTTCCTTCAACATGTAATGCTTGTACATAGCGCTTTTCCCGAGTCTGTCGTTTAATATAGTTTCAAAAATAAATTGAAATCATATCCCCTTGACAACTCCTTCTACACGATAAATGAATTCTTCAATAGGAATAAATAAATCTATAGGTGTAATATATACACTTTGTGTCATTTAAGGGAATGGGGTAGGTAACAAACATTTTTAGCTTAAAAAAAACTTGATTCATGCTAGCACTTGACATGTTCCACATTAAAACAGTTACCATGAGAGTGATCAATGGAACACGTAACGAACTAACTTTGTTCCCAGACACCAGTTATCATCGATTCGACATTCAGCACAACGCAATGGTGAAATGCGCATAAAAACTGAACGCAACCACCTAGCACAAGGCCGCTTGAGCTACTGACTCTCAAGCAATCTGTGTTTACCACTTGGCGGTGTTTTGTCGTGATAGCTAGACTTCACAAGCTAGACATACATCCCGGGAATTTTTGGGTAGCACCTCACACACCGAAGTCACCATGATTTGTGATGGTCCCTTAGACATTACAGAAGTCAGGACATGGTTCTAAGCAGTGTGAGTAATCATCACAGATGGCATACTGTTAGGTAGAGAATCATAAACATGACATGCTTGAGAGATTGCGTTAATGTGCATGTGCAGACAAATATTTCCGCGCTTGCATTGTCCATATAATTAAAAAAATAACATAGAAGGGGTTGCAACACATAAGCACTACTGCAGGTCTAACTTACAGCCCAAAATGAAGTTGTCAATGAGAATTGGCAAAGTGAACAATGTTATCCCACGGCAAACATTGACATAACTCCATGCAAAGATATTAACTTACAATTTTGCTGCAACGTGGTTATATACGGATGGTAAACTATCATGTAGTCTCCATTGTACAGTACCAGATACCCTATCGTGTGATCACTATTATGCTTGTGTGACTCTGAAATCACAGAAACCCTCGATTCTTACCTATACGAATTCGTCTGTTCATCAAGATATCAACACGCGAAATAACAAGACTGTTCTGCCGAAACACCACTTCAGTTAAGTAGTTCAACTCCAACATTCAACAGACCGTCACAGCGGACTCTATTCATCGCAGGCACTTCCAAATCATACATGAACGCGCCTAGCAATAATAATAATTATCGGTTTACAACTGTTAAATGCTAATTCTTTGTTAGTTAGCTAGATTCAGGCTTCATGGATCATTTTGTACGTTAAATCGTAAAGGTGTGGAACGAGTCATTTACATTCACATCGCAAAATAATTTGTGTATGTGGCTACATGCTGAACATTTATAAGTTATTTTTTTTAAAGAAGAAACATGTACAGATGCGTGTTAGTAGTTCCTGACCACCATAATTTACACATTACAATAATAGAAATTCTTCTAGTGAATAGAAGGAGTTGTCAAGGAGAAACTTTCTGTTTGTTTTCAAATTTTACTTGTCTGACTGCCAGACATTTTATTTCAGTGGATAACAGAAATTTTTTGCAGCATTGTGCACCCTTGTGCTAAAGGGAATCTTAATGTGGAGCAATGAATGTCATTTTTCCTTGTGGTGTTATAATTATGTACATTACTGTTCCTTATGAACTGCAATGGATTATTTGCAACAGACTTCGTGAAGGAATAATTATACTGTGAAGCAGTAGTCAGAATGCCCAACTCCTTAAACAGATGTGTAAAAGATGACCATATATTATTCCTACAGCACGTCTTTGAGCAACAAAGATTTTCTTTCTTAAAGTGATTCACGGTTCCCAGAACATTATTCCAAATGACATTATTGAACGAAAATTTGCAAAATACGCCATCTTACTGACCTGTTTTTCTCCAAGATTTGTATTGATTCTAAATGCAAATGTGGCTGAACTAAGTCGTTTCCAAAATGTCCTCCTTGCAGTTTAAATTCACATTGATATGAACACCTATGAATTCTGATGTTTCAACCCTATTTATAATTTCCTCACAATGTGTTACACTTATCACTGTTGTAATATCCCTAGCTGTGCAGAACTGAATATGTTCTGTCTTTTTAAACTGGAGGATATGACAATTCGCACAAAACCAGTCAATGAGATTTTTAAAAACTTTGTTTACCATTCCTCCTATTTCTGTATGTACGCTTGGATTGTTTACAATTTGTGTCATCTCAAAAAGAACTGATTCCCCTTGATGTATGCTAGATGGAAGGTCGTTTACACATATGAGGGACAATAGTGGACATAAGTTGAGCCTTGGGGAATCCTATATGCTATTTCTCTCCAGTCAGAATTATGTCCACAGATTGTATTGGTCGAATTACTTAGTACAACTTACCGCATTCTTTGGTTAGATATGACATTATCTGTTGGTTGCCAATACCATCAATCCCATAAAACTTCAATTTCTCTAGGAGAACGCTGTGATTCGCACAAAATACCATCTGGCGCTCTGTTATCTTTTAACGCTTGTAAAATTTTGTGAGTGTACGTGTAAATGGCATTCTCAGTAAATCAAATCTTCTGAAACCCAGACTGTGATTTGCTGAGGAGATCATTGTTGTGAAAGTGAGACGCTGTTCTAGAATAGATCACCTTCTCAAATATTTTGAAAAATGACGTCAGCAGTCAGGTAATTTTATGCATTTGCAGTTTAGAGTTGTCTGTCGTAAAATGAAGCGGTTAGGAACTCGGCATTAAAAATACTGTAATTGCACACTGGTGTGCAAAGCTTAAGGGCAAAGCTAACTTTCGCTTGATGTGTCATTGCCAAGTAACATAGCTAGATGAAACTTGGGCTATACGTGCAAAGAACTGTTACACTATAGTGCAGAAGGTAACTGAAAGAAATACGCAATGAGACTGAGATAAATTACACTTTTATTAAAAAACAATAATTAAGCTGACGTCAATGCGATTTATGACGTCCCCTGGAAATTGCAAAAGCTGGTATTCGGTTCTTAAAAAGGTGTGTGATCACAGAGACATACATGCTTTGTAACGAGGTCCCATGCTGACCATTAGGCAAATAAAGAGCACATGTGGCATTGTGACAGAGCGTTCCTTTCCTCCACCAGTTCCGTTGACAGCTGCTGGACGGCCGTTGGTGCACGTTGAAAGGTCTCTCTTAGATTCCTTTCATGCTAGTTTCCTCGATTTATTGTTGTTTATGTTATACATTTGCACCTCTAAATTTACTGTGGTATTTCTAAATTTATCTGGGAGGAGACTGAGCAGTGGAATATGTTATATTGACATATAAACACGAACAACTTGTCATACAACATTTTGAAACACATTTTTATATGTAATTCTGATCATACAGTTTAATATGAAACCTACATCCGCCTCCTTTACGTAGTGTATATGATGTCTTGAGATATTGTCATCCCCTTCGCTTCTGGTGTGAAAGGAAGAATGAGTGAGAGTATTTGTAGTTGCAAGCTCGGTGGTAGTAGAGAAGTTGTGTCTGCTGGAGAAAAGTAGAACCAACGTCTGAGTAGGTAGTTACGATTTCTAAGGCAAAGGGGTTTGTCTCCTTGGTGTGGTTCTGTCCGTCGCTTGTCAGGTTGGTAAAGGAAGCTACCTCTCTGGTCACTTCGTACTGTATCTGTGGGACACCTTCGGACGGGTCCCACGCTAGTAAGTCTGCGTGCAGTTTCTCAAGTGGTAACATCCCCGGGTAAGAGCGTGTTTGGTGAGTCCGAGGACAATGAAATTCTTAAGTTTTCAGCCTAACTGAAATATTAATTACATTTCTTACAGATCTACATCGAAAATGTTTTTTATATTACCTTAAATCACGATGCAATGGGATTTCAGTGTTGGTTTAGGAGTGTATTGCGGTAGTTGCTTTGTTTCCACTCCAATAAAGGAAAGTGGGAGGCGTAATTCTAATTGAGACCATCGCTCTTTAGTGTGACTTTGCGTATAAGTGTTTTCTCTCGTTGAAATTCTTGAAATTCATAATTTCTCTTTGTGTTCAACCCACGTGGTGTGTGCTTTGTAGTAGCAGTACCACGTGCTCATAAAATTGTTTGAGCCATCAGGTCAACACTATGCCGTTATTAACGCAGTTCAGAAGTTTCTTTTGTAACTAACATGTTTGGGTTTGATTTCGTCATTAAAATTGTAGTGGAATTGCACTTTTTCTGTAAATGTACGTGTGCACATGGAACATGTGCTGTAGTAACAAAACTAGTCCTCAGCTACTCTTTTGCATAATCTTTCACGTATTCAAACTTAATTAATCACTGTCGTGAGCAGTTTTCCTATTTCACAATTTCTAGAAAGATTTTTATAGAGCATTTTGGTAAGATTGTGGATATACCGAAACAAGTGATCTTTGTCCAAACTTCCAATACTAATCTGTCGTTACCCGTTGGGAACAAGACTACGCTAGGAACGGAATTTCCTTGCCTTAAATAGAATGGATTGGTGATGGTTCCGTTCCTTTTTTCCTGTACCCTTGAACTATCTTCGTGTGTTTGTTTGAATGCGGTATCCCATCCTGTTTCCTATTCTTTCTGTTTCCTATTCTTTGAAAATCACAGTTTATGCCAATTGAACACCCGCTGAGTACCACTTTTCTTAGTTAATTCGTAACAGTAAATAAGGCACCAGCTTGGAGACAGACATAGCGTGAGTTATACGTTTTGTTGAACACTGACGAATTTTAAGCCTCATAGGCTCTGTAGAAGTTCGTCATTAAATTTCCTCTGTAAAAACCAAAATGGATTTTGCAAACAGAGATACTGCAAAACACAGCTTGCTCTGTTCGTCCACGATATCCAGAGCGCCATAGACAATGGTGCCCAGGTTGACACCACAGAACTGTGAGTTGTCAGAGTGAAACAGGGACTCAATACACGAGTAAGTCGAAAATAAAGTGTGAAATGCGTGTAAAGTGTACTTAGTGTATTTGTTAAAAAAATTGATTTGGTTTATATTTTAAACAGAGCCCAAACGTAACATGGGAGGAGATCTTGCCAGTTCTGATGCAAAACGCTGAAAACAAAAAGAATAGCGAAAAAACGAAACGGAGGAAGAGTGTGAAGAACGCTTAAGTTCCCAACGAACGAGAATGAGCATCGTGAGAAGCTGAGAAACCAAAGAACAACGCAATGAACGGACTGAAGAATCAAGAATTGCGATACAATCTTATATTAAAAGACTGCGAACGCAAGCTAGCCATGAAAATATAGCCCTACGAAAAGCGCTTACGAGGACAAGTAAACAGCACAATATGACAAATGAAGCATTCCACTAAGACCCGACGAAAGAGTATAACAAACACAAACACATCGCAATCAGATTATGCAGCGCTAAATTATTCAGTAGAGAAACATCAGAATTCTGTTAGATGAAAAATTAGGTTACTAACTCCGTGAGCGATGCCGGATACCCCAGCTAGTTACTTAAATAAAAGTTTAAAGATTCGTCTTACCGACACTTTTTCTTATAGATATAAATAGAACATTAGTGCACGTGCTGTAATATCTTGTGACATAATGTAAAATACCACGCACGAGCGGCCGAGGTGGCCGAGAGGTTTTAGGCGCTACAGTCTGGAACCGCGCGACCGCTACGGTCGCAGGTTCGAATCCTGCCTCGGGCATGGATGTGCGTGATGTCCGTAGGTTTAATTAGTCCTAAGTTCTAGGGGACTCATGACCTCAGAAGTTAAATCCCATAGTGCTAAGAGTCATTTTTGAACCACGCACGAACGACTAAAAGAAACTTTATTGTACTGACCCCATTTGCTAATGGCTCGTGTGTTGCAATGTGTCACAGCTGTATGTGTGTGACCATTGTCGACGCCATGACAGTTGCTGTCTCGTTATTTTTATTTGTGTTGGTATTGTGGAGTTATTCCAGTTGTAGGTGCTGGCGGATAGGAACGTGTGGCTCCAACTCACTTCCTAAAGAAGACTGTTCTCCTGTTTCTCCAATTCCAACGTTTGACAGTTGTTGAGAAGCCGTACGTTGTGATCGTGTATAGCGGACGATGGAGATACCTGCGCTTGCTGTCCTCGGCCGGCCGCGGTGGCCGTGCGGTTCTAGGCGCTCCAGTCCGGAGCCGCGCTGCTGCTACGGTCGCAGGTTCAAATCCTGCCACTGGCATGGGTGTGTGTGTTGTCCTTAGGTTAGTTAGGTAAAGTTCTAAGTTCTAGGGGACTGATGACCACAGCAGTTGAGTCCCATAGTGCTCAGAGCCATTTGCTGGCCTCTACAGCCGGCTGTGCATATAGTGGCGAACTACCAAAGATGCAGCGTACTGTTTCTCCACTGTTGGTTTGCTGCAGGGTTGCAATGTCAAATTCGGGGAGAGGTGAGAATGGCAGAGGGAACACGCGCCTTAGATTGACTCACGAATATCCGCGACCTAAAACTGCCATGAAAATTGTTTGAGGAGGCCGAGGTCTACGGCGTGTAACGGTTCCATGAAGCCACTCGTGAGTCGTTCACAGTGCGTCGTCAGACGGCCGGTGCAACATATACCACTGGGTCGTTGATCCTGGGGATGGTGTTCCCTTCCGAGCCAGTGTCGATCCGAAGGTATTGATTAGTTAAGAGATCTAGTACAAAGCGTCTCCCCCTGTCACTGTATTGGGGAAACCTGGTACTTGAGTAGTTGCAGTGATCCGGATCGCCTCTTGTGTTCGGATGGTTGTACGGTGTAGAGCAGTTACACTCCTTGTTACCAAAGGGAGTGCACAGCCAACACAGCCGGGTTGGCGCCGGTGAGCCTGGCGGCGGATGTTTGCTGTGGCTGACGGATGTTGTCTCTAGACGGAGATGTATTTGTTGTGACTGTTCGCAGGTCAGCGTCTAGAGCTGGGGGGGGGGGGGGGGGGGTGCTGGTGACGTCTCTCTCGTGCATGTACGACGGAACCATTCGCATCGCGTCGGCTTGCTAGTGACCGCAGGCAACGTGTCGCATCTGTTCAAAGATAAATACACGCCTGAGTGCACGTCTGTTTGACGTCAGCAGTGTGGCGTCCGTGGCCACTGATAAATACTTATCAGCCCCGTCAACTTTCCCAGTGTAATAATTGGTTGTATTCATGTCGGATCTCCAGCCTGAAAATATCGTCATCTGGACACAATATTTCGGCGGTTCACCTGCCCGCCATCTTCAGGTGAGTAGGCCATCACACAGGAGGGATGATAGGATATTAGGTCATAGTGTTCATCTGGTAAGCCCACGCATACAGACCAATATCTTCATGCATCAAACAAGTTGTGATCCATCGTACCAGAGCAACAGGGTCCTATGTACATTGGTAAAAAGAGCTTACACCAGCTAAGTCCAGAGTTCTGCTGGGCTCAGTGAAGGATGATTTGCTTTTGAGAAAGTCCGGGGTCTATAAGATTACCTGCCATTTCGGGAAAGCCTATATTGGACAAATGATTCGTACAGTCGAGGATCGTTGCGGGGAGCATCATAGTCACAAGCGTTTATTTCAACCAGAAAAGTCTGCAGTGGCGGAACATTGTGATACCTGAAGGAGATAAAATGTTGTACGATAAGACAAGTAGTTGCCCCTGCGTCGCGGTATTGGGACTGTGTAGTGAAAGAAGCCATTGAAATCAGGGTATCTGACAATACTATAAACAGAGATATGGGGTAGCCTTCAAGTAAGAGCTGGAACCCTGTTTTGTTTGACATTAATAAACAACGGTCCTTGTTTCGGTCATCAAAAACTGTCAATAGTGTTTGATATCGATTTATCGTTTTCGCAAGCTTTCACCACCGGTGCACTGTTGTGCCTGTCGCTAGAGGGCAGCTACGTTCGTGCACGCGCGGTGAACCCACGGTCGGTGTATGAAGGAGCCGCCGCGAGGTGTTTGATTTCAGTTCCGGCGAGTTGGTGCGACGGCCTACTCATCTGAAGATGGCGGCCAGGTGGACCGCCGAAATATTATGATGATATGTTCCGGCTGGAGACCCGACTTGAATACAACTTATCACAGCCCTTTGGCCAAATCTTTGACAGTGTAGTCGGGAAGCTTTTCGTGAAAATAATAGAGCAAGTATGAAGAATACGAAATTCTTCATAACACAAAGCACACTCACTACAAAAACCGCAAGAAGCAGATTGCATCCTATAAAGAAACAGCTGCAGCAATCAGCAGTCTTCGAAGTTGCTGCGCTGTGGATGATGTTAAGCTTACATATAAAAAGACAGGACTAAAAGGATATGGAGATGTGAAAATCCAAGTTTGTTCAAAGTGCGCATGAGTGAAATAAATGTATTTATTTGTACTCTAAATAACCTAAATGACCTTCATAAATTCCTCCTCAGGAGATTTATGTATTGGTTCACTTATTTCTGGAATAATGCGTAAAGTGGTGCAGTGAGAGATTCGAGCACAATATTACAAGCTAGGATAGCTTTCGCTTGTTGCTACAAATCTTAACCTAACCATGAGAGGATCTTCAGCAGGAATAGCTTTCATGATTTAAATAATGTAACACTGGACCAGTTATGTATTCTTCCAGGATTTGCACGATTTTTGCGAGAATTTGTTGTCATGGTAAAGTGCATATATTTACATAGGTATGTTATGGGATCGGACGAAAGAAGCCTATCAGATTGTAGTAAACCGTAAAAATTCACCTGCAAGCCAAGAGTGCATAACAACACTTACACAAACACCACGTAAAATATCCATGCAAATATTTTCTCTTGGCAATGAGAATAAATTCTCAAAAGGCGTCATGTTAAGCGTGAAAAAAATACGTAAGCAGTGTAGTGTTTCATTATTTAAATCGTTAATCCAAAGACATCGACCATGATGAATGAAATTAAGAAATGGCATTTCCTAAATGAGTATCATACACGCAAATACGGGGGACCACATTCATGAGGGCAGACTGAAGTGTTTGTTCGCTTATTCTCAAATAATTGTCGTTGTTCTTCATGTCCTTCCACTGTTGACCTCGAAGCAAATTCTGGTGAACACTGGGAGCTTTTCTTCTCGCGTGCACGGTTTCAGGCAGCATCGTTTCCGTTTGTCTTTCTTTTCATGCAAATGCTCTCGCCGCCATCATATGCTATTGTATAGGTGATTAACTGTTCGGCTTCCATTTCCAAACAACCGTAGGGCAAATTTTCAGGACCGTGGAGTAGCTTGGTCAAAGAAGTTCGACGAAATCGTTGGCAAAGATCTTTTATAGTGTAATACGAGCATCAGGCTTCCAGGTGTGTGTGCGTCCGCGGGCAGTGACAATACATTGGTGACGTCACACAGACGTCACTGTTGTTCGACTCCGGAAGAACGTACGTCTTGGCGGCAGCCCACGGCTGCTGTCGGCGTCGTGCCGCAGGGATGTACTGCTGGCGACCATTGTCGTCCGATATATTCGAATACTGTTGCAACTGCAGAATCGTAAACAGTATGTATATCAGCTAGCACTAATCTGCGTTTCATTTTCATGCGAGAGCATTATCACTGGATTTGTGGAGGTAATGTTATGAGGCATAGCGTCCAAGGCGTAATGTTTGGCAAGAGCGACGAGGTGATCGATGTATGGAGATGTCTCCAAAGTTGTGATGAGATTCTGTTGCGCGTTGTGTCCTCGTAAATCAACTTCCGCAGCTGTTGCTTTGGTGTTTTTGCGAGCGGTGGGGCAACGTCTCTTAGCCGACATCGGAATCTCGTTAGCCAGAAGATCTGGTAACACGTCGCTAATAATGTGGGCGTGTGGTCCTGTGTTGCTCAGCAGGGCGACGAACTTGGAAGATCGTCGGAGATGCTGTGGCTCTGTAGAATGAAGCGGATCATGTTGCCGGGTGTTTCCCAGTTGGAATGGCGGCAGCTTGGGATGCAAGCCTTATTGTAAATATGCCGAACATAAATTTAGTTGTTGATGCTGGGTCGTGTGGTTCGAGGGAGGCGGCAGACGAAACCCTCGTGACAATGCGCGCCGCAAATGGAAACCGCAATCTT
Source organism: Schistocerca cancellata (assembly GCF_023864275.1). Classification (NCBI taxonomy): domain Eukaryota; kingdom Metazoa; phylum Arthropoda; class Insecta; order Orthoptera; family Acrididae; genus Schistocerca; species Schistocerca cancellata. The sequence goes on from NC_064627.1 coordinate 1,096,607,296, forward strand.
GCATGGCGCAGCCGGCCGGCCACGGAGGATGCTAAGTTCACCCAACCTGGATGTGATGTGACGTCATTATGACGTTTTTACGCTTTAGTCGATTAACACATCTATCGACTTTTACGAACGTTCGAGATTTCTAAACTGTCGTCAGCTAGTGGTTTGTTTTGACACGTGCGATTCTGAAAACAGCTCAGTGTGGCAGCGTATATGTATTTCGCCAAAATAAAAGTAAAAGAGCTGGATATTAGTAGAAATATTCCTGACCGTGGCCTTGAAAATACCACGGACAACACGTTTCGTAAAAAAGTGAAATCTTCGTATGTCCCGACCAGATTAGATTGTGTGATTGTTGTATTGAATGCTTACGCCGAAAATAATATTTATTTACTATCAACATTTTAGTATGGTTTCATTTAATTGGTCTTGTCAGTACATATTAGATTGTAGCAGCATACTCTTGCTGACTTTTTTTCCTAATTTATATAGCTGAAAGAGAACTCGTGCACGTTTGTTAGCTAAGTAATTTAAATGTCCATCCCAAGATAGTCTTTTATCAACCATAATTCCAAGTAATTTTACACTCGGACCGCAGAGACAGGTACCTTAGTGTCCAGTAATGACTGGTGTGTAGAATGATTGAATTTCGAACTTAAAAAGAAAAATATGAGGCATTGTTGAAGAAAAATCGTCGACCGGAGATGAAATGCGAGGGGAAGTGGATTTGTCAATGTAATCTTAGCCAAAGGTTAGTGTCTAGTACTGATTGACGTATGAAATGATTGAATGCAGTGTCAAAGCATTCCACGGTGGTATGATAAACCATACGTACTGTTTATTATGTCATGTATACAACCACAATAGTTTTAGCATGTACCTGGCCATGTCAATGTGGTTTATGTCAGCAGTATAATTTGCTAAGACAAGATTATGCAAAATACGAATTGCATCACAACCTTAAACTATGCAGAAGTCTCGTTACTTTTGCTGGATGCAGCTTGCAGAAGATGGCACCAGTAAAGGTCTCTTACTCGGAGAACGAATGTGTAAGGTCATCATATACTCAGTTCAGCTTTGGTGTCTACTGTTCCGAAACGAATGGCGCACAGCACAGCGCTACTCTGTCACAACCTCTCGAAAGTTCACAAAAGTCGAATAGTTGATATACGGTTTCTGTCGTTTTCGATGTAGCGTGTATACGTCATAATGACGTCACATCGTATCCAAGTCCGGTGAACTTAGCATCCCCCTGCTGGCCACCGCGTGGGGTTGCGAGCTGTTGCGGCTGCAATGTGTCCGACGCGAGTGGATCACCAATATCGGACGACGCGAAGTTGCATAGTCCGGAAATAGTCTGTGGAACATTGTATTGTTGGGGCGAAGGTCGAGTAAACATGTCAAGGAAATTGCCAAGATCAAAAGTTGCCGCAAATTTTTCACGCACACGTAGATCATTGTTGAAGTCAACAGCACGGCACGAAAAAAGTCATTGTTGCGTTTCACACATGCTATAGGTTGATAGGTTGATCCGTGTACTGAAAAACGTTATACGAACTTTTATGAGAGCCACTCTCTCATATCTAGCGTAGGCACAAGCGGCAACTGTGCGACGACTCCATTGTCGTATGAAGACAATCAAGTGATATACACTGATCAAGTTGTAATAGGTGCTGTTGTTCGTTGCGGGGTCACCACTATGCAATTTCTTGGAGAAAAGGCTTGATGTGAAACGCAGGATGCCGATTTAGGCTGCTCAAATGCAATTTATTACAACACGGAGATACATCTCAAATATGTGAGCACTAGACAATTGTTCAGAGCGAACTCAAAATGCCGAAAACAATGTCCTTGTGGGAGTTCAAGTGCTGGCCAAAGCGATCGTTATCGATAGATTAAGTCCCCACAGGGATACGGACAATTTGGCACATCTATTAACAGAACACAAAGGGACCATTACCATGCAAAGGCAAATAATCCCTGAGTTTATTGGGTCAAATGAGACACTGACATTAGGTCAAAATCAGAATCAGGAAATTACACTGACAGAAACTCCCAAATAATCCCATAATAATGGTGGAAAAAGTAAAATCAACTCGCTTCATTTGAATGTTAGGGGAATAAAGTATGAAGTAGATGAGGTTTTTATTTGTTTGCAAGATCTCAGTAGCTGGAAAGAAATTGATGTCAGTACCACAGAGACAGAAAATCTTAATGTATCTGTTTCTAAGTTAGTTGCACATTCATACAGATCTAGTATGGAGAAAGGTGGAGTTGTCACATTCATAAAAATGGTAAATGCTACAATTACAAAAAAATGAAGACATAGGTAAATTCTGTATATATCAGAATATGGGAGCATGTGCTTGCGAGTTACTATTGGGGAATGTAATATTTGTGATGTTACAGTATACAGGTCTCCACTGTGCAATTTTGATGAATTTTTGTCCTCTCTGATAGAAAGGAGGAAGGGACTGGTAATTTGTGGTGATTTTAAGGTAAATTTCTTTAACGATTCTGGCCATAAAAGGGATATATAGGTGCTTTTAGTGACTAATACTTTGTTATAACCATAAATTTCCCTATACGCATTTCTCAAGATGGCAGTACCTATACAGGTAACGTACGATTATTCATTAAACCAAAAAAATTAAAAAGAGGCACAGGCCTATCTGGTGGTAAGCAGATTGTTAGATTACCATGCATAGTTAGCTACATCATATAAGTTGGCTCCATGTACAATTCGGAAACACTCTAAGAAAACAGAGAGGCTCATTAATGCCAAACTACTGAAGATTTAAAAAAAAAAAGCTTAAAGAATGTTGACTGCTGTTATTTTACATGAGTCTAACGCTAATTCTTAATATAACATATGTCTTAATGAGTTTATATCCATTTTAGAAACTAGATTTCCTAAAAAGATGACATGCAATAATGGCAAGTCATTAAAGAATGTACAGGTATCAGCGTCTCTTCACAACAAAACAGGACTTGTACAAAATAGCAAGAACAGGCAATGACAGAGAAATAGTTTCTTATTGTAATCAGTACTGTAATATACACACATCAAAAAAAGTTTGACATCACACTGGTTCCCAGAACTCCTGAAGATAGACGTAGACTGTCGATATTATATCACAAACACAATCCCTTTGACTGGTCAGAGATGTCACTAAACCCTCCCAAAGATGTAAACTACCATGCATGAGCAGCGCCTAATAGACGGTTCAAAAATGGTTCAAATGGCTCTGAGCACTAAGGGACTTAACATCTATGGTCATCAGTTCCCTAGAACTTAGAACTACTTAAACCTAACTAACCTAAGGACATCACACAACACCCAGTCACCTAATAGACGGATGGGGTCCAACAGTCGATCAGTTCCAGTCATTCCACCAAGAAGGAGGTACACGGCCCATGTTGTCTGTAGTTCAACCATGCCTAGACGTCAATACCGCGGTTCGATCGTGTCCGCAGTGTTACTTTGTGCCAAGAAGGACTCTCAACAAGGGAAGTGTCCAGGCGTCTCGGAGTGAACCAAAGCGACGCTGTTCGGACATGGGGGAGATGGAGAGAGACAGGAACTGTCAATGAGATGCCTCGCTCAGACCGCCCAAGGGCTACTACTGCAGTGGATGAGCGCTACCTACGGATTATGGCTCGGAGGAACCCTGACAGCAATGCCACCACGTTGAACAATGCTTTTCGTGCAGCCACAGGATATCATGGTTACGACTCAAACTGTGCGCAGTAGCCTGCATGATGCGCAACTTCACTCCCGACGTCCATGGCAAGGTCCATCTTTGCAACCATGACGCCGTGCAGTGTGGTACAGATGGGCCCAACAACATGCCGAATGGACCGGTCAGGATTGGCATCACTTACTCTTCACCGATGAATGTCGCATATGCCTTCAAACAGACAATCGCCGGAGACGTGTTTAGAGGCAACCCGGTCAGGCTGAACGCCATAGACACACTGTCCAGCGAGTGCAGCGAGGTGGAGGTTCCCTGCTGTTTTGGAGTGGCATTATGTGGGGCCGACAGTACGCCGCTGGTGGTCATGGAAGGTGTCGTAAAGGCTGTACGATAAGTGAACGCCATCCTCCGACCGATAGTGCAACCACATCGGCCGCATATTGCCGAGGCATTTGTCTTCATGGACGACAATTCGCGCCCCCATCGTGCACCTCTTGTGAATTACTTACTTCGGGATAACGACATCGCTCGACTAGAGTGGCCAGCATGTCCTCCAGACATGAACCCTATTGAACATGCCCGAAATACACTCCTGGAAATTGAAATAAGAACACCGTGAATTCATTGTCCCAGGAAGGGGAAACTTTATTGACGCATTCCTGGGGTCAGATACATCACATGATCACACTGACAGAACCACAGCCACATAGACACAGGCAACAGAGCATGCACAATGTCGGCACTAGTACAGTGTATATCCACCTTTCGCAGCAATGCAGGCTGCTATTCTCCCATGGAGACGATCGTAGAGATGCTGGATGTAGTCCTGTGGAACGGCTTGCCATGCCATTTCCCCCTGGCGCCTCAGTTGGACCAGCGTTCGTGCTGGACGTGCAGACCGCGTGAGACGACGCTTCATCCAGTCCCAAACATGCTCAATGGGGGACAGATCCGGAGATCTTGCTGGCCAGGGTAGTTGACTTACACCTTCTAGAGCACGTTGGGTGGCACGGGATACATGCGGACGTGCATTGTCCTGTTGGAACAGCAAGTTCCCTTGCCGGTCTAGGAATGGTAGAACGATGGGTTCGATGACGGTTTGGATGTACCGTGCACTATTCAGTGTCCCCTCGACGATCACCAGTGGTGTACGGCCAGTGTAGGAGATCGCTCCCCACACCATGATGCCGGGTGTTGGCCCTGTGTGCCTCGGTCGTATGCAGTCCTGATTGTGGCGCTCACCTGCACGGCGCCAAACACGCATACGACCATCATTGGCACCAAGGCAGAAGCGACTCTCATCGCTGAAGACGACACGTCTTCATTCGTCCCTCCATTCACGCCTGTCGCGACACCACTGGAGGCGGGCTGCACGATGTTGGGGCGTGAGCGGAAGACGGCCTAACGGTGTGCGGGACCGTAGCCCAGCTTCATGGAGACGGTTGCGAATGGTCCTCGCCGATACCCCAGGAGCAACAGTGTCCCTAATTTGCTGGGAAGTGGCGGTGCGGTCCCCTACGGCACTGCGTAGGATCCTACGGTCTTGGCGTGCATCCGTGCGTCGCTGCGGTCCGGTCCCAGGTCGACGGGCACGTGCACCTTCCGCCGACCACTGGCGACAACATCGACGTACTGTGGAGACCTCACGCCCCACGTGTTGAGCAATTCGGCGGTACGTCCACCCGGCCTCCCGCATGCCCACTATACGCCCTCACTCAAAGTCCGTCAACTGCACATACGGTTCACGTCCACGCTGTCGCGGCATGCTACCAGTGTTAAAGACTGCGATGGAGCTCCGTATGCCACGGCAAACTGGCTGACACTGACGGCGGCGGTGCACAAATGCTGCGCAGCTAGCGCCATTCGACGGCCAACACCGCGGTTCCTGGTGTGTCCGCTGTGCCGTGCGTGTGATCATTGCTTGTACAGCCCTCTCGCAGTGTCCGGAGCAAGTATGGTGGGTCTGACACACCGGTGTCAATGTGTTCTTTTTTCCATTTCCAGGAGTGTAGATGGAAAAGGGCTGTTTATGGATGACGTGACCCACCAACCACTCTGAGGGATCTCCTTACATCATTTTCTACAAAATTTGAGAAATTAATGTATTCCAAAGTTTGAAGAAGAAATTTTCACTCTAGAGGGGAGTGTGCACTTATTTGAAATTTCCTGGCAGATTTAAACTGCGTGCCGGACCAGGACTCGAAGCTGGGACCTTTCCCTGTTGCCGGCAAGCGCTCCACCGACTGGGACTAATACCCTCGGCTGTAGCAAAGCCATGTCTCCGCAATATCCTTTCGTCCATGAGTGTTAGTCCTGCAGGTTTTGCAGGAGACGTCCTGTGAAGTTTGGGACGTGGGGAGACGAGGTACTGCGAGAAGTAAAGCTGTGGGCGCGGGACGTGAGTCGTGTCGGGATAGCGCAGTCGACGCCGGCACGGCAGCTCAGCGTTTACCGGCAGGGGACTGGCCATGCTCTCTAATGAAAAAAGGAAACCGAATGACGATTCTCTACAACTGAACCCGAATGATGTCTTGCGATATCCGCGCGGAGCTGCTGACGAGAAAATGGATAATACGAGGGCAGTTCAATAAGTAATGCAACACATTTTTTTTCTCGGCCAATTTTGGTTGAAAAAACCGGAAATTTCTTGTGGAATATTGTCAAACATTCCCGCTTCGTCTCGCATAGTTTCATTGACTTCCGACAGGTGGCAGCGCTGTACGGAGCTGTTAAAATGGCGTCTGTAACGGATGTGCGTTGCAAACAACGGGCAGTGATCGAGTTTCTTTTGGCGGAAAACCAGGGCATCTCAGATATTCATAGGCGCTTGCAGAATGTCTACGGTGATCTGGCAGTGGACAAAAGCACGGTGAGTCGTTGGGCAAAGCGTGTGTCATCATCGCCGCAAGGTCAAGCAAGACTGTCTGATCTCCCGCGTGCGGGCCGGCCGTGCACAGCTGTGGCTCCTGCAATGGCGGAGCGTGCGAACACACTCGTTCGAGATGATCGACGGATCACCAGATCTTCAGAAATTGAAGAAACGACTTCAGCGTGTTCGTCGGCACAAAAATCTGAACGAACTTCTCCTTCTTCATGACAACGCAAGACCTCACACAAGTCTTCGCACCCGAGAGGAGCTCACAAAACTTCAGTGGACTGTTCTTCCTCATGCACCCTACAGCCCCGATCCCGCACCGTCGGATTTCCATATGTTTGGCCCAACGAAGGACGCAATCCGTGGGAGGCACTACGCGGATGATGAAGAAGTTATTGATGCAGTACGACGTTGGCTCCGACATCGACCAGTGGAATGGTACCGTGCAGGCATACAGGCCCTCATTTCAAGGTGGCGTAAGGCCGTAGCATTGAATGGAGATTACGTTGAAAAATAGTGTTGTGTAGCTAAAAGATTGGGGAATAACCTGGTGTATTTCAATGCTGAATAAAACAACCCCTGTTTCAGAAAAAAATGTGTTGGATTACTTATTGAACTGCCCTCGTAGATCAGATGGAAAGAATGAAGGAAAAAAATAGTCGGTAGAGCACTTGGCACTAAAGGAAAAAGCTTCCAGGTTTTTTGAGTTCCGGTTCGGCACACAGTTTTAATCTGCCAGTAAGTTTCATACTCCAGAGTTGTAACCCACCTGTGTAGTAATAAGATACTTGGCCAATCACAATTTGGATTTTGAAAGGGCTATCCTACTCAGTCAGCTGTTTATGTAATTACTGAGCACGTAGTAAAATCTTTAATGATAACGTCACCAATTATGATCTTCTGTGACTTATCGAAAGCACTGTGTCTGTAATAACATTCTATTACAGAAATTAATCTTTTATGGAATGTATAGGTCAGCAAGCCGTCCGCTGTGGCCGAGCGGTTCTAGGCGCTTCAGTTCGGAACCGCGCTGCTGCTATGGCCGCAGATTCAAATTCTGCCTCGGGCATGGATGTGTGTGACGTCCTTAGGTTAGTTAGGTTTAAGTAGTTCTAAGTCTACGGGACTGATGACCTCAGATGTTAAGTCCCATAGTGCTTAGAGCCATTTGAACCACAGGTCAGCAAATGACTGGTTTAGTTCTTATTAAAGAAGCAGAATATGCAAAGTTTGCTTAGGCAGTTCGTGTAATACAAAGAGACACGCCACATCATCTGCATGGGGAAAAATTACAATGGGAGTCCCACAAGCTTCGATCTCCGGCCCACTACTGTCCTTGCCTTACGTTAATGGTCTGCCATTTTATTTGAACCAGGAGGCAGAATTAGCCTCGTTTTCGGACGACCCAAGAAGAGTCGTGAAACCGAGCAAAGAGGCATCAACAGAGACAACAGTAAATGATGTTTTTGTGAAAGTTACTGAACGATTCTGCACAAATGGGCTAGCTTTAAACTACGAAGAAATGCAAGTCACCCAGTTTTGTACTCTCAGAAATAATCCATTTTCTATTAACTTACAATACCAACAAGAAATAGTAAAGGAGGTACAAAACAGTAAAGTTCTTTGGTTTGTATATCGATGGGAAATTAAATTACAAAAAAACATATTGTAGACTTGCTAAAACGTTTAGGTTCGGTTACTTTTGCCATAAGAATAACTGCCAACTGTGAGGATTTAGAAGCCACTAAGTCAACATATTTTGCATACTGTCATTCATTGCGGCGTATGGAATAATCTTTTGCGTCAACTGCCCGATTAGCGAAAAACTATTAATTGGGCAAAAGAAAGTAATTAGAATTATGTGTGGAGTTTCATATGCATACATCTTGCAGGCGCTTCTTTAAGCAGCTGGGAATATATACTACAGCTTCGCAGAACATTCATTCGTTTATGGGGTTTGTCACCAACAATCCATACATGTAAGTCTGAGAGTAACAGATATACCAACTACAACACTAGAACAAAAATGATCGTTTTATAAATCTAACATTGCCACAGAAAGGGGTGAAATATGCAGCTATAAAACTCATTAACAACCTAACCATGGAATTAAAATGTTTGACAGATAGCAGAAATGTACAGTAAAGAGTGTTACCCTTAACAAATTCTTCTACACCATAGGAGATTTCTTGTTTTAAGATAATTAGTCATTAAAAAACTGTAAATCGACAACAGGCAGCCAGGCCTAATATTAAGAAATGAAAAACTGAGGATACAAAAGCCCAGATTCTGTTTCACTCATATACCACCAGAACTCAACACGCGAAAGTTCGCCCGGGCGCTTTAACAAAAAATCTGTAGGACGCAGATGTAGGTCCTGTTTTATAATACAGGGTGATTCAAAAAGAATACCACAACTTTAGGAATTTAAAACTCTGCAAAGACAAAAGGCAGAGCTAAGCACTATCTGTCGGCGAATTAAGGGAGCTCTAAAATTTCATTTAGTTGTACATTTGTTCGCTTGAGGCGCTGTTGACTAGGCGTCAGCGTCAGTTGATGCTAAGATGGTGACCGCTCAACAGAAAGCTTTTTGTGTTATTGAGTACGGCAGAAGTGAATCGACGACAGTTGTTCAGCGTGCATTTCGAACGAAGTATGGTGTTAAACCTCCTGATAGGTGGTGTATTAAACGTTGGTATAAACAGTTTACAGAGAATGGGTGTTTGTGCAAAAGGAAAAGTTCTGGACGGCCGAGAACGAGTGATGAAAATGTAGCACGCATCCAGCAAGCATTTGTTCGCAGCCCAGGAAAATCGACTCGCAGAGCTAGCAGAGAGCTGCAAATTCCACAATCAACTGTATGGATGGAGAGTCCTACGGAAAAGGTTAGTTATGAAACCTTATCGTCTGAAGTTGGTTCAAGCACTGTCTGCAGCTGATAAGATTAAAAGATGCTCAAATGGAAACAATGAATCTTTCGTTTCAAAGATTGTGTTTAGTGATGAAGCAACTTTCCACACTAACGGGAAAGTCAACCGTCACAATGTCTGTATATGGGGCACTGAGAATCCGCGGGAAACAACTCAGTATGAAAGTCACTCGCCTAAGGTGAACGTTTTCTGTGCCATTTCAGCCAATAAAGTTTTTGGTCCCTTTTTCTTCGAAGGTGCTACTGTAACTGGACTACAGTATCTGGAGATGTTAGAGAATTGGCTGTTCCCTCAGCTCGAACAAGAAGCACAACAATTCATATTTCAGCAGGATGGAGCGCCACCACATTGGCACTTATCTGTCTGTAACTACCTGAACGTCAACTACCCGAGGCGATGGTTCGGCCGCCAGGCAGCCCGTGACAGAGCACTTCATCACTGGCCTCCAAGAAGCCCTGATCTTACTCCCTGCGATTTTTTCTTATGGGGGTATGTTAAGGATATGGTGTTTCGGCCACCTCTCCCAGCCACCATTGATGATTTGAAACGAGAAATAACAGCAGCTATCCAAACTGTTACGCCTGATATGCTACAGAGAGTGTGGAACGAGTTGGAGTATCGGGTTGATATTGCTCGAGTGTCTGGAGGGGCACATATTGAACATCTCTGAACTTGTTTTTGAGTGAAAAAAAACCTTTTTAAATACTCTTTGTAATGATGTATAACAGAAGGTTATATTATGTTTCTTTCATTAAATACACATTTTTAAAGTTGTGGTATTCTTTTTGAATCACCCTGTATATCAACACGCCCAGCTCTTAGTTCCCACATGCATAGATAAACGGCGTTGAGATTTCATCGGACTTGGTTCCAGGCTTTCCTTCACTCAAGAAATGTTTCTGTGGTGTTCGAAGTCTTTTCGGACATGAAACCTGAGTTTCTCCTGGCGAATACAAAGTTCAAATAACTTACGGGAATACAACCAGGTGACATCTACGACAACGGTCGATATTTCGACAGGTGGACGTCCTGCCATTTTCAACGTACAGATGCAGTTAGGAAGCTCTGTGCAAGGGAATTTGAAACCTCAGTAAGCAGAGCACGCTCACGGATGAACGACTTGAGAAGTTATCGATGCTGAAAATTAACAGCCAGCGGGTGTATCAACTCTGGCCCTCCGTTTTTTGACGAGGGAGAGAGCAGGGTTCCACGCAGAATCTAAGCAAAAACCTCAGTCTCTGATTACAACGTTACTTCATAATTTAATTTCAACAGCTTCCTTAGTAATACTATTCCAACAACTGGAAGTTTATGCCAGAATCTCCTTGTTGTTATATTCCGTAGCTGACCGGTGCCCAGACAATGCTCTGCAATGGCAGATTTGCTGGGCTGCTGTAAGCGTGTGTGACGCTTATACTCAGTACTGTGGTCCTGGTGATCTGATGAAGGTATGCCGTGCCACAACTGCAAGGAATACGATAGACACCCGCCTTATATAAAACAAGATAATCTTTTACCCATCCTAATCTCATACTGTGGTCGAAAAACACGTTTCACATCATATTTCCGCAAAGTACGACCAATCCAGTTGGAAATTCTTCCTGCGTAAGGCGAAAAGGCCGAAGACTTCGCTACCGCCTCCATACTACACTCCTGGAAATTGAAATAAGAACACCGTGAATTCATTGTCCCAGGAAGGGGAAACATTATTGACACATTCCTGGGTCAGATACATCACATGATCATACTGACAGAACCACAGGCACATAGACACAGGCAACAGAGCATGCACAATGTCGGCACTAGTACAGTGTATATCCACCTTTCGCAGCAATGCAGGCTGCTATTCTCCCATGGAGACGATCGTAGAGATGCTGGATGTAGTCCTGTGGAACGGCTTGCCATGCCATTTCCACCTGGCGCCTCAGTTGGACCAGCGTTCGTGCTGGACGTGCAGACCACATGAGACGACGCTTCATCCAGTCCCAAACATGCTCAATGGGGGACAGATCCGGAGATCTTGCTGGCCAGGGTAGTTGACTTACACCTTCTAGAGCACGTTGGGTGGCACGGGATACATGCGGACGTGCATTGTCCTGTTGGAACAGCAAGTTCCCTTGCCGGTCTAGGAATGGTAGAACGATGGGTTCGATGACGGTTTGGATGTACCGTGCACTATTCAGTTTCCTCTCGACGATCACCAGTGGTGTACGGCCAGTGTAGGAGATCGCTCCCCACACCATGATGCCGGGTGTTGGCCCTGTGTGCCTCGGTCGTATGCAGTCCTGATTGTGGCGCTCACCTGCACGGCGCCAAACACGCATACGACCATCATTGGCACCAAGGCAGAAGCGACTCTCATCGCTGAAGACGACACGTCTCCATTCGTCCCTCCATTCACGCCTGTCGCGACACCACTGGAGGCGGGCTGCACGATGTTGGGGCGTGAGCGGAAGACGGCCTAACGGTGTGCGGGACCGTAGCCCAGCTTCATGGAGACGGTTGTGAATGGTCCTCGCCGATACCCCAGGAGCAACAGTGTCCCTAATTTGCTGGGAAGTGGCGGTGCGGTCCCCTACGGCACTGCGTAGGATCCTACGGTCTTGGCGTGCATCCGTGCGTCGCTGCGGTCCGGTCCCTTCCGCCGACCACTGGCGACAACATCGATGTACTGTGGAGACCTCACGCCCCACGTGTTGAGCAATTCGGCGGTACGTCCACCCGGCCTCCCGCATGCCCACTATACGCCCTCGCTCAAAGTCCGTCAACTGCACATACGGTTCACGTCCACGCTGTCGCGGCATGCTACCAGTGTTAAAGACTGCGATGGAGCTCCGTATGCCACGGCAAACTGGCTGACACTGACGGCGGCGGTGCACAAATGCTGCGCAGCTAGCGCCATTCGACGGCCAACACCGCGGTTCCTGGTGTGTCCGCTGTGCCGTGCGTGTGATCATTGCTTGCACAGCCCTCTCGCAGTGTCCGAAGCAAGTATTGTGGGTCTGACACACCGGTGTCAATGTGTTCTTTTTTCCATTTCCAGGAGTGTATTAGCAAGCCGCGCTTGGTAGCCGCGCGGTCTAGGGCGCCTTGCCACGGTTCGCGCGGCTTCCCTTAGGCATGGATGTGTGTGTTGTCCTTACCGTAAGTTAGTTAGATTAAGCAGAGTGTAAGCCTAGGGACCGATGACCTCAGCAGTTTGGTCCCATCAGAACTTACCAAAAATTCCCAGTTATTAGCAGTCACCAGGTGCACGATTGGTCGATAGCGAAACGCATGTTGTCATCCGTCTTTCACAATAACCATTCTGACGAAAGGTCACCTTAAGATGGACTATCTCAGCTTACATACTCTCGTGGTCTGAGATGATGTGGGCCCTATGAACCAAGATGCGACGTGCCCATTCACGCTGGGCGGTTGGTGACAGCTCAGTCCGTAGATACAAGAGTAGGCTTCCCACAAACGGTATGTCCCGACGTACCTTCAACCTTCCTCCAGACCAACACGTAAAGGAATGGGATGGCTACCATTTTCCACTTCCGTCATTTAAGGAATTTTTGAGTGGTTCGAATTCAGACGTTCTCAAAAGCTGTTCAAATTAACTACCGTGAGGTCAGACGACAAAAGAAACCCAAGAGCTTTTCATCAACAAATGTATCATCTACATATCTAAAAACACACACACACACACTTACACACAGATTCCAATGCTACCGACAGCAAGGCACGTTCCTCGAAGTATATGGCAACCAAATTGACAATTATAGACGGCAATTGGCTTCTCATCGCAACCCCATCTTTCTGTTCACAGTGCTGGTCACTGAATAAAAAGGTCCGTTAATTCAACGCCAAACCTGACCTCCATTAACTGCATATTTGTTCCACGATGTAGGTGGGAAACTATGGCTGTCTTCCCTTCCTTGATGTGTTAGTCAGGAGGAAGGCTGACAGTACATCGGGACATGCCATTTATAGGAATCCAACTCACACTGACTTGTATCTGCAGGCTGGCAGTTGTCATCTCCGGCCAGCGTAGGCACTTCGTACCTTGATTCATAGGGCCCACGTCATCTCAAACCATGAGAGTTTGCCAGCTGAGTTTGTCCATCCTGAGGTCACCTTTCGTGAGAATGGTTACTGTGAAAGACAGACGACACATGCGTTGCGCTACAGACCAATAGTGGACGGAGTATTCTGATGCAATAGCTCCATACTTAACAATCATATACACTACCGGCCATTAAAATTCCTACACCACGGAGATGACGTGCTACAGACGCGAAATTATACCGACAGGAAGAAGATGCTGTGATATGCAAATGATTAGCTTCTCAGAGCATTCACACAAGGTTGGCGCCGGTGGCGACACCTACAACGTGCCGACATGAGGAAAGTTTCCAACCGATTTCTCATACACAAACAGCAGTTGACCGGCGTTGCCTAGTGAAACGTTGTTGTGATGCCTCATGTAAGGAGGAGAAATGCGTACCATTACGTTTCCGACTTTGATAAAGGTCGGATTGGAATTGCGGTTCATCGTATCGCGACATTGTTGCTCGCGTTGGTCGAGATCCAATGACTGTTAGCAGAATATGGAATCGGTGGGTTCAGGAGGGTAATACGGAACGCCGTACTGGGTCGTATCACTAGCAGTCGAAATGACAGGCATCTTATTCGCATGGCTGTAACGGATCGTGCAGCCACGTCTCGATCCCTGAGTCAACAGATGGGGACGTTTGCAAGACAACAACCATCTGCACGAACAGTTCGACGACGTTTGCAGCAGCATGGATTATCAGCTCGGAGACAATGTGTTACGACCCGTGGCTTTACCCTTCATTCGATCCCTGCGAAACCCTACATTTCAGCAGGATAATGCAGGTCCTGTACGGGCCTTCTGCTTACAGAAAATGTTCGACTGCTGCCTTGGCCAGCACATTCTCCAGATCTCTCACCAATTGAAAACGTCTGGTCAATGGTGGCCGAGCAACTGGCTCGTCACAATACGACAGTCACTACTCTTGATGAACTGTGTTATCGTGTTGAAGCTGCATGGGCAGCTGAACCTGAACACGTCATCCAAGCTCTGTTTGACTCAATGCCCATGCGCATCAAGGCCGTTATTACAGCCGGAGGTGGTTGTTCTGGGTACTGATTTCTCAGGATCTATGCACCCAAATTGCGTGAAAATGTAATCACATGTCAGTTCTAGTATAATAGATTTGTCCAATGAATACCGGTTTATCATCTGCATTTCTTCTTGATGTAGCAATTTTAATGGCCAGTAGTGTATAACCGTTCGCTCGACGAAAGATCCGTACCCAAAGACTGGAAAGTTGGACAGGTCACACCAATATTCGAGAAAGGTAATAGAAGTAATCCAGTAAATTACAGGCCCATATCGTTAACGTCGATATGCAGCAGGATTTTGGAAGATATATTGCCTTCGAACATTATGAATTACCACGAAGAAAACAGTCTATTGACACACAGTCAACATGGATTTAGAAAACATCGTTCTTGTGAAACACAATAGCTCTTTATTCGCATGAAATGTTGACTGCTATTGACAAGGGATTTAAGACTGATTCCGTATTTCTGGATTTCCGGAACACAAGCTGCTTGTAGTGAAATTGCGTGCTTATGGAATATCGTCTCAGTTATGTGACTGGATTTCTGATTTGCTGTCATAGAGGTCACAGTAATTGACGGAAAGTCATCGAGTAAAACAGAAGTGATTTCTAGCGTTCCCCATGGTAGTGCTACAGGCCCTTTGCTGTTCCTTATCTATATAAACGATTTGGGAGACAATCGGAGCAGCCGTCTCCGGTTGTTTGCAGATGACGCTGTTGTTTAGCGACTAATAATCATCAGAAGATCAAAACAAATGGCAAACTCGATTTGGAAAAGATATCTGAATGTTGCGAAAATTGGCAGTTGACCCTAAATAACGAAAAGTGTGAGGTCATCCACACGGATTCCTTTAGGAATCCGTTAAACTTCGGTTACACGATAAATCAGTCAAATCTAAAGGTCGCAAATTCAACTTGACAGAACGATAAGTCGAATCACCAGACTGGCGTACAAATTTGTTGTCAGGGTGCGTGGTATAACCACGAGAGCGCTCCTGCTGTCATATGAAATTGCACCACAGACCATAGCTCCAGGTGTAGGTCCAGAGTGTCCAGCACGCAGACAGGTTGGTTGCAGTCCCTCAACTGGCCTCCTTCTAACCAACACACGACCATCACTGGCACTGAGGCGGAACCAGCTTTTATCAGAAACGCAACTGACTTCCACCCTGACCTCCAATGACCTGTCACTTGACACCACTGAAGTCGAAAATAGCGGTGGTTTGGGGCCAGTGCAATGCACGCTATAGGGCGTCTGTCTCTAAGCTGTCCAAGTAACCGATTGGAACAGGTCGTTGTGTCACTATGGTGCCAACTACTGCTCAGATTGTTGCTGGGGATGTAGTAAGATGCGCTAGAGCCATACGCCAAAAACGATGGGGCTCCCTCTCGGAAGCACCCAATTGACTGTCCGGAGACCAGCGACCGTATACCTTCGTGACCACCGCTGTTAGCGATAATGTACTCGTATAGTGGCTTCACTCCAGCCAAGTCTTTCTGCAGTATCGCAAGAGGAACATTCAGCTTTCGTATCCCTATTACATGGGGCTCCCTCTCGGAAGCACCAAATGACTGTCCGGAGACCAGCGACCGTATACCTTCGTGACCACTGCTGTTAGCGATAATGTACTCGTATAGTGGCTTCACTCCAGCCAAGTCTTTCTGCAGTATCGCAAGAGGAACATTCGGCTTTCGTATCCCTATTACATGGGGCTCCCTCTCGGAAGCACCAAATGACTGTACGGAGACCAGCGACCGTATACTTTCGTGACCACCGCTGTTAGCGATAATGCACTCGTATAGTGGCTTCACTCCAGCCAAGTCTTTCTGCAGTATCGCAAGAGGAACATTCAGCTTTCGTATCCCTATTACATGGGGCTCCCTCTCGGAAGCACCAAATGACTGTCCGGAGACCAGCGACCGTATACCTTCGTGACCACCGCTGTTAGCGATAATGTACTCCTTATAGTGGCTTCACTCCAGCCAAGTCTTTCTGCAGTATCACAAGAGGAACATTCAGCTTTCGTATCCCTATTACATGGGGCTCCCTCTCGGAAGCACCAAATGACTGTCCGGAGACCAGCGACCGTATACCTTCGTGACCACCGCTGTTAGCGATAATGTACTCGTATAGTGGCTTCACTCCAGCCAAGTCTTTCTGCAGTATCGCAAGAGGAACATTCAGCTTTCGTATCCCTATTACATGGGGCTCTCTCTCGGAAGCACCAAATGACTGTCCGGAGACCAGCGACCGTATACTTTCGTGACCACCGCTGTTAGCGATAATGTACTCGTATAGTGGCTTCACTCCAGCCAAGTCTTTCTGCAGTATCGCAAGAGGAACATTCAGCTTTCGTATCCCTATTACATGGGGCTCCCTCTCGGAAGCACCAAATGACTGTCCGGAGACCAGCGACCGTATACCTTCGTGACCACCGCTGTTAGCGATAATGTACTCGTATAGTGGCTTCACTCCAGCCAAGTCTTTCTGCAGTATCGCAAGAGGAACATTCAGCTTCTGTATCCCTATTACATGGGGCTCCCTCTCGGAAGCACCAAATGACTGTCCGGAGACCAGCGACCGTATACCTTCGTGACCACCGCTGTTAGCGATAATGTACTCGTATAGTGGCTTCACTCCAGCCAAGTCTTTCTGCAGTATCGCAAGAGGAACATTCAGCTTTCGTATCCCTATTACATGGGGCTCCCTCTCGGAAGCACCAAATGACTGTCCGGAGACCAGCGACCGTATACTTTCTTGACCACCGCTGTTAGCGATAATGTACTCGTATAGTGGCTTCACTCCAGCCAAGTCTTTTTGCAGTATCGCAAGAGGAACATTCAGCTTTCGTATCCCTATTACACGACCTCGTTCAGATTCAGTGAGGTGTTGGTAATGGCGTCTTTGTCGCCTTAAGGGAATTCTTAACTAACACCGACACACCACGTCCAACATCAAAGGCAACTAACGCTCACAACCGTTACAGAGTGCATTTAAAGCAAACCTGATTTGCATCCCCGTAGTGGCGGTACTGGCGCGAAATTTTAATAGACATCATCTTTCCACTGTAGGAACACACCTACAAACTGTCGTTTATGTAACACAACTCCTTCTGGTGTTGCGATTTTTTGCCATCAGTTTATATTTGAAGTACGGCTGTACTTTCGAATGAAAACCCAGTTTTTGAGAAATTGGATGAAAACTGGACAAAGTGCGGAAGTTTCAAGGTTTTGTCAATATGGCGACGGAAGCTTTTCTCCGAAATCGGTGCAAACTCAGGTTACTTGTACAGGAGGAGTGCTTGAGCGACTGAAACAGTTTCCAGAGCTCCACTAATTTTTCAACAGCATCCTTGTTTTGGGACCTAAAATCTAATTTTACTTGCCGAAACCAGAGGACATCGCAGTCAACACAGCAGAGGAAACTGTGACCTTCCAAAAACACTGACGTGGACGTACTTCATACAGTTGAAGAGTACGCAGCTACTACTACTCGAGCCATTGCGTGTGGCGGGAATGTACTTCATAGCACTATATATAGGTTAGGAACTAACATCCCATAGATGTTCGGGCTCACATGCGGCTCCTCTTCGTCCAAATGTCTTGGCTCAATCTCGTCTAGGGGTTGAACCGCACGTGTCGCATTACACGCCCTAAGTTAGACACTTGTGACCCTTTGGTTAAATTGTTTCGCTGATGGCAAGTTTGCGAAATACAAAGTTAATATAACATATAATAATTGTAATAATAATATCAGGAACTAAATTAACGACCCATAAATTATATAGGCCACACAGTTGGGATTTGGTTAGAATAATGTTTATTCAGAAAGCAAACTAACCGTGAAAGTGGTCATATTTAGAGTTACTGTTAAATTCGAGCGCATAACCATTTGACACAGTTCGATCATTCACAATCCCATCGCAAAATGCAAGTCCAATACTCCACCTCGATATTTACACGAAAAGTTCACACCAGGTGCACGGCTGCTCACTGCTCAGAGCCTAAGAGTCGCGATACCACACAATGCGAAATTTTCTAAGTCGTTTCACTTCCTAGCTGCCTAAAGACCGACTGTCCGCTTTCGTGTCTCAATCCCAACTGTCCACTCTGGTGTCTCCGACCGAACTGTCCGCTTTGGTGTCTAGAGGGGCCCTATTCTGTATCGCTCATACCGATCGGTATAGTAGTTTTGTCTCGGTAGTGACGTCATTTTCGGTTCTTTATCGAAATATCCTATTCAGCAAGCTTCTGAAATCTGTTACCGAACGGTCCTCCCACCGATTTTACGACAATTGTACCGAGAGGTTTTGGATTTCGGTGTGGCCCTGTCGATCGGTGAGCTGTGCTTTATGTGCACCTATAATTTGTTATTTTAAACATATTTAGCGGTTTTAGCTTTGGATTTAGTGATTGTGTTACTAAAGAATCACCAGAGGACGCATCGGGTTGGAAAGTGAGTTCATTATAGACTATTTTTCTTTGTTAGAAATGTGGTTAGGTTAGGTTGTTGCTGTGAATGATTACATGAAAAAAAAGTTTTCGACCAATATTCTCTCACAATACGTGTTATTTTTATGCAAATAAGAGTTCAAAGATCATTAAATATCAAGACATCGGCTCTGCTTACGCATATTACATGAGAGTGAACTGACGTTACTAGTGACTTTGTGTCCTTTTTCCCACAAATGGTTTAGTTAGCAATCATCGAAACGTGTTTACAACTTTCAAGTAACAATGGAAAGCAATTATGTGAAGCCTGATATTGGAAACCTTCCAAACTATCAAGCATTTATGACTTACGCAGCACCATTTGGCAACGAAGTCAGCCTAGGTTCCTCAGCACAATAGTGCGAGAACTGAGCACTGAATCTCTGTTATTTGGCGTGGCCAAGTGTTTAACGCGCGGGAATGCCAATGCAAAAGGCATGTGACATGGGTTCGCGCACGGTTGGATAAAAGAATTATTGTTTCCTCTTCATATATGCAACACTTGCTCAGACATTGTTATTCGTGTAAGTTAAGATTTTTCTCCTATATTCGTTATTACTTACATGTAAGAGCGCACTTCCTCAGTAATGATTTCGTGATTTCTGTGTGTTTAAAAAACGAAATATGAAATTGCTGGAGATGAAACTGCTGTGAGTGAAACAACCGACAGTGACCTTTATATTTTTTCTTGTCAGAAATAATTCACCATTTTTTCCGACTGTGTAGCGATTTCCGAATTGCGGTTAGACAGGGATCTTAGAGCACAACTTGAATTACTGGGAATGTAACTAGCAGCGGTCATCTTCATAATCATGCTTGTCGCAACAGTAGACAGAGATGAAAGATCTCCGCCATAATATTTTTAGACTGTAGCATCTTACATGAAACATTTTCATTCATGAGATGCATGTTATAAACTTCGACGAACTGCAGGAGTTCTCGAAAAGGCGTTTTTTCAATTTTGTTTTTAAGACCCAAATCGTTGACGTATCATATAGGGAAGTGGGCTACTTAATCACTTGGATCTCTAGGAGCGAGTTATAACCACATTCTGTTTATCTTCTTATTCTTTGAAACTCTCAGAAACAATTTTTCGGGTGCTTTTATAGATGTATCAGTACAATGCGGTACTACACACTATTACTAACTCATTTTCCGAAACGTAAAATCCAAAACACTATGTCAGTGTGAATGAGAATAAGATGGCATAATGCGGCATTTACGACAATCTGCAAAATACATGCGGTCAGGGAAACAGTAAAAATTTCTGTGAATTTCAGCTGAGAATCATGGAAATGGATATAATGCGCCTGATACTGTTAAGGAAGAGGCAAGAGCGATGAAGGCGGGCATGTCAGCTAGATGGAATGCGGCGTCATGCGTTGTGGCAACGTAAACGCAATTTTCGGTACTTGGAAGAATAGCGCGCCTGTTTCGTCTGTTAGCCGCTTTGTGTTCGTGGCGCTGTGTGCGCTGCAGTGCGCACGCGCGGATTTGCGGCTGCTTGCTTTTGATTGGCTTGCGCGACGCGAACCGACGACACCGTTTCGGTTCTCTAGACCCGAACGGTATCGCTACCGAAATGCATACTGAATAATGCAGGGGCTCTAATTCAAGTGCTAGACCGTTCGGTGCTCTTGAGTACCGAAACGATCGGCACAATGGCGGAAAGATACAGAATAGGCACCCAGGGTGCCACACCGAAATCCAAAACCTCTCGGTACAATTGTCGTAAAATCGGTGGGAGGACCGTTCGGTAACAGGTCTCAGAAGCTTACTGAATAGGATATATCGGTAAAGAACCAAAAATGACGTCACTACCGACACAAACCTACTACACCGATCGGTATGAATGATACAGAATAGGGCCCCAGAACTGTCCCTCTGCTCGTCTCCGGCCGCTTTTCCCGCGCGCCAAACCTCGTCGCTCAACTAACTAGGGAAGTTCCCTTTCCTGAAGCCTTCCATCTGATTGGTTTCAGCTTATTCTACATTATTTTACATTTTAACATATTTTCAATAATCAAAGCTTGACCACTTTCACGTTCTAAATAAAGTAACAATAATATCTGTTACATAATAAACGTTAAATTCTTTTAAATAAAATCAATACTATTTCCTTCTTAACTTTGAATGTCATGGCCAGTAGCCTTGCACCAATGTGCTTTCTGCTAAATAAATACAGAACAAAAGTAACTACTATGCACTAAACTTTACAAAAAATGTTCTATTACCTAATGATTCAATAAGGTGTCTTGCTGTCATCGTTCATTGTGTTTTATGTGGAGGAAATGATGATCTGATGCTTAACTGAAAATACTGATAATTTAAATTTACTATATCTTTTAAACAAAAGAAGTTACAGAGTTGATATTTACAACACTTGTCATTTTAATGATGCGCTTCTGTATGAAATGTCGATCGTCAAGATCGACCAAAGCGTTCACATTTTAGCGCTGAGGTCTTTATTACAAAACTTGTTCATTTCACTTTAACAGAAATCCTAAACTGTTATATATATGATCAGTATTCAAGTTTTATTGGGATCACCAAGAAATTTTATGGAGGATGGAAGATTATAATTACTGTGGCTTCATTCACTGCACTACTACAGAATTAAATAGCTTTCATAAATGTTTCCCTTTATGGGCGATCTTAGGTTCGCCATATTTAACACTGCTACATCTCCTTGGTCACAAACGCCTTCCGCTGGGTTTCCCTATGACGTAGTAGGTTCTCGTCTGTCTCACTCGCACACTACAGCGCTTAGGCCTCAATAGACAATAGACGCCTGTGAATTTCCCCACCTCGTGGTGAATTTGCGCCCTTTGTGGCATACGGTCCCCGACTAAAGGGTTCGTTTCACGATTCCTGAAGGCTGACTCTTTCGGCCTGCTCGTTAACTCACAAGGTGAGTTCTCCATTAACATTAACTCAATCTTTATCACTACTAGATGATTCACTTATCGATTTCCGTGCATCGTTCCTACTGCATTGTACAGACATTTTTCACTTTTACGACGCGAATTATTTTTATCGACGAAGGGCAATTCCCCTGGGGAGAGATTTTCAACAGCTGAAAGAACGACATCTGAGATGAAGTGAATCCTCCTGCCATACATTCCATTACTTTCAATGCCCTGAGGCTTTGCTGTACCATGGGCCCTTTCACTGAGAGTGTTAATTGGCTACTCGTCCGAGGCGCTAATGCCCGCTTGTGAGATGGCGTCCGATTCGTGGCACTCGGTCCGAGCTCTGGTGCTGGTAGAAATTTTTATCTCGAGGTTTTGGCCAGCATGGAAAAGAGAGGTGGCGACGCAAAGTTCCTGCACCAAAGCCCTAGATTAAATTCGAAACCTTTCCACAGTTTCTCGTGGAGTGGAAGCATGCGACACTGCTGATGGTGATCGGTCCGGTGTATGTGGACGGCGAGATCGCCGGACCCTTGGGTGCCACTGGTGGCGGCTACTGGAGAGGGCTCGTGCTACTGGAGAGGGGTACTGGAGAGCGGCGGTGCTACTGGAGCGGGGTAGACTGTGTATCGACAGCCTTTCTCTTCTTCCCTCACCACAAATACAGTCCGCTCCGATAGCTGAATGGTCAGCGTGACGGACTGCCGTCCTTAGGGGCCCGGGTTCGATTCCCGGCTGGCTCGGGGATTCTCTCCGCTCAGGGACTGGGTGTTGTGTTATCTTCGTTATCATTTCATCCCCATCCGGCGTGCAGGTCGCCCAATGTGGCGTCGAATGTAATAAGACCTGCACCAAGGCGGCCGGACTTGCGCCGTAAGGGGCCTCCCGGCCAATGACGCCAAACGCTCATTTCCATTCATTTACCACAAACACAAACATTACACAGTACAATAATAGCACCATCCCCAACACTGGAGAATAGCATTTGAAACACTTCTCATCACTATTGAACTGAATGGTGGGGGCTATAAATGATGAGTCACAGGTAGCGAATATGCATTTTTAAATACAGTAGAAAGTACAGGGACAAATGGTTCAAGAGGAAAATCACGGTAGTATGTTGAAAAATCAACTATCATAAAATTCATTCATAGGAATGAATCACCAACTTCTCCTTCTGAAGTTAAGAAAACTGTATGTTCTCTCAAAAATAAAAACTCATCTGTTTTTGATGATCTTTCCAGTAAAGTACTAAAGATTTGTTCCTGTATAAAAAGCCCTGTCTTATGTGAAATATGTAACGCATCACTACCTCAAGGCATTTTTTCAGAGAGAGTGATATATGCCATTGCCAAACCCTTCTTTACTAAAGGTGATAGGAGAGACGTCGTAAGCATCATTCTGTTTCCCCATTGACATCATTTTCAAAAATTTTTGAGAAGCTGATGTATTCTAGAACAGTATCTTACCTGTGCAACAGCAATAGCCTCAGCAAATCATAGTTTGGATTTCATAAGAATTGTTCCACTGCGAATGCCACTTACATGTTCACTCATCAAATTTTATAAGAATTAAATAATAAAATAGCGTCGGGTGGTATTTTCTGCGACCTGTCTAAGGCATTTGACTGTGTCAATCACAGTATTTTCCTAGATAAATTCAAGTTTTATGGGATAGATGGTAACGCCAACCACTGGATAATGTATATCTAGTCAGATGAATGCAGGAAGTTGTAGTTAGTAACTCAACCAATGAAGTCTGGGGACAATATTTTGACTGGGGAGAAATCACGTATAAGTTTTAATCTTAGGTATACTATTGTTCCTCATATATGTAAATGATCTTCCGTCTAATATTCAAGAAGCATAACTACTTGTTTTTGCAGATGACACTAGTATTCAAAAAAACGGTTCAAATGGCTCTAAGCACTACGGGCCTTATCATCTGAGGTCATCAGTAGGCCTACCCTAGACTTAGAACTACTTAAACCTAACTAATTTAAGGAAATCACACACATGCATGTCCAAGGCAGAATTCGAACCTGCGACCGTAGCAGCAGCGCGGTTCCGGAGTGAAGCGCCTAGAACCGCTCGGTCAAAGCCGCCGTCTGAAACATACATACAAAAACAAAGGGAAAGGTAAACAAAATTCTTAAAAAAATATTGTCGACTGGTTTTCTGCGAATGGTCTCACCTTCAATTCTAAAGAAGGCACAATGTATTCTGTTCTGCATATCTAAGGATACTAAAATAGTGGTAAGCGTATCACATTGCTAGGAAATAGTAGATACGGTGAAAACTTCAAAATTCTTAGGTTTCAATATTAATGAGAATTTAAACTGGAAAATGCACTTTTTGGAATTCCTAAAGCAATTAAGTTCAACCACACTGGGGCATGCTTTCATTCAATAATATAATGTGGAAGAAAGTTATGGGGTGACTCATCTTTAAGGAAGAAAGTCTTCATTGCTCAAAAACGTGCTGTGAGAATAATATGTGGTGCTCATCCACGATCATCTTGTAGACATCTGTTTAAGGAGTTGAGCATTCTGACTACTGCTTCACAGTATATTTATTCCCTCATGAAGCTTGTTGTAAATAATCCACTACAGTTCAAGAGGAACAATGAGAATTAGAATACCAGAAGGAAAAATGACGTTCAGAACTTCATGTTAAGGTTATCTTTAGCACAAAAAGGTGCGCACAATGCGGCAACAAAAATTTTTGATCGCTTATCCAGTGATATAAAATCTCTGACAGACAGCAAAGAAAAATTTGATAACAAACTGAGAAAGTTTCTCCTCGACAACTCCTCATATTCCGTAGAAGAATTTCTATTACTATAATGTGTAAAAGGTGGTGGGCAGAAATTACTAACTCACATCTGTACACTAACCTCAAGTCAACAATGCCATATCACATTATTCTATAACGACCGTGTATCGACTCGGTCGTATCTCTTTACTCCCCACCTAAAGCCCCTTTTAAGCAAGTGGCAATTGACTACTCAAGGCAAAGGAGTCTACCGCATCGCCTATGGCGTTTTATTTCTGTAGTGTCTCTCGCTTGTCACGGAAAGGCATTTTTGTTTATAAGCTCCTGCTCGAGTTGCTGGTTGAGCTATTGGTAGATATTCAACTGAATATTTGTGAATATACAGACTAGGAAAGGAAAACGTAATAAAAAACAGACATAGTAAATTGGCTGACATAAAAATTATTATTCATATTAAAAGACAGATTTCTTAACTTTCACAACCTATTCTTTAATAATGAATCTCACGTAACAAAGAAAATTCTGCTTTGCTTTTCCGCTGTGATTATTTAATAATAATAGACATTAATGTACTTGCATTTCTATGCTGTTTACAGTGTACAAATCTTACTAATATTCATTTCATTATACGACGTTAATTTATGCTCGGTTTTAGATTTCAAAAACTGAAACTATTATAATGAACTCGTAAGCTAAAAATTTCTTCCAGTCACAAAAACGGTTTGCTTTAGCAAACCATTCGAACTGGTTCTCTTAAAAACCATCACACCTGTAATGTTCAACCATAGTGAACGCATGATATCCTACAAAACAGATGGGAATAATTCAGAAGCGACCAAACACCCGATGGTATAAACGACATAAATCCAAAGTTATTATTATTAATGGGTGGTTGGTTTGTGGGATTAAAGGGATCAGACTGTATTATTATTAATGCATAGAAAGAAATTAAATAGTAAGTTTCTATGCTTGGTAACATAACGTTGTGACAAATTCGTTGCAAATCCGTCATAAAATATTCAGCAATAGAAGTATACACGTGCTATAGTGTTTGAGGCAACAATCTTGCCCGGCGTTTTAGGTTACAAGCAGAACTGGGATATGCGTATTTCTTCAGTAGCTAATTATAGTGCTTAAAGTAGAGTGGGCATCAATCCAAAGGGTGTTATTACGAAGGGAACACTGTTTCGCTATGTATTTTGATTTTGGAAGTCCTGTGACCTTGTCTCCCTTCGATCTAAAAACCGGTTCAGCCAGTCACATGAAAAGGGGGCCTTAGTGTAACGCAGAATTCCAACCATCCATGGTGCAGTGTGGTATCAAGTACTGCCCGAGGTGAAGTCAAATTCATCGCTAACCACTGATTCAGGATCTAACTTCAGTCCTTCACGTATTTAGCCTGAGATTTACAGTCATGTCCAACATCACCGAACAGTTACTGAGGTTAAAACTTATACACATAACTAACGAATGTTTCGTTGTCTTTCGGAACAAAAGGATAACTTGCTTACGTGTGGATGTGTCGTTTGTGGTTCCAGTTGAGCGTAAAGAATCACGTATCACTTACTTTCGTGCAAAATACTCTAAACTCTGCAGAGCAAACAAAAGCTTTTAGCAACGGCAGAACGGCTCCGAATACCGGAGAAAAGTGGACAGCAGGATTTGCCGAAGGTTTGCGGATACCTCCTTTGTTAGCTAATGGCCGTGTGCAACAATGACAATGGCGCGCTTCTTAAAACAGGTCATGTTTCTACCGCATCTGTGTAAACAAAGAGGGATAAAAGTCTTAAATATATGCAGATTTTGATTTTGTTCAGCACATAAATAAGTATGTTACAGCGTGATGTCCAGATTCCTTAATCATTTGTGGTAATTTCTCAAGAGTGACGTGCACTTTGCAGACTGCCAGTTATTGGATAAATACGATGAGTGTTCTACGTGGAAGCAGTTTTCCGCAGCTGGTATATGGGATAGTGCTGTCATTCAAATCGACAAACTAAAACCGTACTTTCATATTTAAAACGAATTCAGTGTCCCACAGAATCATATATTAAGCACATTCGAAGTGCTAAATGTAATTATTATTGCATGAACTTACGCTACCTAAGAATGTGGTAAAAAAATACAGTTCAAAAAATTCTATCGAAGAAAGGAGGTTTTTGTTTTGTTTTAAACGTGTAGTTTGTACGCATGCATGGATGCATTTACTGTTATATCAGGCACTGTATATTCTGAGGCCAAACAATGTTTTCTGCTTGTTTACATACTAGTAGCATGTGAAGACTTTGCCTTTTTTCGTGTTAAACACCACCATGTCTTTTTTGGTACATTTCGTGGTGGTTTTCTCGACTTGTGTAACATGCTAGATAAAGAGTACAGTGTCAGAAAACTGCCTTTAAGGAACAAGTACAATTAAAGAACTGTACGCTACCATGTAAGCATTTTTTACGGACATCGAAATATACTAACCTAAACTTTGAAAAATTGTTACAGAAGAGACCACTTCAAGAATAGACTGTATTTAAGGAAAACAGGAAATAAACACATTTTTCTAAATGTTACATTTGTTTTTAAAACTCTTTAGTTGCTCAGGGAACTTAGTGATATCAGTGACGAATAACTCACTTTTTTACTTAGGCTACAATATTTTGTGGTAGAATTGCATTACACTTAGTTATTAGTATAACTTAAAATTAGTGCTGATAATTTTTCTTCAAAAAAATTAATAATCTGTGTCCAAGTAACCTGTGAGGACTCTTTGGGTTTCATAACCTTTTAATACATTACTTGTGAACAGATCTTGTCCAGTTTCTCAATGCGCGCAGTGGCTTTCAAGTAGGACCCAATGTCGCCAGTCTTTTCATAATTTTTTACTATTATCTCTACCCTGTCATTTAGCTTCAAGTATTTCTTATTGCTCTTCTTTCCTTTAAGATTTATTACCAACTTCGTGTCCAAGCAGTTTGTGAGCTCCGCTTCCTTCTTCAAGAATTCCGTCAAACTGCTTAGGTCATCAGTCCCTAAACTTACACACTACTTAATCTAACTTAAACTAACTTACACTAAGGACAACACACACACCCATGCCCGGGGGAGGATTCGAACCTCCGACGGAGGGAGCCGCGCGGACCGTGACACGACGCCCCAGACGGCGCGGCTTGATTCTAGGGTGAGGGTCCCACCAACGTTATTATTTTGTGCCACCCTTCAACAGTATTCGTTGTTCTGTGCCCTTTTCCGTAGCACTTCCATATTGCGATGGGAATATCCTCAATTTGTAACGAGGTGTTCACAAAGTAACACAGAAATTGAGAGAGTCTTTCGGTAACGGGAGTTTTGACAAACGCCAGCGCTGCGTGCATACTGATGTGAAGTCCTAAATCTTCGTTCTGACGGTATTTGGCAGTTACATCGAGGTCTTGAACTTTTTCGTATGGAAATAACGTCTAAGTATTTCACGTCAAGCGCAAACTTCACGAAGGGCCGATATCGGTAATTTGGAACCTCTATATCTCGCACGCTGATAATGACATCGAAAAAAGTTTCAAGGTGTCCTGAGAACATGATCTTAAGAACATACAGTAAAAATTTCGACGCTGTGCGATGAACAGAAACAGTGGAAAGGTTTGGTACCCAAAAGTCCCATAAAAAATGATAGCTTGTCCAAATGGGACGAATGATATGTACATCATCGCGTCGTTAAATATGATAACAAAATTGTTAGTCTACACCCTCAGACCTTTTTTGTTGTAATGAATATTGTTTCATGGCATTTGAATTGTTACTTAGTGGCATTTTTCGTACTATTACTATTTTTTATATATTTGACTCCTCAGTTTTAAAGTAATATTTTACGTAAATCAAGAACGATATACTTCTCACTTCCCATGCCAAATTGTGGGTGCTATGCTTTACATTAAGCAACCGTATATGTTTGATGTCATGTATGTATGGGTTCTGACCCAGTGCTTATGCGGAAGCGTATAACCATTGTTATAATAATGTTAGCTTGTCCAAATGGACAAACGAGAGGTACATCATCATGTCGGTTAAATATGATAACAAAATTGTTTGTCTACACCTTCAAAATTTTTTGTAATGAATACTGTGTTTCACGGCATTTTATTGTTACGTAATTGCATTTTTGTACTATTACTATTTTTATATATTTGACTCCTTAGTCTTAACGTAACATTTTACGTAAATCACGAACGTTGTACTTCTAACTTCCCACGCCAGATGGTGGGTACAATGTTTTTTAAAAAACTGTGTTATATCGCCAGTGTATTTTAGATGTTTCCTTCCCCTTCGTCTGCTATGGTTTATACCTACATTTTAAATTTGAATTATTTCATGATTCACAAATGCACAAGAGATATTTTGTGTTAATATCTTGCAAAACCAGCAATATTAAGTCTTCACGTGACACATTCCACATAGAGGGCGTTCCAAGCCCTGTCACACCGAGGTCTGCTAAACAGGTGCATGTAAACAGCGGCCTCAGTTTATGTGACCGCTCTAAGCTTGTCGTTATAGCTTGATACCAGTGCCTACCAATTTTAATTGTATATTACAGGTATGTTCCTACCAACTGTTATGTTCATACGCAAGTGTAGTTGTGATTTTCTGTTTTATGCTCTCTGATCGTTATGTGAAAATTTTTAACTTCTAGCACTGAGGATGGTCACTAAGTAACCGAAAATCGATTTTGCTGACAATAAAACAACAAAATACGGCCAATGGTGAGTTTCCTTCCAATTCTATAAAAACTACATTGCTGTGCCGGTACTGCGAACAGCTGAAAGGGAGGCGAAACTACAACCATAATTTTTCCAGAGGGCATGTAAGTTTCCTGTATGGTTAAATAATGATGGCGTCGTCTTGGTAAAATACTCTGGAGGTTAAATAGTCCCCCATTCGGATCTCCGAACGGGCACTACTCAGGACATCTTTATCAGGAGAAACAAAACTGGCGTTCTAAAAATCGGAGTGTTGAATGTCAGATCCCTTAATCGGCCAGGTAGGTTAAAAAAAATTAAAAAGGGAAATGGATATGTTAATGTTAGATATAGTGGGAATTAGTGAAATTCAGAGGCAAGAGTATATAGGACCTTTGGTCAGGTGAATATAGGATTATAAGAAATTATTCAGATAGTTAAGGGAGCCTAAAATTTGGTAGTCATTGGGGACTGGAATTTGATAGTAGGAAAAGGAAGAGAAGGAAAAGAAGCGGGTGAATATCTACTGGGGCAAAGGAACGAAAGAGGAAGCCGCCTGGTAGAATGTTGCACAGAGCATAACTTAATCATCGCTAACACTTGGTTTAAGAATCATGAAAGAAGGTTGTATACGTGGAAGAGGGCTGGACACACCAGAAGGTTTCAGACAGATTATATAATGTTAAGACAGAAATATAGGAACCAGGTTTTAAACTGTAAGACTTCCAGGTCCAGATGTGGACTCTGACCATTGGTTATGAACTGCAGATTAAAACTGAAAAAAGCTGCAAAAAGGTAGGAATTTAAGGAGATGGGACGTGGATAAACTGAAAGAACCAGAGGTTGTAGAGAGTTTCAGAGAGAGCATTAGGGAACAGGAACAGGGGAAAGAAAAACAGTAGAAGCAGAATGGGTAGCTTTGAGAGATGAAATAGTGAAGGTAGCGGAGGATGCCTAGTAGACGATGCCTAGTAGATATCCTTGGGTAACAGAAGAGATATTGAATTGGCTAGAGAGCAAATGTGAGGATGTAGAAGCATATGTCTCTAGGAGTAAGATAGATGTCGCCTACAGGAAAATGAAAGAGGCCCTTGGAGAAAAGAGTTCCGATGGAAAAGCAGAAAGGTGGAAGGAGTACACAGAGGGTCTGCACAAGGGCGGTGTACTTGACGGCAATATTATGGAAATGGAAGAGGGCGTAGATGAAGATGAGATGGGAGATATAATACTGCGTGAAGAATTCGATAGAGCACTGAAAGACCTAAGTCTAAACAAGGTCCCGAGAGTAGACAACATTCCGTAGAACTACTGATAGCCTTGGTAGAGCCAGCCATAACAAAATTCCTTCATCTGGTGAGCAAGACGATGAGACAGGCGAAATACCCTCAGACTTCAAAAAGAATATAAGAATTCCAGTTCCCCAGAAAGCAGATGTTGATAGATTCCAAGATGCTACTCCAGGCGGCTGTAAAAATGAATGTGCGCAACAGAAAATACTGAACGTGAAAATGTAGACTTTGCGCGGTCTGAGTACCCCATGAAGCAGATCTTAGGATCTCTTGATGGTGATATTATTTCCTCCTTCTTACTCTTTAAAATATAAATTACAACATAAACGTAAATGAATGATTAAGGGAACTAGTAACTACTAAATGATAAATGTTGTTTCTGCTTATACATTTATTGTAGATTAAATCCCCTTTATACAATACAAATATTTATATATCAATGTCCAATGGACTTAAAGAGGTACAAATGGATTTCTTAACTAATATTGTTGATCAATTGCCCAAATCTGCCTCTTTTTATGGCTATGCGATCTAATTTAAATAACGTGAGATGACAGACATCATATACGCACTAAACACTAGGAGACACTACTTTCAAAGATGATCTACAGTGGTGAGCAATCTCAGTGAAATAACATTTACGTGATCACAGCCGTTTAACTTTATATCCCTAATAAGCCGAAGCAGTTTTCAATATCACCATATGTACTGCATCCGGTGTGTCGGAGTGATGGTTCTTGTACACGTATGCGACGACGGAAGAACTCCAGCCACAAAATGTTTAAAAAAAAAGTCATTCAAACACTAGGACGGCAGAAGACGGTCCTCTGATTGTATAATCTAATACTGTCTTCCCCTCTCTGTGTTCTACAGCTGAGAAACGCGAACTCCCAGCCACAAGGATGGAGTTCAGATAACGTCTCAACGTGAGTATAGGCAGAAGAAGTGATCTCAATCACTGAACCCTGTGTACTCAACGACGACTCTCTACCCGGAGGCGAAGTCCAGAACCGTATAAGTTCGCAACTGTACAGTGCCTAACCGTTCTAACTATAAAATCTCCTGAGAGCAAAGACAGCAAGTCCGTCTGTAGAAACAAAGCTGATACTGAGCGACCGTCAGACACTGGCGCTCAAAACGGAAGACCTAATTCTCTCCACCGCTGGCTTCCCAGCATAGTTCAGCTCCCCTCCCTCGTAACTGCAGAAGGTGAATCATATTCTCGAAACCACGTAATATCCTCCCGCTTTTCAGATTCTTCCGGATGCCGATCAACCATATTATAGTCTTTTGTCGTCCAGTGCGGAAAGTTTGCGAGGCAGTACCTATCCCCGTTAGTTAGGAATTCATAAAATGATACGCTTCTCAGAGTAAAAATGCTAAGAAATAACCCAGCTGCGTGATTTCTGAAGTAACGCTTCCTTGTTCCTCTCTGCTGCGTCCAAGATTTTAAGAGTTTCCGGTTATCCTTCCGGCATAGCTATAAAACCGGCCAGCCGCCACTCTATTGTGCTTCGGTGCTCAGATGTCCCGACTTCTTGTGTTAACCAGGACCAACACACCTGTGCGGGCTTTTCCACCCAGGGCCTGAGTTACGCCTGGCGTGTCATTTTCACTGGCGTTCCAACCTCTACTAGTATAGGCAGTCACTCCTTACCCCGTTTTGATAATAAAGACACTTCATCACCTTTCATGCAATAAGCTTTAACAACTATTTACAAAGTGTATGTGACAATGTCAGTCTTTTTAAAATATTCATATATACGATGTACAACCTATCAAATGATACCTGACTCTGGTTGCAAATCACGGCAAAGTATAGAGATGAGTGCTTGTAATGTGTGAAACTATAGCCATCTTACAATACCCCCACCTAATGAACTATTTTGTACTAGGATGGGGTAATTCTTATATTACCATCTCATCCAGTTCAAAATAATTTAGCCATCAATTGTCTGTAGAACCTAACTATTAAGAATACCAGGGCAGAGGTACAATTTAATCATGATATGTTCTTACAGTCATTCTGCGTTCATTCAGGGGCTTATTGCCATAAATTTATTTACTACATGTTTATTATTTAATCTGTCTGCTCCTTATGATTGGAGCATTTTTTCGAGATATGACAATTGGAATATACAATAACATGCAAAATAACGCATGTTATCAAAGGAAATTTAAGTAATATTATAAATTTTTTGCTCTTTCAAAAATGGCAGTTCCCATCTTTCTTTAGACTTAAGGCCCATGTTCTCTGTCCTTTGTCCATCCCTAAGACCTAGGTTGAGGCAAGAAATATTAAAGTATACTAATCTTTTCAAAATGGTCATCCAATAAATTACGTGTGCTTCATTTAGCCATTAATATGCAAAACAAGTAGTTACATCAGTTATTCTAGAGGTTATCTATTGGTCATTATACAATTATATAAAACTCTGTGAAACATCCTGCGTAATTTTGCTTGGTCATATTTATGTTCTTGGCTTGCATTTTAAAAAAAAACATCATTTTACGAACTGATTGTCCACGTCTAGTGTTTCCCTAATATGTACACTCTTTAAACATTTAAAAAATTTTGTGTTCTAAAGCGTTATTTGACAAACTGCATTTACATTTATTGTTACAACTAATATTTGTAATAAGAGTTTGGATAGACCACCAATTTTAACTAATGTTACGTGTATAAAATGTTGAGTGTATAAAAAGTAATACTTCAAAATGTTAAAACCCATAGCATCATTATCAAAGAAAATGACAAAAAATAATTTTACATAAATAAATACACAGATATTTAAAAACTTTGATGTAAATAGCATCATTATCAATAATTTTACATGAATATATGCACAAATATTTTTTTTAAGACTACCCTGAAAAATAAGTACAAGATATTTACAAAATGATAAATATATCGGCTGTAACTGTTCAGTATTCATCAAATCAAACGCCCTTTTTTTTTTTTAAGAGTCACATACTGATTTGGATTTCACAACACACTTTCATCTTCATTTGTGAACGGGGATGGAAGCTACAGTTTTTTGTGAAGTTTATGCAGCAATAACTTAACTTAATTGCTAACTATGTACATTATACTTTACTTTCATCATACAAGCTATGTACATTATACTTTACTTTCATCATACAAGCTAATTTTAAGTCTTCATACTTATTCTATAAATGGCTTGTGATGGCTCACATGATGGAGACCCAAAGATTTTCCTGATGTCACAGCCTCAATTTCAACCGTATTTGCATGCACTAGTCTTCTTATACATACAGGGCTGCTGTATCTCTTGAAGAACTTTTGACATAGATTCATTTGTTCATTGGATAACCTATAAGACTTAACTAAGACTTTGTGTGCAACTACAAATTCCCTTACGTGCTCCTTTTGGTCCATGCACACCTTGCGCTTCTCTCCAGCGACCCGAATATTGTGCAGAGCCTCCTCCACTATCACTTTGTGTTGTCGGCGTGTCCGTTGTGGAAAATCGATCAGTCCTCGGATTTTATCTGGAGGGTCCCTATTCTTCAGAACCATCATAGGCGGCATCAATGTAGTACGATGTAGAAGTTCGTTTATCACATCCGCAAAATCGTTAAGAAATACATCCCAGCTAGCGTGATAGTTTCCACAGTATAGTCTACATAAATTACCCAAATCTTTCATCGTTCTCTCTGTGGGGTTCGAATTTGAATGAAATCTACTTATGAATATGGGCTTTATTTTATACCTTCTTACTGTTCTTTTCCATACCTCAGATTTATATTGACGTCCATTATCTGAGACGATACAATCTAAAAATGGTTCAAATGGCTCTGAGCACTATGGGACTCAACTGCTGTGCTCATAAGTCCCCTAGAACTTAGAACTACTTAAACCTAACTAACCTAAGGACATCACACACATCCATGCCCGAGGCAGGATTCGAACCTGCGACCGTAGCGGTCGTGCGGTTCCAGACTGTAGCGCCTTTAACCGCTCGGCCACTCTGGCCGGCGATACAATCTACAGTTCCCACTTGGATTATGAAGTCTCTGCACAAGGCTCTTCTGACAGTTGCACCAGTCGCCCTATTTAGTGGTATAAACGTCATAAATTTGGATGTCAGCTCTAATACTACCATATATATTGATGGCCTCTCGGTATGTTGAGTATTGGTCCCATTAAATCTGTCGCTGTCATACGCCTTAGTTTCTCAGGAATAATTGGGTAGAAAGGAGCCTGGGTCCCTACAGTAATGGATTTCGCCTTTTAGCAATTTTTACAGATAGCTAGTGCCTTCCTAATACGTTTCCCCATGTTTTTAAAATAGCAGACACTCCTCACTTTCATAAAACGTTTTCGTGGATCGAAATGTGCGTAACTTAGGTGTGTATACTATATAAGCTTATTTATTAACTCATTTGGTATGCACACCACCCACAGCGAATCATTAACGTTTGCCCTATAAAACAGAATCCCTTTTCTCAAGAGGTAGTGCTGTCTTATGCGGGCCTGCGTCCGATCCTTCCATTTTTCCTTCATTTTGACTCGATCTGGGTCCTTGTCCTGCTCATTCTGGATATTACGCATCGTTACAGTGACGAAGTTTTCAAATGCAACCCTTTTGAGGTAGAACAACGAAAAGTGCTCTTGATCTAATGCCTCAGCCGTCTCTTCTGTTATACCAACGGGTGAGCGGGACAGGGCGTCAGCAATGACGTTTGTCGGACCAGGACCATAGACTGTTGAAAATTGGTATTCTTGAAGAATAGCTACCCATCTTGCTAGTCTTCCATGTGGAAGTTTGGCAGTTAGGAGAAATTCTAGGGTCATATGGTCCGTATAAACTTTTGTTTCTCTACAGACCAGAAAGTATCTACGCTTCTTAAATCCCCATACTATTGCAAGAGCTTCAAGTTCGGTAACAGAGTAATTCCTTTCTCTTTTGGATAGTACCCTGCTACCAAAGGCGATTGTTCTGTGTACCAATTTGCCGTCTTGTTCAAACTCCTGAAACAACATAACTCCTAAACCGGTCTTCGCGCTGTCAGTGGCCATACAAAAATCCTGTGATAAGTCAGGATGTGATAAAATAGGAGCATTGACGACTGACGCCTTCAAATTATTGAAGTCTCGGTCTGCACACTCATCCCACACCCAGGGTGTTCCTTTTCCCGTCAATTGGCAGAGTCTGGGACTAGCTAATGTTTCCACATAGATAGACATTTATAAAAATTTATTATCCCTAGAAACCCTCTCAGTTGTTTTCTGGTTGTAGGAGTGGCAAACTTCGCAATTGCTGCCATCCTCTTTGGGTTGGGATTAATCCTTTCTCCTGTTATCACAGTAAGCTAACCCTACTGCTCCCAAAACAAGACTTATCAATATTTGCAGTCACACCACACCTTTTCAAACTGCTTAACACTTCCTCTATTACGAGGGCAGTTCAATAAGTAATGCAACACATTTTTTTTCTGAAACAGGGGTTGTTTTATTCAGCATTGAAATACACCACGTTATTCCCCAATCTTTTAGCTACACAACACTATTTTTCAACGTAATCTCCATTCAATGCTACGGCCTTACGCCACCTTGAAATGAGGGCCTGTATTCCTGCACGGTACCATTCCACTGGTCGATGTCGGAGCCAACGTCGTACTGCATCAATAACTTCTTCATCATCCGCGTAGTGCCTCCCACGGATTGCGTCCTTCATTGGGCCAAACATATGGAAATCCGACGGTGCGAGATCGGGGCTGTAGGGTGCATGAGGAAGAACAGTCCACTGAAGTTTTGTGAGCTCCTCTCGGGTGCGAAGACTTGTGTGAGGTCTTGCGTTGTCATGAAGAAGGAGAAGTTCGTTCAGATTTTTGTGCCTACGAACACGCTGAAGTCGTTTCTTCAATTTCTGAAGAGTAGCACAATACACTTCAGAGTTGATCGTTTGACCATGGGGAAGGACATCGAACAGAATAACCCCTTCAGCGTCCCAGAAGACTGTAACCATGACTTTACCGGCTGAGGGTATGGCTTTGAACTATTTCTTGGTAGGGGAGTGGGTGTGGCGCCACTCCATTGATTGCCGTTTTGTTTCAGGTTCGAAGTGATGAACCCATGTTTCATCGCCTGTAACAATCTTTGACAAGAAATTGTCACCCTCAGCCACATGACGAGCAAGCAATTCCGCACAGATGGTTCTCCTTTGCTCTTTATGGTGTTCGGTTAGACAACGAGGGACCCAGCGGGAACAAACCTTTGAATATCCCAACTGGTGAACAATTGTGACAGCACTACCAACAGAGATGTCAAGTTGAGCACTGAGTTGTTTGATGGTGATCCGTCGATCATCCCGAACGAGTGTGTTCGCACGCTCCGCCATTGCAGGAGTCACAGCTGTGCACGGCCGGCCCGCACGCGGGAGATCAGTCTTGCTTGACCTTGCGGCGACGATGACACACGCTTTGCCCAACGACTCACCGTGATTTTGTCCACTGCCAGATCACCGTAGACATTCTGCAAGCGCCTATGAATATCTGAGATGCCCTGGTTTTTCGCCAAAAGAAACTCGATCACTGCCCGTTGTTTGCAACGCACATCCGTTACAGACGCCAATTTAACAGCTCCGTACAGCGCTGCCACCTGTCGGAAGTCAATGAAACTATACGAGACGAAGCGGGAATGTTTCAAAATATTCCACAAGAAATTTCCGGTTTTTTCAACCAAAATTGGCTGAGAAAAAAATGTGTTGCATTACTTATTGAACTGCCCTCGTAGTTTGTTATGTCTCTCCCAGGTATTTTCTGCTATCAATATATTGTCTACATAACACGTGATCTTCTATTTTAATTCTTCACTCAATATTTTGCTAAAACCCCTGATAAACGCAGCTGAAGATATATTCAATCCAAAAGGGAGCCTTTTGAATTGAAAACACCTTCCGAAGGCAATAAGGGCCGTGTATTTTCGGCAGCCAGGATCGAGCTCTATCTGCCAAAAGCTCGATTGCAAATAAAGTGAGGAAAACACCGAAACCTGTGAAATCTTTGAAGGAGCTCCTCAATCAAGCCTTTCAGGGCGATCCGTCTCTGGCACAATAATGGTATTTATTTGGCGTGAGTCTAACACCAGCCGAATTCAACTGTCCGTTTTGTCTACTATGCGTAGTGGACTGTTATACTCAGATCTCGCGGCCTCAATTACGCCTTCGTCCTCCATTCTTCGTAGCCCACCGAGAACCCTTTCCCGGTATGACCATGGGATGGCGTAAGGAAGTATCCGCAATGGTCAATGTTTCTTTACTTCAAATTTATATTGATACTATTTAATGCATCCGGTTTTAGGTAAGAAGATCTCTGCGTTATTTTTGAGTGTAAGCTCCAACCCTCGCCTGTCCATATTACCTATGTCTTCCATATTCTCAAGTTT
Organism: Schistocerca cancellata; assembly: GCF_023864275.1. Lineage (NCBI taxonomy): Eukaryota > Metazoa > Arthropoda > Insecta > Orthoptera > Acrididae > Schistocerca > Schistocerca cancellata. The sequence goes on from NC_064627.1 coordinate 1,096,645,514, forward strand.
CGAATCAATCTTACTGTTAATTTCATAAATTTGCTCACGTTCTGACTTGAAATCTGCTCTATTCTCATTATTGTTTCTACACTTTTCCCTCTGAACTGTATGTTGGTCCGTGAATTGTAGTTTTAAACATCTCGCCGGAATTTGAGCTTTTATTGCTTTGTCATCAAATCTGATTTTTATTTTATTCTCTTTCCCTAACGTTAGCTCCCGTCTTCCTAGATCAGTGATAGCTTTCTGCGCTGAAAGAAAATCTACACCGGTTATTATATCAGCTGTTAGTTTCGGTATTATGAACGAATTTTCAGTCATCTGGTGTCCTTGGCATTCAAAATATAGACGTGTTTGTTGCGATATTTCCATATCCTTCCCAACTAATGCACCTCGTACCTTTGTTTTTTGTACTGTAAGCATCGGTGGATTAACTGAATCCTTGCATTTAGCGAGCCTATCTGAAACAGCTGAGATTTCGCTTCCACTATCTATTACAGCAGTACCCATAATTCCTCCAATTTGTACTTTTACAACAGGATAGATTTCCTCCCTCATGTCCTCATATTCTATAATATTTAAGTTATTACTTCCGAGAAGGTTTACGGGCGCATTTTCACTAGTGCCCGTCGTCTGGCCTAGTCATTGTTCACTTTCTACGTCATTTTGGCGTACTCTCCTAATGTTAGGAGGTCTAATTTCAACTGATTGTTCACGATTCCTGTCGTTATTCATTCCACCCCACCCTGGGTTAGACCGTTGACGAGTTTCTCTGCTGTAGTCCCATGATGAGCCATTGTTTTGTGCCTCCCATCTGCGTTCATTTTGTTGCCTATATTTTCTGCCATAGTTCTTCCATTGTACATTGTCCCCACTACGATATCTATGGTCCATGTTTTGGTGAGGCGGCCGATTTACATTTTTTTGCCAATTATGGCCTCTATTATTCCCTCTGTTGTTCTCCCTTCTTTCAATTTGCACGTCTCTCTGGCAACGTTTTTCTCGCGCCTGCTGCTCGTTGAAAGCGAACTCCAACTCTCTTAGGATACCCTTGAATCCTTCAACATCACTTCCACAACGGCCGACGAGCGTTTGCTGGTAGGAAATTGGCAATTTCATGTAACACAATCTTATGATTTCAGCCGATGTGCATGGTTCGTCCAAATTCTGATTTTTCTAGATCAAATTTTCGAAATACTTCACCGGACTACAGAACCCTGAACTCTCCAAGTCTCTGCTCGTCATTATTTCCTGTTTGATCCTGTCTTGTGTCTCCTTAGACTAGTATTTGTTTGAAAATGCGTCACGAAACTCTTCGTACGACGTGCACGTTTTTGCAATGTTCCACATGCGTTCGGCCGATGTTCCCTCGATATGTGAACATACGAAGTCCAGTTTTTATATCAGAGCCCAGTGTGGAGGTAATGATAAATGAAATTGTTTTTGGGTGTAAAACATTACCCTCGTCTTTGTAATGCTGGAATTTTCGTACAGAGATAAAATGCTTAAAATCAAAAATTTCATTAGAATTTCTTCCCTCTCGGCCTACCACATTCTCACTTGGCGCTAACGTTTCCGGTCTACCGTTACTTTGGGCATCCTCTCTTCTAATCCCTGTTGCGTTTTCATCACTGGAAAAATGTCCCGTGGTACGCATTATGGGGTAACAATTATCCATATGAAATATCTCATTGCCGTTCTTCGTATTCACAATTTGCGACCCAGTCATGCCCTGTGTAGACGCGGGGGCCATATCTCCAGCGATATTTCGTTGCTCTGCAAATACTCTTTCAGTCAGTAGTTGACAAGCAACTCTTACATTCGAGCACATTCTAGTATTGTCTGGGCTTAGACATGATCGTGCTGAGTCTGAAGTGGCTCTTTCGGTTTCTGTTATTTCCAAATCGCCTATTATTTCTTTTCTGAGATGTGATTTTTGACTAGGTTGCAGCCTGACTTCCTGAGACACTTGCTTAATTTCGTTTTCTAAGTTTTGTTTAAATTGTGAGAGCTCCTCCATTTCCGTCTTTTGCAGCTGCGTTGTTTCTACTTGTTTAAAGCGCCTCTGCAACTTCGTTAATGCACCTCTACCTACCTTTGTCGTATTTTCTGTCTTCTCTAAAATTTCAAGAGCAATCTGCTTTGCGCCCCTCGCTAGTAATCGCGCCTCGTTCGCGGTTCTTCTGACCTCCGCAATCTCTCGTTCTAGTTTTGTTGAGAGCGTCACTACCTCATTTTTCACTTCCCTCGTTTCATGTTTTATCGACTGAATTTAGACACTAACGTTTTGAATTTTATTTCCCTTTTCAGCACTAACGTTTTGAATTTTACTTTCCATTTCGACACTAACATTTTGAGTTTTACTTCCCACTTCAGGGCGTACTTCATCATTCCCCTTTTTTATTTGATCTCCCAATTCAGAGCTGACCTTTTGAATTTTATTTCCCATTTCACTTCCCATTGCTTTTAGGTATGCAAGGATGTCCAACACATCTGTGTTATCTTGATCTTCTCTCCTATTGTGACTTTTTCTTCCTCTATTCTTAGGTGATCTCCGCCCTTTTCCCTTTCCATTTCTCGGTATACAAGAAAGTCATCACCGCGCGCCCCTGATACGCTGCCTCGTGACGATGTCACTGACGGCGATCTACGACGATTCTTAGTTGTTCCGAGTTCACTTGAACTTCCTACATTATAGTCCCGTATCTTTACGATTGACTCAGTGTGTCTCTGTTCCTCATCTCGCTATCGGATTGCCCACCACGGACTTGACTGTGTCTGTCATCCTCAAAAAGTTCCCTTGGATCGGTATTCTCCTCACCTGTGCCTTGTGCTGCTAACAAAGCTAACTCTTTCTCATCCCATTGGCTTTCTTGACTACCCAGTGTATCTGCCATTTATATATTGTTACAACTAGTGGTCTGTTGTGCTACCGCCGGCCGGAGTGGCCGAGCGGTTAAAGGCGCTGCAGTCTGGAACCGCACGACCGCTACGGTCGCAGGTTCGAATCCTGCCTCGGGCATGGATGTGTGTGATGTCCTTAGGTTAGTTAGGTTTAAGTAGTTCTAAGTTGTAGGGGACTTACGACCACAGCAGTTGAGTCCCATAGTGCTCAGAGCCATTTTTTTCTGTTATGCTACCAAGCGTGCTTTCGCCCTAGTTATCGTGGAGTGATTCCTGATAACAGTTATCTCTTAAAACTGCACACAATTTACAGTACCCACAGTTGTTATGTAACGGGCATGTTGAAACTTTTTAATAATTTTTTTTACTTAAATTGCAATAACTGAGAAGGTGAAACTTCTACGTTATTTAATTCTGAAACTGCTGAGTGAAATTGAACTTACTCTCACTTTGCTTGTCTTTATCGTTACATTTCTGACCTACACAATTATTCCTGACAAATACGGCTCAAACGCAATCTGACTGCTCAGAAATAATAACCTGACTACATATAACTAATACAAAAGAATGTCCCTGAATAAGAAGAAAGCCGGCCGCGGTGGTCTAGCGGTTCAGGCGCTCAGTCCGGAACCGCGCGACCGCTACGGTCGCAGGTTCGAATCCTGCCTCGGGCATGGATGTGTGTGATGTCCTTAGGTTAGTTAGGTTTAAGTAGTTCTAAGTTCTAGGGGACTGATGACCACAGATGTTAAGTCCCATAGTGCTCAGAACCATTTGAACCATTTGAATAAGAAGAAATCCTAACAACAAACTATACATTTCATAAGTCACTTACCTCACAGAAAATCTTCGTGACACGAGCTACAGCGATACATGCACCATTACTGCCAGCTAAATGGAAATGGAAATGAGCGTTTGGCGTCATTGGCCGGGAGGCCCTTTACGGGACAGGTCCGGCCGCCTTGGTGCAGGTCTTATTACATTCGACGCCACATTGGGCGACCTGCGCGCCGGATGGGGATGAAATGGTGATGAAGACAACACAACATCCAGTCCCTGAGCGGAGAAAATCCCCAATCCAGCCGTGAATCGAACCCGGGGTCCATAGGACGGGAATCCGTTACGCTGACCACTCGGCTGTCGGGGTGGACACTGCCAGCTAAATAAGAGATTCTAACTACTGAAGGCTCTAACTGCTAATAGGCATGTGGTTAGCAAAGGCAAGATTTTGTTGCAGAGGAAGCAATGTATTTAGCAGATTTTACCTTAATCAAGTAACAACCAGCTCAAACAAATTATATAATCATCAGTAATAAATTTCCATGACGGATACACATTCAGACCGTCCGCTTGCGCTAATACTGCAAACCTCCAACACTGCTAATTATTAACCTCTAACTTCCATCACTGCTCATTACTCACTCCCAACTTCCATCACTGCTGGCTGTTCACCTCCAACTGCTATTCTGACCAGCCACAGAGTCTCCCACACAGTGCACACAGCGCTGTCAGTGTTATTAATGCAGAGCGCTGCATAGCGCCGCCAACATACAAACACATAAACAGCCTACTTACATAGCCCCCCCCGCCCCTGCTCCTCTCAAGAAATTTTATAAAATAGTTTGGGCAGTGGCCAAGAACAATTTGTTAAAAATTTTTTATATTAACAGCATCAGATAGATCAGATGCACACAATTAGTAATATACTGTTGGTCAAAAGCAAAGATTTTCCTCATAGTCCCTAAAGACACTCCCAATCATTCATCAGAAGAATAGTCTATGACAGTTTTATGCACAAAGTCTGAGCAGTAAAAGAAAATGCACACATAAGTAGTGGACCTCCATGCAGTCTTGAAGAAGTGGTGTTCTCCTCCCAACAGAAACACAGTGCTGACTCTTGACACGAAGACATGAAGATGGGTATTGGTAATGACAGAGCAAACCCACAGCAGAGTCAGTTGAAGTCTTGACGAATATTGATAGAATTGGTAGGTCACCACAGAGCAGACCCACAGTATGTCTTGTAGAGATTATGGTAGTATTGGGCCACCAAAGGTGCAAACCCACTGTAGTACTTGTAGAGATTGTGGTAGTAGAGGGCCACCAAAGATGCAGACCCATTGCAGTCCTTGTAGAGATGGCCAGCAGCCATCCGTTGCGACTGTGTGGGTGCACAATCACAACTGAAGAGTCTTGATGACAATGTAGCAAGTCCATGAACCATCACTTGTGCACTCACAATTTTTTTTGCAATATCCTTAGAACCAATATCCTTAACCAGACCCTTGCTGAATTATCAACACATGTGCAAGCACTAACACGGTCATATAACCTCTGACATTTTATACATTTTGTATGGCCAACAGAAGTGTGCAGTAAAATAAATCCCTACTATTTACTTAACTTGAAGAACTGGTGTCTATACAATTACAATTTTACAGCATAAGAATACAATTACAAAGGTACAGAAAACATCATTACAGTCAAGAACATGATAATACCAATAAAATTTGTAGTAATACAGGCTTTACAAAAAGAATAAAAATAAGCGTGTACATGAGTATTACAGGAATTGTGACATAAGTAAATAAATGAAAAATGAGAATATCTTTTGAAAGATTAACTTGACATATGAGCATTAAAGAAAACATTACAGAATAAATAATGTCCAAATATCTTCCCAAAGTAAATAATACATTCCAAAACAAGTTTAGATTTGAGGATAACAGTATTCCTCGCTATAGTGAATGCAGCTTAGTATTAGAATAAAAAATATTCTACCAAATTTATCTTGTCGAGTACACACACAGTGACAGGAAGAACACAAACACACAAGGGTACACAAACACGTAGCAAAACAACACAAATGGAAACGACAGGTTCTGTTTTCAGTGTGACATTTAGTACTGCAGTACTTGTGGAACTTCATTAGCAGTCAAAACTTTCTTCTTATTTCAACATTTGTTCCCACAAAAAAGTCCTATCTAAGCATGCTTTCATATATTTCTTACCTCATCATTTGTTTCAAAGAAAATCCTACCTAAACCTGTTGTCACTATATCCTACTTACACCAGCTGCGACATAGTCGCAAATATGAACAGCGATCCATTACTGTCAAATGTTTTTATTCCAGTCTTTGATCACAATATCAATTCCTTTGACGATGACTGGTTTCAATTAATAATGAGCCAGTTGCAAAATGACTGTGTGGACGATGTGGCATATTTTACACCATATTGTAGATCTGTATGAAGATGCTGTGCTGAGTACATTTATATGTTTTAATGATGCCATTTCGGCCGTATCACATTAGGACATGGTGTATAACAGATCTGAAGATGGTCATTATTGACTAAAACCGGTCATCATCAAAGGAACTGATATTGTGATCAAAGGCTGGAATAAAAAATATATCCTACTTACATCTGTTCGTTTCCTCTTTCAAAATAATTATTCCTCATTGTACAATACTCTTTGTCCAAATCTTTTTCATATAGCTTCTCAATGCATTTCTTCCCAACTCATCATAACTCATTTTCTTATACAGTATAGCCCCTCGTAAACTAACTTAAATTTACTGAACTCAGATATGCAAACTAGACAATGAGGCAATGCAGCAGCACAAAACATTTAACACAAACAACAACGACAATAAATGCAAATTAGCAAAGCAAGCACCAGTATATCTAAATTAGCGAAGCAAATGCAACATTACAATTAATATAAGGCTATATGCAGCAAACAAGAAAAATAAATCTGTGATAAAACTGGTTTATCAGAGTAATACAAAGTGAAATTGCCTGACAAATAGCAGCAGCAAATGCAATAACGTAATCCTAAACATGAGAAAGCACAAGCAGAAAAAATATTACAGTAAAGACAGCAAGGCAGATAAGGGAAATGTCTATTCACATCTTAATGCCTAAGTCACATCTTAACACGAAGAGTGGTGTACCATAATAACTTATTCTACCAAAAAATTACCAAGTCCTTGAAAAGAAAATTATGTATGCATTTCCTGTTACTAGTCCCTGCTCCTTCTTATGCCTCTTTCCTTTCCAAGTGCTCCTTTTTAAAGAATGGGGATCATAGAATTATTATTTAATGGATCTGTAGACAGAAAGCGTTTACATTAGCATCTGTATTAAATTTTATTTTATAAATCCAACGCTGCAGCGCAGCTAGAAACCAGATAACAAATAAAATAAGCAAAAATTGTCAAAGCAACGCATGAAAACATCATTCAATAGCCATATAGCATTTCATAAGTCAGTAAAAATTCATTCAACTCTCGTAGAAAGATACTTGTCATAATCAGATGTGTAGACGTAAGAATATTTCTCATCACTTCATAAGCATTTCAGTAGGTAGCACAAAGTACGAGTTCCACAGTGCAATCATATATTTCCAAGTAATAGTGTGTCATGTTTGTGGTGCGTTCTGCAAAGAAATGTGAATAGCGAGGTCAACGGCCTCTCTTTTCTGCAGCTATGCGAGCGCTTGTGGAAATGCGGCAAGCTTCTAAGTTGCTGAAGCGGTACGAGGAAAGTTGAAAGTCCACACAACAATACGCTTATTTCAAAGCGGCTAGCGCGCAACTGGGGGCAGCAGAGCATTACGTCAAGGTCACATACACTTTTTACGAAAATATTTATGACAGCAGTTTTAGCTACAATGACAGTTTGATACCAATAAAGGAATTTCACAGATTGAAAATTTACAGGAGGAGTGTTTAGAAACGAAATCTCATCAATAACAGTGTCCAGAAATTTCAGTCAGCATTGTAGTACTCACATTCACATATGTACTCACATCTCATAACTCTTAAAGTACGATTCTTGGTTTCCAACATCCTTTTTCACAAACCAGAGTCCCTAACTCCTACTCATTATTCATTGCCTCACTACACATATTCATATTCGTGGATATTTCTTCTATATTTCATCATAATAAACATGTAGCATAAACATATTCCTCATATAGCATCGTATCATAATACACAACTTCGTCGTAATAATGCCATCATAGCACATCAGTCACATCTCAAAATCGTTGTAGCTTCTTTCAATGAGTACAGAGCCTAGAAAAAAATTCTGTGCTCGTTTCAATAGTACTTCAGAAATCATGATCCCATGCAAAATACATCTCTCAAAGCTCTCACAGTATCACAATGGTTCCAAAAGTATATGAAGAGTTCCCAAAACGCAGATAAAGTACAGTTTCATTTGTGTGAAGTAATCCAACTGAGTAATTACCTAGACATATGTCAGTGACATAGTAAAAAAGATGTTCATTCCTCTCTGTTAAATGACCAGATAATTGTGTAATTCCTTGTTAGAGACATATGGTACCGACGTGTAAAATTGTATAATCAAATACCATATTAGCTAGGGCTCCTTCTGTTTGCCACACACATGGCACACAAAGTAAGTGTACCCCCATGAGGGATAATGTAATTATATCCTCAGATGCAACAGATTAAACTGCGGAATGCAATTTATCACAGAAAACCTTCTCTGTATCATAGTAGTTAAAAAATATTCCTAAAAATGTTCCAAGTACAAAAGCTAATCACTCAAATGCGTGTCCTATAGCGCTAAACTGTGCTTCTTGCACAGATAATTTCTGTCATTGGCTAACGGTAAAAATGTTCCAAGTGTCGTAGTTATCGTCGTTCATAAGCAGAGTTCTCCAGAAGTTAACTTTCTAACCTTGCCATTTACAAAAGTAAAGTGCTATGCGAAAGATGTATAAGTTATTACGTTTATTGCCGTGACCTTGAAAGTACCATACTGTAACGTATTGTTGTGTTACGAAAAATAACTGTCTCATTATAGCCATGCCACAAAAGTTATTTAAATGAAATGAATACCCTTAGCTGCATACAGGCGTTGATTTAAGTCAATGGGGACAGTTGAAAATGTGTGCCCCAACCGGGACTCGAACCCGGGATCTCCTGCTTGCTTACATTGCAGACGCTCTACCCATCTTTTTTTTTTTTAATTTCATTTTGTTCGCTTCTGTTCGTTGCATCTGCGCGGGGCGGACGTCGTAAGACATCCGTTTAAGTTCGTTGTTGACCGATTAACTCAGTTATTTTTATTACAGAGGGCAGCTAACCCTCTGACCGAACACGCTGAGCTACCGTGCCGGCGAAGATGAGACATTGGAAACGGAAATGAGCGTTTGGCGTCATTGGCCGGGAGGTCCCTTGCGGGGCAGGTCCGGCCGCCGTGATGCAGGTCTTACTACATTCGACGCCACATTGGGCGACCTGCGCGCCGGATGGGGATGAAATGATTATGAGGACAACACAACACCCAGTCCCTGAGCGGAAAAAATCTCCGACCCAGCCGGGAATCGAGTCCATGTGAGCCACCGAGGACACAGAGGATGTTGCGACTGCAGGGACTTACCTCTGGCACGTCTCCCGTAAGACCCACAGGGTTGCGCTGAACCTGC